>NC_092827.1:60264945-60567976 GCF_039878825.1 Excalfactoria chinensis | reverse complement strand
CTGCGAGTAACTTTAAGGGAGCTTTGTTACTTTGTTTTGAATGTAAAAATATGTTAACTTTTAACCCAAGCAAGAGAATATAAAGCTACAGTAACAGGCATATTTCTACAACACAACCATTTGATCACAATACATTGCTCAATTACTATGTGATATTTGACATCTGAATTATAGAGTTTATACACATACCAAATTATCTAGAAATTATAATCTTTAATTAATGGTTTCATTTTAGTATCAACTATAGAGAATCATGAATGGCTGAAATGAGAGAACCTGTGCTTAGTAAGTGAATATGTCTTTTAAGTGCTCGTTAATTCGCGACTTGTACATCCTTCATCATTTATCTTCTTTTTTTCTTTCTTTTTATTATTATTATTATTTTTTTTTCCCTTTTGAAGACCTCTGTTGCAGCACCTTTTTGTTTGGTGCTTTTAATTTGTATGCAAAACCTGTAGGTATTCTGGTCCACCTGTGTTTCAAGAGTGATAAATGTCTTGTTTATTTGGATGGCAGTGAATAAAGTGAATAAGCCTAAGCTATAAACACAGGTCTCTGTCATTACAGGTCAAAAAAATATATCTGAAGAAATTTTGCAGAGCATTGTAGGATCCCTAGCATTGGCTTTTGTTGTAAACTTCAGGGTTCTTTTCACCTCTGCTTTGCAGCTCTTTCCCTATAGTAAGCTGCTGGCACCATCAATAGGTTCATAGATTCTTCATTTCTGCTGCAATTTAGACTTGTTGAGGGCTCTTCAGCATAATCTGAGGGGATACCCGTGGAAATTGGACAGCGTATTTTTTATGGTAGCTGCTCCTTGACTGCTCTAGTTTCTGCCCTGTGCATGCTCATCACTCACAAAGAGTGTGAGGTAAAACAGTTACAATCAGAGGTGCCTGAAGAAGAGCTTGAAGAGGGCAGCAGCTCCTTTATCCTTTGTCAGTCTTATCCTGCTCATGTAAATCTACCTCATCTTCTCACTTGCTCTCTCTTTTCTTATTTTGTTCAGACCCCTGGGTCAGTATCCAGATAGCAATGGAACTGTAACTGAGCTATACAAGTAATTTAATAATCAGTGCACATATGATGCTTTGATTCAATCTTGTTATTTTAGCACTTTTTAGGAGATGCGGGAACAGGGCAGGAACAGACAAGGAACTGGCTGGAGGCTCTTAGATTTTGGTGACATTTTTGTCATGTGGCATGCTCTGAAATAATAGAATTACTTCTCAGAGGAACTAATGCATTCATTTATGCAGGTGGAGGCTTAATGTGACCAGATTGGCAATAGCAAAGACACTATTACACTGTTTAAAAGTGAGGTAGAATAAAACACCATATTCTTGAAAAACAGTATTGTTTGAAGCAATGCTGGTAAATGTGATTTGCTCGTGGTAAATTGAAATCACTGATTAAATTACATCTCTGACTAATAAATTCACTGGGGCAACAATGCACTGCAAATGCCAACACAGCACAGCCCTGAGGCATAAATAAAAGTTATCTAATTGATGACAAAGATAAATCAGAGTAGTAGCAAGCAGATTCTTAACGTGCTTGCACAGAATTCTCTATAGCCAGTGGAAAAAGTTCATTCTCTGTGTACCCTTCACTGCGGAAGGCAACCCTGGTGTCTGTCATGTTTACCCACCTGAGTTTGATGCCTTATGGTTTCTTCAGCTTGCAGGTTCTTTTGAAGGAGTTCAACAGTTATCATGTCTTGCCTTTAGTTTAGTAGATGGAGTCCAGGGCCCCAGGCTGAATTGAGACCTCTCTCTCAAAATAATGAATGAGTTCCTGAACCTGCTTTGATGAGAAGCTGCAGTTGCTTCTAGTCAGTGCAAATGCCTGTGTGGAGGAGAAAGGAGGCACTCTTAAGAGATGCCTCCCTGGAGTGGACATTGGATGAAAGTCCAGTTTCAGTCCAGTGGGTGAGCGGCCAGTAATCATTACTACATACTAAAAATGTAGTATGGTGGTTATCCTTCCTCCATAGAATATTTCATACTATGCTTAGTTACTGCTTTGGGCTACCTTTGGGTAACCACATGGGTTGGTGTAGTTGGCAAAGATATTATGCTCAAAAATATGCGTTTATTGCGTTATATAAAGTATTTGGTTCTTCAGGCTTCTGAAATTTATCTCTGGGAGAAATCAATAGTAACTTGGTTGTCTTCTTCAGGCTTAGTTCTTCATTTCTGTATTAAAGTATCTCTTAGATCAGTGACAAGTTTAGTGCAAACAGGTAAGCATCGTGACATAAACTGTGCTGTCTTATCTGCTACTGTATGCAGATGAAAGCTTCTTTTCTACTCTCAGTGACATCGAGTCAGGCTCCAGTGTGACTGCTGCATTGAAGATAATTATTATTCCTTTACATGTTGCTGAACGTAACTTGTCCTGCTGCCTCAAGCTGACAATTAGTAAGGATCTAGTCACTTCACAGAGGTTATGCCGTGCATCTTCTTTGAGTTTTGGTGATTGATATTCACAGGGTTTCAGTAGACTGAAGCTTGAGCATAAATATGCATGTTCAAGTAACAGAAACAAACTTAAGCATCATTAGAAATCCCAGAAGCAATTTCAACTGTGTAGCTGTTAAAGGCAACCTCCTGTCCCACATAAGGCAAAGTGTAAGAGAATATAAATGTGTTACAAATGCAAGTAACTGTTATATTTGACAAAAGTAACAAAACACAGTCCAAACCTGACAGTGATGAGCGTTGGCAGGCATTACAGCCCTTTTATACTAGCGTGAGCTGTCTGGTTTTTCACAGTTCTTTGTAAGTTCAGAGCTGCAATTTAGTGGGAAAAACAAGTCATCTTCTCTGGGTGAGGTGGAAGGGCTAATGGCTCAACTTTTCCTATCTCAGTAAGTTACAAAAAGAGGCAAAAATTGCCTTATTTGAAATGATTGTGTATTTCTCCAGAGGCACAATGACTGAGTAATCGCGCTAACCTTATTGACTTATTTTACCTGCTTTGTTGAGTGGACATGTCATTCAAATGAATGCTAGTCAGCACTGTACAGTCCTTCACAGCGTGCTGCTTATTTTTTTTTTTCCATCCTGAAGCACAACTGTAGGAACTGATGAGTTTGTAAAGAGAAGCGGGGTGTGTACCAGGAGAAATGGTTTGTGCTGAATGGGAGACAGGAGTGAGAGGAAGCTATTAAAAAAATTGCAACCATTATGTACTTATTAAGACAAGTAGGGCACTCCACATTTTCATCTCCAGATGAAAAAATTTCTTTGCTAGTGCAGCATGGTGTTCTCTCGCTCGTAGTTACATAGATATCTACAAATTGTGCCCAACATTATTCCGTTTTGAGCATAAGTAACTGAAATGATATTAAAGCAGATAAAGTAGGTTTGCCCTGATTCTCTGAGGTTCTGGCAGCCTTTCTTTGAGCCATTAACCATCATCTTTGATATGAGTTTCGTTTGCAGAGTTGTTGTACTGAAGATATATTTGAGATAAAACTCAACTTGTTTTTGTGCGTACAGCCATTAACTCAAAGTCTAAGATGACTCTACACACCACATGAGGTCGTATACTGAAAGCTATCCGTAACTGGATGTGAAAGGCATTTATTTTTACTTTTTCTTGAAGGGTACCATCATGCTCGTAGTGACAAAATAGAATGGTGAGTCCATTTTAGCCTTGAATATTGTCAGAGCAGAAGGTGGCTTGGGAAGTTAACTGAGTAAGGACTAACTCAGTTGCTCTCTAGTCTAGAGGCTGAAAAATAGGCAGCGAGGGACTGGCATGACATGAGGGTTACAGAGCCATTTCCCACTTCAGGAATGGGTTGTGTATCTTGAAGTCTTTTGTAATTCCTTGTTCAGAACCGGCAGCTCTTATGCATGGGGAGAAGTAAATTTCCCCTGTAATGATTATAACTAACTATAACACTAAAATGCATTATTTATTACAAATGGCAGCAGTGGAAAACCTCCTGAGATTATTGTCATGGCTGTGTGCTATCACATGCCTTGACATCCCCGTTCAAGGGATTAGCGATACAAAGAGAATGCTCAATGAGCTGATTAAATCAAATAAACAGATTTTTAATTCTCATTAAAAAACATTGAATGGATAGTGCTTTTACCAACAGACGAGAGAAGATGCCTAATAAAAATCTGCTGCTGTAATTCAGAAAATTTAGGGGACTGTTTGTATTAGAAACAGTGGGCAAATATAAGTGTATCCTGCTGAATGTTACAAACCTTTTGCATTATAAGCAGCCAAAATGCCAAGACAGATTTTATATTAATCAGTCAAAATGCAGAAAGTAAAATCTAAAACCTTATACAGCAGTAGAGGATATTCCTCAGGGGCTACTTCTGTGGAATTGCCTGACTTTTGCCACTGCACAATCCAGATATCCAGCTATTGATTTTAGTCTAATTATACACTTTTTAATAGTGGTTTACATGTGTTCTAGAACTGGTTTCAGGAATGGGGTAAGGCAGTTTAGAAACAAATAATGTACAGGAGCAATCGTGAATTGAGGTAGATCAACTCAGAATTGTCTTCGAATTGTTGCGAAACAATTTTGTGCTTAAGTGATGGGAGAATCACATAATCTGCCACTTTATTGCAGGCATAAATACATTTTGCTTAGAATTTTTTCATTATAAACTAACATTTATTTTACTCATTGTTTGTAGTCCTGTGAAAGCAAAATTAAATATGTTCATTTAGTTTGCTTGTGAAATTTTAAAACATCTTGAAGAAGGGCAGCTTATTTTTCAGACTGGAACAAAGAGAGGGAAGGGAGGAACCCGGGAAAAAAGCAACAGGGAGAATTAAATGAATACCATCTCAGGCTTGTCGATCTGCTTTCTTCTTTCCTTCATCCATCTTTTCATCCTCCTCTTGGCCATCTGCTCTGGTGGCAGCTCCCACAGGTGCTTGGGAAGATGAGCGCATGTAGCAAATGGTTTCCATTTACTGAAGCTAGGGCTTGTTCTCCCATACAAATGCCAACCCCTATGACCACCTTCTGAACTAAATGCTTCACAAAAATTTCTGTAAGAATTTAGCAAAAGAACAGTCTTGCATGTCAGTATAATGTAGGTGCATGATGGTTAGAGACTTTTCTATATTCCTCTAAGCAGCTGTAGAATTTAAATCATTGTATTTGAAATGTTCTTCATTAAATGAGAATTACAAAGCAACCTGCAGATGGGGAAGGAGATACAAGAAGAAGGAACAAAAAGCAAAGCAAACAAGCACTTCTGAGGCACTCGGTGTTGTTACAGCCTACTTTAGGGTGAACAATATGCATGAAAGATAATGCACCTGGGATATATGTACATTAGGAATGAGTACATGCCGTGTGCCTCACAGAACCCTTAGCTTGCTAATTCTCACACGTTTAGCAAGAACAATACTTGCAAATCAATATTTGTGGGTAACCTTTTACAACAAGGGTAAGGAGGGACTTGCAGAAAATAGATATTGTGTCATTTCCTATCCTGTTTCTATAATAATGGAAGGAAGATTGTTTTTCTCTTTGATCAAATTGCTGGTGATTTTCCTTAGTGAGCTCATCCTATTTCTTTATTTTCCCCTCATTCACGGCATGACTCAGCACACAAAGTATTTGTTGTAGAGCTGGTTCACCTTAGCGCTGGTCTCAAGTACGAAGAGTCTGTTTTACAGGGCAAATGGTGTTCAGAGCAGTGCATTTTGAGAAGGGCCCGAGATACCCATCTGTAACAGCAAGTATGCACAGACCATGGAAGTTCTGGTCCTGACTCATTTTGGGAAATGTGTGAAAGCGGAGGCTAATTTACACGGGGAATTGTTCAAAAAACCCACCCTAGAACTAAATTTATTCATTAAGATGATTGTTTTGAGATTTTCCCTGTCATTACTCTGAAGTGGTCAAAATCTTTGTGTTCACGCAGCTTCCTTGTCTTTTCTGAGCTTCCACAATGCAGCATATGGACATCTGAGCTTGTTTGTAGATAATTCCATTGCAATCTTTTCCTAGTAATTAACCCCAATGAAATGCGAAGGTCTGAAAATATTAGGAAATGAGTAATGGAATGATACCGGAGACTTTAAGTGACCAATGAGTCATGCAAATTCCGTGTGCAACATGGGTGATATCCTTATCAAATTCTTCTTTTCTGAATCATCTGGTTAACTAATTGTGTATTGTTCCCTAGTGAACAATGCTGCAGTAGATTGCTTAGAAGACCTAATGTGGATAGGAGTGATATATAGACTCTTAAACAAATACTTAAGTAAGTACTTAAAGAACTTGGGCTTTTTGTTCCTTAGTGTTTGTAAATTACCTGTTGGTTTGATTTATATATATATTTTTTCCTTTCTCTGTCAGTCTCACTCTCATTCTTCAGTTTATTTAGAATAAAATAAAAGAGATGAAAAGGTTAAATTATATCTAATTTACTGCACAGAATTAAGATGTGATTGCAAAATAGGTGTATTTTACTGACCCTCCCTTTCCCAGTGCCTCGTGAATGATTAAGTTGTGTTTATTTCTAATTAGAAAAGCCACATCAGACTAAGCTGCAAAGCACGTCAAAGAGTATGCAAATAGCACAGAGTACTTGTAAACCTAGGGCGCTTTGCCTTTAAATACTCTGCATGGTTTATTAAACTATAATTGCACTCTCTGAAATGGTCTTTTGCAATTATATCCAGGGTTATTAATTAAAAGAAACTATAAATGATAAAAGATAATTTTGCCTGTAAAAAGCTGTGAGATTTTAGAGAAGGGCATTCAGGCAAAAAGTCATTTGTGAGGAAAGTTGCTACTGAAAGAAAATTTCGATGTTTTGATCACCTTCTGGGGAAGTGAACCTGCATCCATCCTCAACAGTCTGGGAACTGTAGCTGAAACACAGTCAGACAAAGAGGAAGGACAGTAGGTGATGACAGATGCTCATGCAAATCCATTGACACCAGCCTACGTGAGGAAGCTTTTATTTTCTCCAGTCATATCACTGGGGGGGGCAGAGGAAGTTTGTTGTATTTTTACTTGTTAGAGTTACCATAGCATGGAAGTTGTTCAGTATTCTTGAAAACAGGTTGCAGGTGAGGAAACTTCTGGGAGCATCACTGGCATTTTACTCTCTGCTTCTACTAGAGATGGTGATATGCAGATCTTGTCTATTTAGGAATGGCTCTTCAAATGAATAAGTGTTTATACACTTCTGATGGAAATGTGTTTCCCACTTGCTGTAGAATAATGCCTCTTTTTAAAATAATTTTTGAGCTGAATTTTAATATATGGATCAGACCTGATATGGCTGTCTGCTGAAGTAGGGAAGAGACCTATAAACCACAACTCAGTCTTGTATGACTTCACTTTAGACTCTTGTTTCTGGGTGTAACCACCCAGAAAATAAAGTATTTCTGTTTCAGAGCTTTCTTGTAATAAAGGATCAGTTTCCTGGGTCCTTTTGTGTAAGAATGCATGGATACTTCTCAGAAATCATCATGCTTTGGAACTGTATTGCTGAGATGGATCATCTTGAAGCATTTGTTTTTTCTTTTAAGGTGTTCCTCCAGCGTGAACTGCTTTCTCTCACATAATTTGCTTTGCATCTGATGTCAGAAAATAAATCTGGCAAGGTGTGGCACGTGTTTCTGCCTGCATGTGTATTCTCAGACCATAAAGAGACTGCTTTCAACTTTTTTTTATATAAATGCAGGAGTACTTTTTTTCTATTTCAGAGAATCCTACCATTAGCTGTCTTTGGGAGAGAGGGAAGAACGTCCATTGTTTGTCTCCAACAGCAATTTCTCTGTGCTACAGGTAGATCAGTCTGCATGCAGAGTGCTTCTGCAAAGATAATAGCGCGGTAGCTGTTCTCTCCTCTAAGCGTTTCCCCGTCAGTATGTGTTGTAAGGTTGATAACTCGAGAAGAGTGTTCAAGTTACGTGTTTTCAGCATATGGCTTTCATTTCATTCCAGAGAGACAGCGGAAGCTGACAGAGGGTTAGAAGGTACTGGCGAAGGACAGCCTAAGTGCAGCTTCTATAAATCAGTTTTAGTGTTAGCCTTCCAGGTGTAAGTAATTCTTATGGTCAAAGGGCCTTATGGAATTAATGGAAAAATGTATGAATAATAAATAAAACAAACAGAAGGATAGCTCTTTATGATAAAATATTCTACCTTCATCATTCATATTTCCTTCATCTATTTTAAAGGAGAAGAAGGTTGAACGTTGTCTATTTTTGTGATTGCTAATCATAATGTGCTTTGGTTTTACTGTCTTTCAATTGAGAAAACGGGAAGTAAAGAAAGAGTATTCTTAGTGGTATTCTTTTTTTTATACATTTCAATAAAACCAATTCCTCCCCTCCTGTCAGAAAACTAAAACAAACAAAAACCAAAACCCTAGGGGTACCAAACTTTATAAATTCACCTTTATGTGGTGGTCTCTTTCAGAATCTGTCAGGTACAAATCCATTTGGAATTAGTAAGAATATTGAGAGTCCCAGACTGAGGGATGCTGGAAGAAAGGAGCGTTTCTTGGAAACATCACTGCTGAACCTATTCTTCTCTTAGGAAGAAGGAAAAGAATGCAGCTCTCTCCCTCTCTCTCTCCCTCTCTCTCTCCCTCTCTCTCTCCCTTTCTCTCTCCCTTTCTCTCTCCCTTTCTCTCTCCCTTTCTCTCTCCCTTTCTCTCTCCATTTCTCTCTCCCTTTCTCTCTCCCTTTCTCTCTCCCTTTCTCTCTCCCTTTCTCTCTCCCTTTCTCTCTCTCTCTATTTCTCTCTCTATTTCTCTCTTTCTTTTTCCAACAAAGCCGTTAAATGGAAAATAAGAATTTTTATGAACTGCCAGAAAATGGAATACATCCCAGAGCTGGCCACTTCACTGTTGCCAGTGATCTCTGGAAAGCTCAGATATAAAATAGTAAAATGTCTGTGTTAGTATATGACCGTATCTCCTCCCTGCTTCTGATAGAGCCTGTATTTTGCTTCCTATTTCTTTGCTTATTTATATTGGAGATATGTTAGATTTAGGAGCTCTTGGAAGTATCTGAGAATATCTTTAAAGTTTATTCTGAAGTAGAATATTTATTTAAAAAAAAAACAAAACAACAACTTCTAATAATCTGGTTGTTCAGAGCGTAAGTGAGTAAGAAAATATTATGCCTTTTATCACTAGGCTATAAGAAATTGATAGTGTGGTTTCTCATCTATATGAATAGAAAAGCCAAGCTTAAATCAAGTTCAATTCTGTTATTTTACCAGTGCAATTTGGACTCACTAGCAGCTCTCTGGTACAGTCAGGACTTTAAAAGCTAAAAAAAATAAAAAATAAAAATCGTTAATTTATTGCTTAGAACCTACATTATCATTACTGTAAGTTTCTGGACCAAAGCATATGTGTAAGTATTTAATTGAAGAGTATTAAGAGAATGCTGATGAGAGTCTGCCATAAGGGTGTGATAAAAGTGAAGTCGTATTACAATAAAAGCTTCAGAATTTGGCACACATAGGCTGCTTTTAAATCCTTACAGAAGTTTAGAAGTAAGTTTTTCAACTCTCTACATAAAGGAGTAGTGAAGAATTGGATTTTCTGCATAGTGAGGCTGCTCTGAGATTAAGCACAAAAAGCTTTGGGCTGAGTGCATGAAAGTGGGAATGACTGCATCTGAGGAGAATTTCCAGACTTCAGTGTGCACAGTGTTTAGAAGAGAGTAGTTTATACCCCATGAATATGAGAAAAATTGCTAATGAGATTGTCAGTTTGGAGTCAGTAATTTACAATGAAGCTACAATTATAGGAGTAAGACAGAAGTGTAGCAAATTAGAGAGGAATGGCAAAAATCTATTTACAAAACTGAAGAAGATGGGAGTTATTGTATGAAAAATTGCAAAGCTGTATATCTAACTAAATGGACATTGGACTGTAGTAAAAAAAGAGAAGAGAGTAAATACTGGCTTGAGGGGGAAACAGCAGTGGAATCTCCCAAAGATAAGGAATTTAATAGAGTGTGTCATGTTTTCATCAATAATTTTGTATCAAGTTCTCTTACCCTGCTTTCTCAGTTGACACAAATTTAACAAGGACTGACAACAGAGAATTGAGATAGGATGGAAATGGGAAGAACTGGATGAGCTTGATTATAATGGAAATGCAATGAAATACAAAAATTCTCACAAATCTGGGATAATTCCTGTGCATTCCATGAGCTTTCAGAGCACGCTCTTATACAGCATGCTATACATACCCTCCATTTCATAGCATGTAATAGCCAATGTGGTAGGCTAAAATGTGGGGTTATTGTTATTTCAGATATTATTGCTGTATGAGTCTTTCTTATTTCAAAGCAATAATAGTAAGAGTGATGGAGATGTTATGTCCTTGGGCTGAAGAGGCAGCAGACTTATCTTGCTGCTGTGTGGTGTGTACATGACAGTAGGGAGAGTCCTTGGACTTGTTTTATTTAGCCTTGTGGTCTGCCAGTTCTATCACTGAATTGCCCTCTTCAAAGAGAAGCTATGAAATAAGACTTTGTACAGCCCCAAGGTACATCTATAAATCTGGCTGTGGTGTTGGGCAATATGAAGCAGTGTGCTTCAGTGGACATGGGAGAGCATCCATGACATAGTACAAGGCGGTGGAGAGACCTCACCTAACAGCTTTGTTTAGCTGCGTTCATGGGAAATGGATTTGAACTGGGATAGCTGGAGCTAGGATAAGTAAGTGGGAAGTTTGCTATGCAGAGTGGACAAAAACAAGCCGTGTTAAAAAGTAGACCGATTAAGGCTGAGAAGTGCAGTTTTTTCTTCAGGGGCAAAAGGAAAAGAGTGATGATCAGCATAGAAGTTTATGCGATGGAGTTGTTTGCTGTCTCCAGACTGTCCATTCCAGATTTACCTTCTTATTCCACCTAGCAGAACTATTTGGCCATTAAAAGATAAGCAAAAACATTCAGGACAAGACTAAGAGTAATAGCCTCTGGTTAATCTGTACTGGGAAGAAGCTGCAAAAGTACTGAGTGATCATCTTGTGTGGAAGAGTTTTTAAAAATGTGCTCATCATGTTGAAAAAATTATATGAAAAACAGTGCCTGACATGTCTTCCTTAATTAATCATTGAAATTTAAAAACACGAAGTTTGAGTAACACAAAGAATACTTAATGTAATGCCAGTGTTTTCCCTTTTTTATTACCATCCTTTTTTTCAAAGATTAAATGAAGTTTTGAAATAAATGTAAGCTTATTTCATTTTCATACCATGGGAAGCGAGTAATATCCTCCAAGGACTCGTGTTTCTTTCATCCCTCATTTTAATTTGGATGTAGCATAAACTTACATTTCTTACAAATTAAAAAAATATTTTGTAGTTATTTGTGCTCACAACCAAATTAATTGTATGAATCCCGCATGTTATTAATTACAGCTTAAGAATGGTAGTGCTTTTATAGGCTATGTTAGATCTGTGATATAAATTAACTACAATTTTCCAGTTCATTTTGGTAAAAGTTTATAAATATTTAATGTATTTTTAATTAGAGCATTTTTTTAAAGTCATCCTGTTTGGCACATGAGAATATTTAATGATGTGTTTTTTCCCATCACCTTTTCATTTTATTATACAGTGGTTCTGGGGATTGTGATTACCGAAGTTCATCCAGATGTTAAGAGAATAGTATTAGGTTGGCCAAAGTTTACCAAATAAAAGTATATCTCAACTTTTAGTAGTAAGATGATGCTCAACACCTCAATTAATTCTGCGGTCTTGTTTTAGGCGCTGGAGCCTTTCAGCTGGAGCTGGTTCTTGAGGATATTATCTGGAGAACGTGAGAAATTGGGAATGTTTGCATTTAGAAGGCTTGTAATCAGTTGCGTTTTACTTTTCCCATTCAGCAATCAGAGGATTACTGGGCAAATTCTAAAGGGAGGAGTTCAGTAGTAGAGTAAGAAGGTATTATTATTTGTCTGGAAGAGTTGCTATTGTTATTTTAAAATGACTTAGCTTTTTTAGTAAGTTTTCAGATAACTCCTTGGGGCTTGCGGCCATCCATTCAATGTTACCAATAGTAAAAGAGCTGGTTCACCAAATCTGTGGCTGGATACCTATTGATCTGATACGTAGGAGATGCCACTATAATTTCAGTTGCTAATATACCCTTGTTTTTAATGTGACAGCCTGCTGTATTTCTACTGTATTAAAAATACCCATTGCAAGCAACACTACCGGGGGAGGGGAGGATAATTTAAATATATCATATGATTATATATTGTCATTCTCAGCAGTCATGTGTATCTAATAATATATCCTCTGAACAAAGAGACTCAATGTATGCAAATGTAGGGGAGAGTATCTGTTGCTCTCCTGCTTTCATGCCTGAGGGCACTTCATGAAGTGTTGGTTATTACAGGTGCTTTTGTTTCAAACAGCATTTCCCCTAAAACAGAACAATCACCAGCAAGAGGAAAACAAAGCCTTGCTAATAACAATGGTGTAAAGGAACTGAAGGATGCCAAAGGGCCCTTTGAGCAAAGATAGCTGGTAGGGAGATGTTTTTCTTTTGGCATATTAAGTATGTTTTATTGTGGGATTTTTATTTTTGAGAGCAGAGTATTCTACCTCTCAGAAACACTGTGGGAGTTGCACTGCAGTGTATTGGGGCTAACTTCCCTGCCTCCATGAGAAGCACTTGATCACAGCAGTGAGAGATTCAGGGAATGGGAACTTCTGGCCTTTTCTTGCATGCAGGACTCCTCTGTGCAAATACGCTGGAAAAACCATAGTGGAGTGAAAACAAATAAACTAAAAGGCACGTTTAGGAAAAGTATTACTATGAATACAGTGGCTTAGCTGTCCTTTAACTGTCTTTTCTGGTGGTTGGAAGGCACTTTGTCCTGAAGCCTTGAGTTGTTTTCTGCCCTGTTGCTGCAGTTCTGAAGGAAAGGCTTCCCACCCTGCTGCCTACTTTTGGGTTTTGAGTTTTGGTGTTGGGTGCTGAGAGCTGTCAAGTCCCCACAGTAACTATAGCTACTGGTGTACAGAAAGGTGAGTAAATAAATTATCCCTAATGAAGGATTAATGTTGAGAAATTAATTCATACAATTTACATGTTCATACTTTACCATGGTAAATATGTTAGTGGTGTATGTGTTATTGGTTTTGATAGGGAAATGCTGAAAAATCCAACTGAATTGTTCATTTTGGTTAACTCTTGGTTAATTTTTCTCTATGTTGCATCTTGTTACAAGCTGTTAGGGCTCTTGCATGAGATCTCAGCTGGGATTCAGTCCCCATGTTGATTCTGTCAGACCTTTTTGCTATGTTAGAGCCCTGATTGGAAGGTGTTGGATATGCAGTGTGCCCAAAGCCACCTAGGATGCTGCTGTGCTATTTCGTCTCTGTTTCTCTTATGCAGGAGAGGAAGAGTGGAGGGGCTCGTTCTAATGATGTAACATTAGACTTGTTGAAATGTTAACCTGAATGTGGTAGTGGTTGTTATCTCAGATGCAGGCGAAGGGGGAGGCTGTGGTTACAGATGTCAGCATTTTAGCAGTGCGTAAGGCAGCTCTCACCCATTCTGAGGTAAACCCTTCCATCGGATTCACAGCCATTGTCTCACAGCTCAGGTTGCTCATGCACTTAGGGAGAAATATAGACAGACAGTGATTCTTTATGCAAGCGTGTATTTAAATGAGAATAATGCATCTGACTCATTACTAGCTCTTGAAGGAAGCAAGACTTAATGGTTCAGAAGTGTTTGGAAGGAATATTCTGGAAGAAATTTATTTTCTGTTAGCTGTATTTTGTTGGAGCAGCAGTGTTTTCTTGGATCCTGCTCTGCGTGTAAAATAGGAAAATAGAAAAGCAATGGAGAAGTTCACACTGACATAAAACACAACGTTCTAGTACTTAAAACAGTCTTTAGTAGATTTTTAGATTTTTCATTTTTCATTAAAATTTACTGTCCTTGGTAAGAAAAGAGTTGAGTGAAAGTGAAGCTAAAAGTGATTAATATGATTTCACTGATGGAAACGATACAGACTTGTGCTCTGAGAAGGGAATGACTCTCATGAAAAATCCCAATAGCAGAAAGCAAAAGAAATAGATGTGTCCAGCACCATTTTAGTATGCCAGGCTACTGTGAACTACAATGTATGAAAGCTCCAAGATCAATAAGAAAATCCATTTTGGGGAAACAAAGGCTGAAAAAAATGTGGAAAAGATGTTGGTTTCCCAATAGACTCTTTAAAAAGCCGTTTTCAATTTCTGGTGATGCATCAAAAAAAAGAAAAGATAACATCATTTTCTATAGTGGTGCTCTTCTAAGGCAGAGCACATGAATATTTTCTACAGTGAAAAAGATGAATCATGAGATGCAATTAACTTGCATCTAACTCCTTAATTTTGCATAGCAGTAGATGCCATTAGCAGATCTGATCTTTCCTTTATGATTGATTGTATCAGGTCCTTTGTCTCATATCTGTGTCTGTATGGAGACCAATTAATTTCAGAGTAGTTTCTACAGGGGTTTTCACTGAATCTTTTTTCTTTTTTTCCTAATGCATGTGACTTGGCAGGGAAAAAAAAAAGATTTTGTGCTCTTCAGTAGAAGCCAAACTCAATGAGCTATAGGAAGTTGTTGAGGTCCCACTTATCAAAGACTGATACAAAAAAGAAAGTCCGATTTATGGATACAACAGTGAGTGGAAAAACCAGACATAACAGAGAGCTTTCAGTATAAGATATGTGCAGTGCATGAGATAAATTAATTTGGAGAAATATGTATTTTGCAAATAACCAAGTAGTTATCAGATGTTACAGTTGTTTTCATGTTTCTAGAACATCTTTTGATACTGTTTCATTAAGTTGCGCATAAGTTCCATAATCACTTTTATACCATATGCTTATAAAATAAACCAAAATAAATCTTATAAAGAAATTATTATTAAATAAAGGCAAATAGTTCAACAGTGTGACATTCCCTATATGCACATACAGAGTTTTTAAGAAGGTTTTAAGGTATTTGGTTAGTGAAACGGTCATAGAGCACACACAGCCTGTTTTCTTTGTAACTGAAATTTCCTGGGCAACTGAGCAATCATATGACCATGGAGCAAATTAGTGGTTGCAGTTATATCTAGCTAATCAAGCTTTCTGCAGTGAGCCATGTTTGAAAATTCTCCATGTGTACAGGATGTTGCAAGCTACTTTTGAATTTCTTCTCACACATTTTCACAACAGTCTGGTGTTGTGTATTTGCTAATATTCCCAAATCTCATTAGAGAGAGCGTGGAGGATGAGTAGCTGGTAGAGGAGGACAGTAATGTCAGAGACTTCTGCAAGCAGACATTTGGATGCTGAGGCTGCTTTGTAAGAACTCCTGTTGTGTTTGTTGCTCTTATGTGAGAATTGAGAAAGCTCTGTGGTGCAAAGCCAGCGTAGCTTTTGAGTGAGGAACAATGCCTAATCCTCTGGAGAAATGCATGGGCTGTTTTGCTCAGTAGATTTTGCATTTAATGAAAAACATGACAGTGCGTTGGTTGCCCGCAAATAACAATATCATAAACAAAGATGATCATTTTTCTCATCAGCACTCATTGTTATACTTTTAGCTTCAGCCTACAAAATCAGTTTCTTCCATACTTACAGTCATTTGTGTACATGGTACAAAGCAGTACTTTCTGCACATCTTTCTGCAAGGATCATATAAAAAGAATTAAGACAAGGAAAAAAAAAAAAAGTAAAAAATTTGAATTATTCACACTATGACAGAGATCTTTTTCCCGATTGATTCCAAATGGTAATTTAATGAGATATTTTCCATACGCATTTAATGTATGCTACCTCTCTTGTCCCATTTAAATTGCCTCGTGAAGGAAGAGAGATTTGATCTGTCTTTGCTGGCTGAGCTACAGCTGAAGACAGCAGTGCAGGGCAAGACTTTTATTTGCAGTAAAGCACTTGGTCTTCAAGTCAAAATTTCTTATGCCTAGTTTTACTGGTTAGTAGAGAATTGAGCTTTGGGTTTGCATTCTTGAATTCCTGCATCCTAACAGCAGTCCTGTTCACTGATTCTTTCTGTCCAGCCTTAAGCAGAGATGGTGACGCATGTATTGTTCAATTAGATGATAATAATGACCTTTTTTGGCCTTAAATTTATGGATAGAGCCCTTCAGTCTCTCCATTCTCCAGTCTTTTCATTTGGTGATGGAAATAATATTTGCACACATTGGCGATGGGGTATGCTATGACTATTTTGTGTTTGAGAGCACAATAAACACACACAACGTTGTGTTTTTTACTGGAAGTATTCAAACACTGTTAGAGAATTTCTTTAAACATTCAACAAATTTCATCTGGCTGTCAGTTAATCTAATAAGACTAACAATTATATTATTGTGATATACAGTGCAGACATTTCAATACACATTTTCAAGGGATTGGTCCTGATTAATTTATATGGTAATCTAGTCATTTATTCCATTTTGTGCCTGTTTATATGGGGTGGTTATAGTCCACATTAAGGTGTTTGTGAGCTGGAGAGGCAGCTGGATTCATGCTCATTAAGGCTCAAAGCCTCTTGCTTTCTCCCCTGCTAGCAGTGTGCAACGTGCTGTGGTTTTCTGATTTGGAAGTGCAGCACTGAGGGAACTGAACTGAGACCAGCAGTCTAATTTCACTTTGGTCTTTTTTCACTTGGCTGATCAGAATGATTTTCAGTCACTGCAGTCGGGGCTGGAGTCTCAGAGGTGGGAAGTCAGCAAGTAATCCATTTAGCCACCGGGTCCTCCAGGTGGGCCTTGGAAAGCTATCACAGTTATTATATTCTCTTCTCTCTTACCATAGCGTGGCCGTTGCTAGCCTCTTGTTGGCATATCCGTTTTAAACCAGGCTGTGCAGACGGGGTGGAATTTGCTGGGAAATTTTCCCACGTGCAGAATCCCAATATAAAGAGTCACAAGGTAAGAGATGCATTTGGCACCACTTTAAAGATGAGCTTCAGTGACTTTTAATGAAAAACCGACTTCTTCACCCAGAATGTTATTCATCAAAATCCATGTATGGGAGAAACATTCTCTGATGGGAAAACATGGCACTTGGTGAAATGTGTACCACCTTCTCTCTCACCTGCAGTGTAGGCTGTAGGGGCCCTTCTCTTCCATTTTGTAAACAACGTGGAGTAGCAAAGGGATATCTATGAGCTGATCGATCTGTTAAGTGTGGTGAAATGTATTTATTTAATTGATCAGTATCGTCTCATTTTTTTATTTTTTTATTTTTTCACATGTAAAGGTGATCATAGAATGCATGGAATATTGTCTTCTGAATTTTCGGTTTGATTAAGGCCTTGCATTCCTTTCCGATCACAGAATAAAGACCTTAGAATTCACTTAAGTGAACAGGTGGTTTCGTTTATCGTGTGTCCTGTGCTTTAACATCTGGAATGCAAGCATTACAGAATTGTTTGTTTTAGCGCATATTGGTGGAGATGGCTTTTTATATATAAGTATGTGTAAATCTGTATATATCTCTGTTTCTTAAATTAGTGTTTTAGAAAAGATCTTTTTGGTTAAAACTTTAAATTAATAGCCTTTTAAAAATGATGCTGGCAATTCAACTGTATTAATATTCCATAAAGAATATTAATACAGTTGAGAGAAAGTAACTTCCTTTGGAAATATGAAATAAAATGGTAAAAGTAGGTGGAAGATTTGTTCTGTTGCTGGGCACTACTGAAAAGAGCCTGGCCACATCCACTTGACTCCAACCCATTAGATATTTATAAGCACTGATAAGATCCCTGCTCAGTCTTCTCTTCTCCAATCTGAACAGTCCCAGGTCTCTCAACCTTTCCTTGTAAGAGAGATTCTCCAGGCCCCTTATAATCTTTCTAGAGCTCTTCTGGAATGATGCAACATTTAGCGGTATAATCCAGACTTACTTTTGAAAAATCCGTCATGCTTTCATGTATGATTTATGTATGATTTTCTTAGGATATTCCAAATGTTTACATTTCTGATGAAATGGCATCTGACATGGAAGTGTGTATGAAAAATAGACATGGAGTTTAATTCCTCCTTATGGAACAAGTTGCTCCCATTGATGTTCACTGATGCTTGATCAGTACTGATGGAGACAGAACTGTGGATGTGAGCACAGTGGGACAGTGGGTGGTGTTTTTGCAGTAGTGATAGTGAAGTGAAAGATGGCAACGTGCAGCTGCA
This sequence comes from Excalfactoria chinensis, assembly GCF_039878825.1. Lineage (NCBI taxonomy): Eukaryota > Metazoa > Chordata > Aves > Galliformes > Phasianidae > Excalfactoria > Excalfactoria chinensis. The sequence continues at coordinate 60,549,777 of NC_092827.1, read as the reverse complement.
CATCACAAAATGTAGCACTCTTCCATTGCTGGTAATCCTATTGGAAAATAGTGTCTTGTTGCTGAGAACGTTCTCTATCAAATAGTGTTATTGAGCTCTTCATAACTGTTGTATTTCCCATGGAAATAAATAGGAGGCATTACTTTCAGAGTGACCCACATTATTGGCTGCATCTTTCAATGTGCAGTACACAATAAGAAAGCTGACAAAGCATTCCTGAATTGAAAATCCTTTGTTTATTATGAATCCTTAACAGTCTCTTGGTGTTAGAAGCCAGACAGATTCAATTATTTTAAATGCAACAAACTCTAATCAATATTCAATTATTGGTTTGTTAATTAGTAGATGATGCCTTTTCTCTATTATTAGTACAGGCAATTTGCTTCCAAACTTGTTTCTCTTTTGCCTACTCAGTCTTCAGCTCAAAGTGAGAACCATTATGGAAACACAAGCAGTGTAACTTTTGCCTTCTTGCAAAAGTTTTTTGGTTAGTACTTGGCCAACCTATGGAGATGCGGAATTTCTGTGAAGAAATACTACTATGGGCTTCTGTTACATAAAACATCTTGCAGTGCTTTTCTTCAATAATGAATCAAGGACAAAGCTATAGATGTTGCAGTATTTGCCTGTTTCTTTGTTAAGGGCTTCATCACTGCTTTGGAGTCAGCTGCAAAACATTCCTTGAATTTATGCAAGCTAGCTTGGATTAATGGTGTGCATGGCTATTGTGACAGTCTTTCTATGGAGGGTAACTGAGTAATAAATTCATGTTGGGACTCCTCATTTGAAGTAGCAGGCATCGTATGAACACTTGCATAAATTTCAGTTCAGAGATCAGAGCGGAGGTAAGTGAGCTGGAATTATTTCTCACAATCATAAAAGTCTAGAAATCTCTATCTTATCAAATGTCTGAATATTTGTTTATGAAAGTGATCTTAAAAATGTCTAAATTGATGATGCTATTCATCTGCTGTATGCTGGAGACGTCATTTATGTAGGGCAATGGAATATCAACACAAGATGAAAGAGTCAGTCCAGGTTTATTAGTAGAGTGCCAAGTTTAATACCGGCTCATTTTAATCTTTACCATGTCAGTAACTGTTGGAGCACTATGGCAGCATGGCCTTGGTGAAACCACTGATCCCTCCAGAAATCAGACTACTGAAAAAACAAAAGATGAAAGTGTATGCTTTCCAAATGTCATAAGGCACATTGCTTTCGATTTCATTGTGCAGCTGGGTACTGCCAGATGATCGGTACTCCTCTTCAAGTATTAGCTTTGATACTTAAGCAGAACAGCATACATGCCAGTGTTCAGCATCATGCCAATCCTGACCTTTTCATTTAAAGCAACCAAGAATTCTGCATATAAACCACTTTCCAACCACTTTCCAACCCCAGGATAAAACTGGTAGCTTTTCTCTACAATCGTTCCATCTGCCTTCATGGTCTTTTTCTTTCCAAGACACTTTCCATTTGGGTTATTAAATGCACATTGTGCTACATCTTTGGGGTTTTTTTGTTTGTCTGTTTGTAGTATTAAATACGAATTGGAACACATGCAGTTCAGCCTTAGTCATTATTCCTCAATCTGTGATACCGTTTTTCTCCCTTTGTGTACAAGGGGGAGAAAAAGAGCTTTATTTAAATTAATGTTACTTGCTGAAAGGGTCTGTGTGGAGGAGTGAGAATGAGTACTTTCATTCTCTAGCAGCTGCTGATGTGTATCCCACTCAAGCTTCAGCATGTTTTCAGAAGCAAAGTTTTACCCAACCGCTGTTGTACCACCTCAGTGTGGAGCTGAAGTCCTCAGCATTCTTCCTGCCTCCCTTGGCTTCTCCTGGTGTGATTTAGCTGGGCAGCACTTAATTAAACTCCATTTCCTCGCTTTACGCTTCAGGTATTATTATGCAGCTCCCTTCAAGAGGGAATTTGTGGGCTGTTTATCAAAGCTGCGAATTTAATAATATCAAAGCCATGCTATTGTGCCGTCGCTGTAATGAGATGTATTGGCATTTCTTACAAATAGAATTTTCTCTATATAAGCATATTGTTCCTCTGCTGAAGGTTGAGGGCTTTCAGAAAGAAAAACCCATCTACCTTGTTTAGTCATATTATTCCATTACCTTCACTTCCTTCATCGTTATACATTTCCAGCTAGAAAGCAAATCTTTGGCACTGTACTGCTTCACCACAAGAAAGCCATCACGTACTGACAGCATTACCTGCTGCACTCCTCTGCTGGTATTTCTGATAGGAGGCATGTTGGGACTGCCAGCAGTACGCTGTCAAGATTTTGGAGATGTGGTAGTCTCTACTCTGGTTTCAGAACAGCACTGGTTACGCAGCTTTATAACAGGTCGAATACACAGTTTTTTTTCCCATGGAAGTTTCCTATGGTTTACAAAGAAGTTTTTCTAAGGAGAGAGAAATCTGAATGAAAAAATGATTTGTCATTATAAAGTAAATAGTTGCTGTGATATCATGGAAAAATTCTTGGTGATTTTTCTATGCAGTTTCATAAAAATACATGGTAAAATTACAGTGTTTGTTCTTTTCTTACCTATTATGCGTAGTTTACTTTCCTTTTCGTATTTATTTTCTTGGCATTCAATTTTGCTGAACTTGCATATCTAAAGTATCCAAAATCAAAGTGCTCATAAATAATCATGGCAAGAATTGTTCTCAAAATCAACGGCACACAGAATGAACAAGTCTAATTCCCACTCTTTACACTTTTTCTTCACTTTAAATACGATAAAAGATATAGGATAAGATAATCTTGCAAACATTATCAACAATTATAACTTCAAAGGTACAGGTTAGAATACGCAGTATAGCCATGCTTTTATGCTAATGGCTGTACAGCACTGTAGCATTTTTGAATGGAAATTTACTCCCTCATCTTCAGTTCAAAAAATTTATAGCTTTTTCTACTTTCATGGGTATTTGTAATATTACTTTTTGTTTGTTTTGTTTCCCTCTGAAACTTTTGAATCAATTATTTTCTTAACTTTAAGAGGCACTAACTGCTATTTCTGGTCCTCTGTTTATGTAGGCAATCTGGTGCTTATCTTATTTCTTTTAATGAATGTTGATGCAGACTGTATACTTGGTTCATGTGCGACTCATGTACGCAAGATTAGATTTATTTTGAGTACTACTGCAAGTAGTATAGCCCTGCTTGCTTCTGTTGCTGAAAATTCTTGTCATTGGAATACCCTCGCTTATCTGAAAACTTGCTTTTAGTTGACAAAAATGCATTCTTGGATAATGCCATTCCATTCTGTCTACAGAATGGTTACTAAGACAGTTGTAGCTGGACAGTTTGGAAAGTGGTGTCTCAGATCTTCAGAAATAGGGTCTGTTCTCACTTGCTTTATCCTGGAGCATTAGCTGCTGTCTCAGTGAATATAAGCACTAGTAAGGTTACCTAGTCGAATCCAGAGGTATTTCTTATCACTGGGCTCCACTTCTTTCCTTCATCCCTTCTTGGTGATGTTGCTCTTACCTTCTCTACCTTTGGAAAAGGGTGGTACATTGTTCATTGTGGAAATGAACATCCAACATGAGAAAATGAGCCTAAATCCAGAGATGCTTTTGATCGCTAGAGATTTTGGAATTACTGCACATGCAACTGAAAAATATGCAGGATATTTTAAACCTCATACCAGCATTGTCCAACAATTAACATTTCTCAGAGCCTCATCCATCCTGACCTTGAATGTCTCTGGGGATGGGGCATCCACCACTCTCTGGGAAACCTGTTCCAGTGCCTCACCACTCTTATTGTACAATAAGAATCTTCTTCCTTATATCTAGTCTAAATCTCCCCTCTTCTTAAATCTCTCTCCTTTATTTCATTTGAAGTACAATGATACTGTAGTTTCTTCATTTCTGCCTGATTCTTTGGATTCTGTACAGTCATCATAGTCAGCACCTCTAGTTGCTGGGGTGGCACAACCTCTGCTGTAGGAGTTCAACTGTCTCAATTGTTGAGCACTCTGAAATATTGTTTGATACTGGATGTGTCGTAGGACTTCATTTACATTGGGCTGGATACACAAAAGAGTAGGAATAGTTTAGGATTCTCACATGAGACTTTTTCTACAAGTTAGCTAGGAATGAAGGGGAGATGAATTTATTTAATAAGTTCAGGAGAGGAAATTATGCCAGGACGTAAAAACTAGCCTTGCTGGGGAGACTTCAAAATGTTTTTTAGAAGATCCTAAATTTTTCCCTTGAATTAACCTCGTTAAATTCATCTGTGTATGGCAGTCAGACACTTTGAACTGGAAACAAATCTCTTATGAGACTACGGTAGTGTTTGTGGTGAAGTATACATTCAGGAGAGAGAACTTCAAAGAGAATTAGTCACCAATTTTTAATTGCATTAAATTGCTTGGTTAACATGTAACTGTGTTCCTCAAATATTTGTCTGTTCTTATGTGAATGTTCACTTAGACTGTGAAGAGTTCATCACTATGAGGAAGTAGTAAGCCACAATAAAAGACTAACAAGGCTTAGTTTGAGGCTGACTGCTGGCTGCACTCTTAAGTCTCTACTTTGCCAGATTTTCTGTGAGGGACTGCTGCATTCTCATTTCGTGATTGGATTTTAATTTTCTTATTCTTTGAACTCATATAAACTTAGTCTGTGAAAGTATGAAGTAACTTTGTGTTTGTCTGTACACTTAGCCTCTCCCTACTAAACACTCTTTTCAAGAGGATACTCTAGTCATTATGGCAGAAAGCTGTAGTCTCCTGGCATTTCAGCCTGCCTGCCGTATTCTTAAGCATGCGAACACTCTCGGGGCATCAGCAGCTCTGGAGACAGTCTAGCAATTAAGCAATTGCTGCCTGAGGCTCCAGACCAACTGTTTCTGAGAAGACAGGGAAAAAATTCAAGGTTGCTTTTGTCAAGGGCTGTTATTCTTGATCCTAGGCTCATTATTCCAAGCCCCGTGCCTATAAGTATGCATGTTTTCTGCATCTCAAAGGCTTATGATGCCTTTGGTGATTTCTTCTCTGCAGCACCTCAAAAGCAGACACCTGCGATTCCACAGGCTTGGTGGTGTCAGAGCTGGTCACCTTCAGATCACGTAGCTCAACACTGAAGCTGCTCAGAACATTTACCAAGCTGATAAGTTAGTTCAGGGTTGGAATATCTGCTAAACTTCATGAAATATATGATAGTCAGGTAGTTTCCAGCTCCAATTCTACTTAAAACAGCATGAGGCAGAACTGGCACTCTGTAGATCCAGGCCCTCAAAAGATTATTTTGTTTCTGTTTCATCTGCTTCATTGAAAAGTCAAGAGCATCTCTCCACTCACTTCACCATCATAGAAATCGTTTAAAGGAGACAATACGCTGTGATATTTTTCAGAACACCACTAAAGGTAACGCTACTGGTTGTGTTTTTTTCAGTATCAGTCACTACAAGGCAAGGAGTATTTCAGGAAAACTGCTTCCAAAAATGCAGCCTCTCAAAACTTACGAGGCTCTCCTCATCAGTAGAACTGAAAAGCCTGCAAACAAACCAGCAAAACAAAAAACCCTTCATTTTGATAATTTCTGTTTCTGCAGTAGAAACAGAAGGCTGTTTAAATCGTGAAAACTATTAAGTGATAGTTGTTAGTTCCTTACAGTAAGACTAGCCAGTTCTTTCCTTCTGCCTGATCACCAGGTGAACTCTGGGAGTGTTGTGTTTCCCTCAGTTCATCTCAAGGAACTTTGCTCATGCTCTGAACTGGGAGTGGGAATTGTGTGGGAAGCGGTACCTCACTTAAATCATTCTGAAAATAGCTTCAATTTTGTCTCTAAAAAATAACTCTCATTGGCCACATGAGAGCAGCTATTAAAATACAACAGCAGGCTGCCCTCCCAGATTGTCCTTTTCCAAATAGTATCCGTGATGGTCAGTGCAGTGAAAGCAGTAACAAAACTAATGTCTCTTTTACTTCCTTTATTCTGGAAATCTGACAAGGGTTGGATGTGCTCTTGCCTATTAGTGTCATGCCGTGCCTTCACAACCGCAAGTTGTCTGACATCTTCACATTCAAATAAATTATTTCTGTTCCCAGTTTTGTTGGTATTTTTCCTGTATGCCAAAATGCTTCCTCTGTGGCTCACTCAGCAATGCCTGCTGAGTAATATGCACACTACTTTACTTGCTCTCCATTGTGTCCTACTGAATTATCTGTCACTCTAATTATTTGTGTCCTCATGGGAAGGCGCAAATCCTGTGACAACAGGATGTGCTCATAGCAAGGTGAACTTAGCCTTTCTCTTCTTTACCTCTGCTAGGAGCTCTGTACTTTCCCTGCAGGATTCCTGTGGTTTCTTTCTTCTTCGGTGATGTAGCCATTATTTGAGGCATATAAGGAAGAGAGTTAAATTCAGGTTGATGGTAAGAATGGGTACGACAACAAGCGAAAAATTCAGGAATTATTTTGAAGGTTGTTAGAGTGCTTTGTTTTAGATTCGGTAGAATCAGAAAGTATGAAAACTACGTAACGATATGAAAGTGCAAGCATATTTTCAGGGTATGGGAAAGAAATACTCATGGGAGAAAGGAAGGACTTGATCATGCAGATTCTGGATAGGAGAAAAGGGATGTTTGAGAAAAATAGACGGAGATTAAAACAGCTTCATCATTATGTACAGCAATTGCAGTGCTAGAAAATAGTGGTAGCTGTGGGCAATGAAGGATTGCATAACAAAGGCAAATAAGAGAAAAATGAAGTAATACTGAGAATGAAGAAAGATTTCTTATAAGATAAACATGAAAAAAAGAGGAAACTAAATGCAATGTGGGGGAGATTGTTTTTAGTATACTTAACAAAAATTGTGCCATAACATATTCTGTCAAAACTGTGTAATAAGCAGCTCAACTATAATGATTCTTAAAAATAAAAAGACCATAGCAAGTTGAATTGGAATGCACAGATATGCATAATATGAGCAGTTAATGTTTATAGCCTATGGGTGTGGATGGTCGGTGAGCTGTAGTAGCCTAAAAGCATTTTAGTTTGTGTCTCTGATTGTTTCCCTCTATTTTCTGACATCAGAAATACAAATTTAGGTATTTCTAAGAACTCATCTTCCTGTATCAGGACAAGGCGGACTCAGTTGCATCGAGGTTGTTAGCCATGAGGTTGTGCTATATGGTGGTAGGGTTATGGTGGTTAACAGTGAGCAATTTGAAATAGCTCCATGCTTAGAGAATGGGAACTTCACTTGTCTTCTGCGTTTCTAACTTCTGAAGGGCATCCATTGTCAGAAACTGGCAAGGGGTCTGGCTTTTTTGATCACAACAACACACGGGCAAGTCTCTTGATTGATTGATACTTTAAGCCTAGTGTTGTGACAGAGCATCCTATTCATGCTGGTGCTAGATATTGCTACTAAATAAAGATGCAAAACTGTTACTCTGTGATTTATTTTGATATTAATACTTAAAGGGATTTATAATTTATAAATTCTGTAAAATTTTCATTGCCAATGAAGTCAGCAGTGAAAATTGCTTCAAAACTAAATGTTTTTTTTCCATCATGATTCTTGTCTGTCTTCTGTAGTTTTTATGTTTTTAAACTGTTTTCTAAACGTGAGATATCTCTCTGTAAGTTCAAAATGTGCAAGCTTTTTGTAACTGTCTTTTAAATCTCAAATCCGTTTCCAGTTATTCACAGGGACTCTTTTCTCTATTCTCTTGCCTGCTTGTCAGCGTGAAGAAAACCTATGGCAGTTATTTCCTTGGGAGATCTGCCTTGAGCTGTAGGATTCTGACATTGTCATTCTCATCAATTCAGTTCTCACTTAAAACCAAAAGGCTTTTAGTTTAACTATAAAGAAGCACATTTCTGGACACCTTTTCTACTTGCACATTAAAATTAAAATACAATTGCAGGATCCCATGTTAAGCTTTTTAGAATGTGAAGGATTCAGGATTTGTTATTTTCTGCTGATCTTGTGAAACTTTATATTCATTGCATTTCCTCCCATCTGATACTGTCAGTACCTGTTTCCTTTCTCAACGCTAATATTCATACACACCTGCCGGTCCTAAAGCTTCATTGTAGTTAAGTTCTTGGATTTGGGGAAGGTCATGATATTACATCTGTTGTATTTTTGTATTGAGTTGAATAAGCAAAGAAGCTGTTGGGATGGAAATATACTCTAATTCTTACAAGTAAAAGTAAAAATGTTGCATATATTAACGTGCATTAGGATGTGTACACAATTGGTCTGTCAGAAACTTTTCACAGATTTGGATTCTCTCTAGCTTGACGTACTGAAAGTTTTGTCTGCTACCTGAACAATTACGTTCTGAGAGAAACAGCTAAAATGCATAGAAGTAGCTTTGTTACTACCCTAAAACTAATCCACAGTCTCTTCTCTCTCTTTTTTATTACTTCTGAGGCATACTGGTATGAGCGTCTTTTAGCACAGTCATTTTGTCCATTCTTAAGGTACATATAGGAATGCTTAATTTCTCAATGACTGTTCAAAGTGTGCTGCATCCTTTTAGTGAAGCCTTTACATGACATGTTACTTGAATGAAATGATGAAAGGAATAAATAATTATTGTACTTTAAAATAACACTGTGTATTTTTAGGGAGACCATGCAAAAAAAAAAATAAAAAAAAATTGATTTGGCAATGATTATTTTATAGTATCCTCTAATTACATTATTGTTTGTGAAAAGCAGGTTGGAGTTTATATTTGCATCACTATGAAAACTAAACTTTTCCTATCTAACAGCCAGATTAAATTAAGGCAAAGTTAACACAAGCAAAGTGTCTAACGGAGCAGTCCTCAGCGTGACACCTTTGAGTAACAGTGAAGAAGAAGGTGGGTGTGCTCAGGTGCAGGCAGTGGCGTGTCAAGGTCTGTTTGGAATTCAGAGCTCTCTTCAGTGATACTTGGTGTGTACTTAAGGTAGGCACATGTTCATCCTGGTCAATTTGAGAATTACTGTAATTTTCTTTTACTGTGCTGCTCCATGCCTTGTAAATTGCTTTACAGCACAAAAGTAATATAATATAATGCCTTTGTCCCTTCCAGGAAGACTTTTCATCCCTGAAAGACATAGTTGACTGCCACTGAATAAATCCCATGCTATTGTTAAAAGAACTGAGGGCTGAACATTTTTAACTTGTCTTTCCTCACAGCATCAGTTGAATTCTCTTTCTTGTTAAATTTGGCTAATGCTATGGTGCTGTTAAGAGCATGCCTGAGAAGCACTTATGTATTTGGAGGCTAATATTTTTGTACAATGGTCTACAGGCTTAAGAGTCCTTGTCTTTTTGCAACCCCTTCTCTGACATCTCTTCCAAGGCTGTTAGTATTCAGTTGTGTGATTGGGATCAAGGTCTTGTGAATTGTCCAGGAGGAGCTGTTCAGTGGGAAATTCTTAGAGGTTTTTTTGCTTGTTTTTAATAAAATTAACCATTAAACAGCATACGCACGTATGTGCACACAAAAAAAGTAGGTAATAGCATGAATACAGGCAATATCAGATTTCTTGGATAAAAAGAACATTTAGAGAGATTTTAATCACACCATATTTGGATGCCTACATTATAGGAGTGATGACATTACTGTGTTTGTGTCACTGCATCTTCCAAAGTGTCTGCTGTTTCTGCCCAACTATAAAGGATAACTGCAATATAACAAAAGATAGCGCAGTGCTAATAAATGACGGCCCTATATTCTCTCTGTGCTAGTGATTATATCCATTAGTGAATCCTAGTCTTCTTCAAATCCCAGTGAAATATACAGAGTAACAGCTGTTGAATATCTAAAGAAATTTTCTTTATTTCCCTTTCTGGTCTGCCAAATGCCCAAAGAGACTTTGTTCTCAGAACAGATATTTGATAGAATATTTCAGAAGAGTGGCTTCCTGTTCAACATGTCTTTTCCCCAGGTTTATGTTCATTATGGGAAATCATCTTGGCCTTTATTAATCCAAAAATTTGGACTGTTATTTTCTGTAAGGTGCCATAAAATTAAATATGATTCCATGGATACTAATATTGGATGAAATATCAGCATATGTTGCTGCCAAACCATCTCTGGAGTATTTAGTGGCGTATGGATGAATAAAATAGTGGAATCAAACTGTTAGCTCCTAGAGGTCATTCTCATGTAAGATGTCTGGTTATCCATTTGTACCAGGACTGGGATTCACCATAGCCTAATAAAGTTTTACGTAGCTTTTTCAAAAATAATTGGGCATCCCTTCTGATACCATAGGACCAAATTATTATCTGAGCATTTGAACATTTTTAAGCATTCATGACATGGTACGACACCAGAAAAATTCCTGATCTTCTAATGCGGGCTTCGGTTTTAAGAAATGATCCTGCAGATTCTGCCTTTCTGCAGATGCCAGGATATGTTTTTGATGAATTTGCTTTAAGAATGAAAGTTGCCATTTATTTTTGAAGTTCCACGTGAATTTAACTATACTTGAGTATAGTTTCAGCAAAGGAAAAGGTTGAGAAATTCACAGATGTTACGGAGGTTCTGAAAAGTCACGTAGTGTTTCTGTCTGCCACTGTACCGTTGTTCCCCACAGGCAATTTTCCAGTAGATTGTTTAATTCACTTGTAAAAGAAGCCTGAAACAAATGGTGCTTTTGACATTTCTTATGGGAGGGTGGTGTTGAATGGGTCTTAGGAGAGCCGTATGTATAATTTTTTTTTTCAATTATATACAGTGTCATCAGAACTTTATCTTCCAGATAAAATTCAAGCAGGAAAAAATATTTATTTATGTTTATTCAGATAACTTTTGGCATTGTGATGATACATTCTTTTTCATGGTAAAATTTTATGCTTCAGTGCACAGCAACCGCCTATACTGCCGTGTTCTAGAAGAGAACTGCTGGGTGAACGGTTTACATTACACAGTCATAATTTACAATGGTTAATATGAAGATGTTTTATCAATTACCTAAGCAAAACCACCCTGCAGAATTTATACATTTTAGTTATTAAAAAGCGAGTGCTGTCTTAAATTAGTTATTGGAAATAAAGTGTTCAACAACACAAATTAATCACTGTCATATCCTTGTGCATGCCTCATGGATGCTAGGTTGTGTAGAACATTTGTTTGGAAAAGGGAAAAGTGTTGTTATTATATCCTTAATTGAAACAGACGGTCAAACAAATCTTAATTTGAAAAGGTTTTTGCAGTCATAAATCTTAATGGCACTGTGCTCTAATGGAGGAAAAACATCTTCATAACTGTGTGACCTTGTTGCAGAGGGCCACGTTCTGGGAGAGATGTGTGCTCATCAAACAATTTTTTTTCTCTTTCAAAGGTGGATGATATTTTTGCCAAAGAACTACATTAAGATGTGCATTTTAGCTTTTGGTAAAATCATATCATATTATTCTCCTTACATTTTGCAACGATGAAATATTTCACTAGTATGTTTGTTAAGATTATCTCTCTCTGTTAATAGACACATTAACTTTTGTTTGCATTGTCACTGAAGATAGCACAAGTAGGTCAATATATATTTAACAGAGATGTGAAGACCAGTGTGCCATTATCTCTTGGATGGTTAGGTCTGTGAGTATGCGGACTGAACAGAATGAAGTAAAACAAACCACAAAAGGAAAAACATGGAACTTATTCTGCAAAAAAACATCACCTGGGAAACCCTAGAAACTAGCATGGTTTGCTGCTATCCAGCTGACCCAGCTGAAAGTTCACAGTGCAATATTGTGGCATGGAAGTAGCAGCTGTGATCAAGAAGTAAAACAGACCGGTTTCTGTGGCAGTAGGGTCTACTGAGCATGCCTACCTGTAAGTTAGCATTGTCAATTAGCTGCCTACTTAGGCAATCTTCCCGTTACATCTTGAGAAGATTTTTCTTTTTGTATACATTTATATGTAAAAGACAGTAATTGCTTTTAATTCCCACTGAAGTGGTCGTAATATAATGGAATACTGAATGAATTAAGGGTTGAAATGATTAAGAAATTAAGATAGCCTAAGGATAAGTTAGTATGAATTTAAACTAATGAAGACCTGTATGGAAAATTAAAATAGATGAACTGTAGTTATTTATAAAGTTTCCTATATTTGACATTTATAAAAGCTACTGTTATTTTGAGTTTTACATCAATAGGAGGCAAGTAGCGCAGTTGAAAAAGATGAGGGTGGTATTGTATGAATTTATACAGTTGGTATATAGTTGGACTAGTTGATCTGGTTGAGACTGTCATTACCTTCTGAGGCCTATCTCCCTTCCTTAGCTATATCCCAGAGATGCCCTGAAGCTGGTGCCTTTTTGCCTGTTTAGTGTATGTTAGTTTAGAAAAAGGTGATGTGCCTGCAAAAGAGCAGGGTTAAGAGTGTACAGGGTGTATGGCAGAGAGACAAGAGGGATGAAGGTTAAACTCAAAGGCTATAGAGCTGAGCCTTTGTCTGCTAAGGTCATTCCTGTATATGAACCAAGCCAAGAGACACGCAACAGCCTGAGCTGGTTGTATTTTTTGTATTCACCACCATATTCTGAAAAGGAAGATTTAATTTCTTCAGAAAAGAAAATAAAAAATTCTCACTACTAAAGCAGTTAATAGCCCAGCTAAACATTAGTTATGGTATTCCCTGGTAAATACTTCTCATCAGAATTTGTGCTTTGTCTGGCTTATATCATTACTTTGCACATCTACTGACCCTTTCTTTGTGTAATGGGATGCACTTCCTACAGGTTTTCTCAAACCAAGTTTTGTAGCAATTTTTGTGTAACAGATTTTCTACCAAAAAATGAAAATGGCTCATAATAAACTGCTCAGCAGTATCACATAATTTTTTTCAGATCACCTTTAAAGACAGACATGGTGTTCCTACTGTGCTACATGCCTCCAACAAACTGCTTCCTTAGCAGGAGCTCTGTTGTTTTATTGATAGCACAACTAACTACAGATAAATTCTCTGGTTTTGATAAGTCCCCAGTTACCTCCGTGATACAAGGCATCTCCTGCTGTGCTTCTCAAGCATCATATGATCAAAATACAAACTGAAAACAATACTAACCAAGGATCTTCCTTTCAGAATCCAGCTTTTGAAATAAAAATCTTATAATCAATTAGTGGATGAATGAAAAATAGCTTATTAATTTGCATTATAGCAGCGAGAAAGAGGAGATTTTGCACTAATTAAGGAAATGAGGTATGTTGGAGAGAATTCAGCTTTGCTCTTTTAATAATGGGCTTAATGGTGTCATTTAAATTACTGTGTGGTATGTGGTTCAGACAACACCTAGAATTGCACAACCATGGAGTAGGAGAATAATGATTTTGTATGTGCATTATCCAACATATCCATACACAGGATCACGCTGTGATCTTGGAACATTTTTCTATTTAATCACACTGAAAATTCCACGCACAGTAAATAGAGAAATTTGAAAAGTTGCTGACTTGATTGTATGTATCAGCTATGTACGTCACTGCTTTTAATGCTTCATTTTAGCAAAACTCTGTTTTAGGGCTGAAATGTAGGTCAACCACATGCTTTCTAAAGAGACCTCATTGACTAAAGATTACTGAATGTGACTTGTATCCCACCTGTGGTTTTTTGTGATCCTGTTGGAGGGACTTTTATACTGTGATAACAAATAAACAGCCTCCAAGTTTGCTCCTCCAGGAGCTGTTCAGCTGTACTGCAGAATATACTCCATATTACTCAACAACCTGCAGCTCAGAAACACCTTAAGGAAATTAAGGGGACTTTGATCCAGTCTTAGTAACAGTTCTGGAATAGCTGTGTTATTATAAGTAAAGTATATATTGGTGGGAGCTGTGGATTTTGAGTAAGACTTGCAGTGTTTTTATATAGGTTTTATGTGTAATTGTTAGCTAATAAAGGTAGTAGATCATAGAATGCAAGTGTTGACTGTGCTAGTATCGCTTGTGGAAGAATCTCAAACAATTTGAATAAGTTTGCAGAAAATCTGGAAGATCATTTGGTCATTGAATGTATTGATTGGTTGTGGGCATTCTCTTTCAGAAATAGAGGAACCACACAGTCGTTGCAATCATATGACTTCCTCACTAAACCCAGCAACTTTGATGATTTAGGGCACAATAATAAGAAATATCAAGGCTAAAATGGATTTTTTGTCCTCAGGAAACTTGTAAGAAGCTTTACAACTGTGTGGTATTTAAAACTGAAGTTTTCCCTTGTCCCAAGGGAAGAGAGCAGAGAAGGATTTTAGTGCTGTGGACTGCTATACAAACTTTACTCCCTGTGCATGTTTTGATGAAACAAATTTATTATGATTTGATTGAAGATAGGAAACATATGGATGACAGATGATAATGCAAGTTAGCTAAGCTACTTCTAGACTATTTTCTGCTGTGAAGAAAATTACCAAATGTCTATTCAATTCAGACAGTATGAGGTTATCACATCCTGAAGTTCAACACGTGCTGCAAACAGACAACATCCAAACCAGATGGACGTCCAGAGAAGACATCCACACACGCTCTTCCTCAGCACATGCATTTCAAATTTCCATGGCTCTTGGCCGTGACTATAAAGTCATCCTTGATACACAGTGTATGAACGTTACAGAAGCCGTGTATAGGCTACTTGGAAGTGACTTCTCATTTTGCAAAGGCAAAGCAGATTATTGCTCGTTTGCACAAGGTATTATTTCCAATAATAATAATTTCTGACCCAGGTAATGGGCCAGATGTGTAATGTAAAATGTGTAATGTTTTGCATGTTATGAGGGCTGCTCCGAAAGTAATGCCTCAAATTTTATTATGTTGGCCCATGGCATCAGAGGCAGCTGGCGGTGGTATGACAGTAGTGTAGAACCTTTCCACCAATATATGACAGACGGCAGCAGAGGGACAATCTGACAGAATGGCCTCTGCCATGAAAGTGTGGATGAAGGAAAGATATGCAATTTTATTGCTCCATGGGGAAAAAATGGCACCCGCTGCCATTCACTGATACTTGCTGAATGTTGATGGTGACTGAACAGTTAATGTGAACACAGTGAGGCAGTGGGTGGTGTGTTTTAGCAGTGGCAACAGCAGCAATGAGTCTCCTCCGCTGGTTCAAATCTTTATGAGCACAGCATGCTGGCTCTTGTCCATTGCTGGTAAAAAATGCAGTTAGTAGTGGTGACTACACTGAAAAATACTGTTTTGTGGCTGGGAATGTCCTCCGTGAAGTAGTGTTATTGTGCTCTTTGTATCTGTTATAGTTTCCATGGAAGTAATTACAGGGTGTTACTTTAGGAGCAACCGCAACCTGCATAAACTATGCTCCAGTGCATTTGAACTCACTGTGGTATTTACACAAGCGTAAAGTTTTCATTATTTACAGAAGTGATTATGTTGTGTAGTATAGGAGCTGACCAAATAAATAATTGAACATGGCATTTTTTCCTCACAACCTTTGCTCTTGGCACATTTCTGTATTCTGACAATTAGAAAACTCTGCCCTTAGCTACTGCTGAGAAAATACAGAATGTGTTTACAAGCATCTTCATTTCCGTCAGCCTGAATGTGATGCATACTTAATTCAATCATTTAGGCTTTGTGCACTGGTAGTACTGTAGTGTACTTTAGAGAATGGAATTTACTGTCTGCTTTTCTAATGCTTGATAATTTCACTCGTCTATGTTTTTTTTATACATTTACCTACATTGTACAGATTATCACACCTTTAGTTCTGTGTCCCATGTCATCCCAGGGCTTTTACCTCAGGGCAAAACCGTAACTGGCAAGGCTCCGTGTTTAAATTAACTTGTTTATAGCATTGAGTGGGCAGACTGAGTAATGAAATCCATATCCTGACTGTATTAAAAAAAACATTTCTCATTAGGAGATCTGAATCTGTGTATTATTTTTGAAGAAGTTGTATAAGGGTCTGAAGCATCAATATGGTGAGCAGCCCTACTTGCAAACTAGGCCAAATTGTGCTCTAGAGAGCAGACTGGCTTCTGTAGATACAAACCAGGGTACAAATTGTAAGCTTTGTATTACGTAATTCTCAGCTTTTGCAATTAAAGCCCTAAATGTTTGTCAGACTGCAATCAGATGCAAAAAGTTTGATAACAAATACCTGCTCCTGCTGGATAAGCTGTACCAGTAGGTTGTGAGTGTTCCTCAGCTGGGACAAAGTGAAGTGGATTTATCTTTCACTGCCATGGAAATGTGGCTCCAGCTAAGCTGCTTCACTTCACACTCAGTGGCTGAAGAATGGAGGTCAGCAAAGTAACTTCAAGCAGCATGGCAGAGACAGAGAGATGAGGAGTTGCAGCATCATAAATTGCTGTAGGTGCTTGCTAGGTGAAATGCATCTGATCTCTAAAATCTATATTCATTTAGTGAAGCCAAGGACTCATGGCAGCTTATGTCTGAGTGACAGTGCGCAGTTTAATGTATTTTAGCTTAGAACATTTCAAAAATTGGATTTTGAAGACGAGCTTGATTTTCCATTTTAAAACAAGGGTTAATTTTTGAAGTTCCACTTGTTTCTTTACCTGTGTTATTAGGTCAGTGCGTACACATGCTTGTAGATACCTAGTCGCTCTGGAATGAAGTTCTTATGCACTTTGCAAAGTGATTTCCTTGGCAGCCGATATGTAATTTTTCAAAGACGAAAGTGATGTGCTGACTTTAGAAACCCAATAGAACATGAGAATATAAAGAAGAAATTGGAAGGATTTTTTTTTTTTTTTTTTTTAATAGAAACTCAATCTTAAGTAAGCTTTTTTTCTGACCACATCAGTATGCTGAGTTACTGACTTCTGACAGACTCAGAAGATTGCTATAGGGATTCTATTCAGCGCAGCTGAATGGAAGGGAATACTGAATGCTTCCCACCTGCAAAGCTTGCAGTAAACCATCCCCAGTCACTTGTTTGAGTAAAGAAACGTCTTACGTAAGTATAAGAAGGCAGAAGACACAATTATTTAGAAAATATGGAATTTTAGGTCAAGAAAACAATTTTCTTAACCAAAGCCTTCAGGAATGTGAAAAAGTATCACCCTGTGTTAATTAGAACATGTCAGGTTGATAAACTTCCTTTTTATTTCAGAAACTCAGATCTGCGTTACAGCCGTCCTTTTGCTGTGTCCGTCTGCCTGTTGTGGTAGGTGAAGGCAACGACTCTCTAACTGCCACTGGCATAGAGCAACAGGCTCAAAGTTGTCACTGTGCAATTAAGGACATTCGATTGCAAGACATTTCCCTACCACAGTGATAATTTCTACTTCTTAAATCACTATGGAAAATTAAGGGAAATCTGTAAGGTTGAGAGAGACCTTATTGCTCTCTTCCAATACCTGAAAGGTGCTTATAGCAAGGGTGGGGTTGGTCTCTTCTCACTGGTGACAGGACAAGGGGAAATAGCCTCAAGTTGTGCTGGTGTAAGTTTAGGTTGGATATCAGGAAAAACTTCTTTACAGAAAGGGTTGTTAAGCACTGGAATGGGATCCCCAGGGAGGAGGTTGAGTCACCATCCCAGGGTGTGTTTAAAAACCACTTGGATGTGGTTCTCAGTGGCACAATATAGCGGAGGGTTGTTAGAGTTAGGGCAGTATAGTTAGGTCATGGTTGGACTTGATGATCTTTAAGGTCTTTTCCAACCCGAGCAATTCTGTGATTCTATAAAAAGCCTATGAAAGTGGTGGGGTCAAAAGCAGAGAAGAAAATCTCTGAAGAAGATAAAGAAACAAGTTTAGTCATAGTGCTACTGCAGCTGTCACAGTGTCACATTTGTTAATGTTCATATAATGAATGGAACAGGTTTACTCTTACTTAAGTAATGCTCTAAAATGCACTGGAATTTCACTGTCTGACAATTCTTTCACTCAGTCTGATCTTCCAACTACAAATGATTATAATGTAAAATGGAACAAACCTTCAAGGTCACACAATTATTATAAGGATGTATTTGAACAGTCTTCAAACTGTTCAAAGTTGATGTTCAAAATTACCTTTTGAGTAGTTTTTAGAGATGTAAAAAGAAGAAATGAATGTGTATGTCTGCATATAGGCTTATCCGTGGGTTTCTGATGAGTGCCTGATAGTGGGAATTTCAACCTGATGGCAATTTTCATCTTCACTTACCTACTTCCAGCATTGAATGCTCTATCATAAATAACAGACTATGTTCAAGTATGTTCATAGTAATTGTAATGCACTTCATGGTTTTATAGCAAGACATTAGATTTCACAAAGCAACTGCATTGTTTCACATGCATCCTTTCAGAACCTATGTAACTTGATTCAGTAGTAATCATCAGTAGGAGGAATAGCACTCCCTTGGGATGTGAAGATTTGATTGTAAATCATAGTTTTCTAGTGTTTCACTGCAGGAGCTAGGAATGTCAAACTGTTTGTATTATTTTTGTTTAATTTCCTGGAAGTGTCCAGCATTGTTAAAGTAAATCACAAGTAACATGACTTAGCAGCAGTACTTCCTGTTCAGGTGAATGCTTCAAGAGTAGTCTAGTGAAAATCTCTCTCTCCCTAAAAATCTGTAGGGGACTGTTCAAGGTCTGTGGCTGACCAAGGGCATGGAGGCGAGAAGCAGTAAGTAGAGAGTTCATAGAAGTGAGAAGCAGCCCTTTGCAAGGTCAGCACAGTCAGTTTAAGAAAAGACCATGAGTGACAGGATGCTGGCTGCAAGCATGGACTGTTCTGGACAGCTGCCTGTAGGTCCTTACTCTGGTTCTGCCACTTGCTTCCTGTTCTACATAAGGATTTTGCACAAACCAGTCAGCATACATTCTTGCACTAGTTTATGTTCTTCCTCCAATTTTTTACATTCTCTTAAGTTGGAGAAGAA
Source organism: Excalfactoria chinensis (assembly GCF_039878825.1). Taxonomy (NCBI): domain Eukaryota; kingdom Metazoa; phylum Chordata; class Aves; order Galliformes; family Phasianidae; genus Excalfactoria; species Excalfactoria chinensis. Next base: position 60,530,939 of record NC_092827.1, on the reverse strand, counting down.
CTCCCAAAACATGATTTGGTACCTTTGGGGAAACTGTGTGCAGATTTGAGGGAAAGAAGTGAAAAAGGAATACAGTTGTGAGAAGGGCTGGAGGCATTCTTTGTGTGGCAGAGCAGACAGCCTGCCATTGGGCATGAAATCACTCTTGATCCTTGCCTCCTCTTCTTGTTGTCAGAGTTGAGGATAAGATTGGTTATGGTTTAGGTTTGGAGTAAAGCAAGGTTAGTGCCTCTGGAATTTATATAATTATTCCATGCACTGCAGAGAAAAACACCTTACTCTGAAGGCTAGATTCCATTCCTAGAGCAGTGTGCAAGCATTCAGTGTTGCATTACCTAATGGGAAAGCCATACATTTTTGGTCCATGTCTACAAAGGTAATCAGTTCTCTTTTGATTGGCTTTTAGGTGATTTGGCTTCCAACCTTTCTGCACTTCACATCTTGAACTCCACAGCATGTCAACTTTTTCACACTTCAGAGCAGTCATAAAAAAGAAATATGTCAAATCTATAAAAATTGAAATAATGAAGTGTGAACAAGGCCCAGCAATATTTTGCAGAAAGGTTAAGAGAGAGTGGTTGTAGAAGGAAAAAAAAAGGCACTGATAAAATGTTGTAAATGTAATATACTGAAAGCAAGAAAAGCACTCTGAAAATTTGAGAGGCTCTGCCTGCAGGATACTGTAACTTTTTGAGTTGATTTGGACAAGTGTTTCACAGAATGCTGCTCCAGTAATTATGACTTCCAAGATTGAAGAGATAATAGCAAACCTGAATCCAGCTCATAGGATGGTCCTTCCATGAATATAATGAAGCCTTTGCCCCAGTAGGAGTAGGCCAGCTGACCCAATTTAGCAAAACATCCATCCCCTGATGCATAAAGCTGCAGGTATTTTTCTGTTGGCAGAACATTAGAAATTGTTATTGACAGTGAACGTGCCAAATTTCAGAGTCTAAATCCTTTGGAAAGACCCAGCACATCAGGAAGGGTCTTGCAAAGGCTTTAGCAAACAGTTGCAACAGACAAAACTGTAGTTATTCTCAAAAATCTTTGTGCTAAAAAGCAGAACATGATTATTTCTGAGCTTATAAGTAATAAAAATGGTATAAGTTACCTTAATTGAGGCACTTCTGTCATCTAAAAACATTAATTTGTAGATGTAACCTCTTTTCCTCATTGGTCATTAATTTTCTAGAAGTGCCCTGTGCCAATAATCACTCCATAGATTAAAAATAAATACAGTAATAGCTTAAGCTAAGAGCCAGCATTGATCCTTTTGAGTTGTGATGATGCTAAGAGAGTCATTTTGTTTCTCAACAGATTTAGGCTTTAACATAGGAATTTTTCTTCTGTTTTATTTTCTCTAGAAGATATGTTAAAAAAAGTAATGGATTAATTGCTCTAATCCAAATGAACAGGAGGAGTGCTGACCCTTAACCTCTCCCTCTGTATTCATTTGGCTGTTTCAAAACAGACATGCCCTTGGCTTTATTTGGCATTTGGTTTTAGCAACTAATCTGCTCTGAAGTTGGCCTGTCACTCTTTGAAGGAGTGTTTCATATCCCATCAGTTTTTCTCTTACATAATGATAAGGAAACAAATTATAACATTTGTGAGTGAGAAGGGCACGAAGACTTGTGTTTTGTTTTATGTGCTGTGCCATGGTTACTGAGCAGACATAGCATTTTTGTAGACAATGAAAACAAGGTATCCCATGAAAATATATGCCATATTTGTATTTGTTAGGTTTGTGACTGCTTTATTCTGTTTCCATAACACATGGAAACATGTTTATGCTTAGTCTTGCAGTTTAGAGCAAGGGATACCATAATAGGAATGACACGTTGAGGTTCAACTGATCTATGGATTGTACTACAATAAAGCAATAATCCATCTCCCCTGTGATGGTTCTAATTTTTTATTCAGCTGTGGCATTCCGTGCCATGCTGTTTATCTTGTACTTTCATTCACTCTTGTATCTCATAGTTGTGAAATTGGCAGATGGTTTGTGATGCTTTGCTGGGAGTGGCTGTACCAATCCCTGTGATTAAAAGGCTTGCTGATTTGCTTACCCAGAAGGATTAATGGCAGGCAGCAAGGGCTTTGTTTGAAAAATCCATGCCCCATAACTCAACAAGGGGACAAAAATGTAGACTGGAAGTAATCCAGTATTACAACTCCTTTATGGGGAAGCTTTGTACAAAATTTACTGACTCAGCAGCTGGACATTTCCTGATGAGATCTGAACTATCAAGTAAAATGCAGCTTCACACAGTTTTCTCAGTCATTCCATGAGAGTAATGTTCAAGTTTTTAAGCAGGTCAGCAAAAGAACTGAATGACATGTAAAACTTTGGAGGGCTGCCCTGCATAGCTTGCTTCTGAAAGCTATGCATGAAATGTGACCTTGACCCTTCCCTCCTACCTATGCAATTCAAGATTCAGAATCATTGCTTTCGTTTATTTAGCAAATTTCGGTGGAAGAAGGTACACCAGAGTTAGATGACAGACACCTATCTCCACAAAGTGCTTCTCTGCATGCAAAAACGTCTATTTTGTGCCCAAGAAATTGAAATGGAGGTATTTGCATTCTTAGTTTTTTAGTACTGTACTGATTAGTACTAAGAATAAGCAGCCTGTGTGTCTATATTATAATCCTAATAGGCTGCAGGCAATTAAGAAATCTTTTCTCAAAACAAACGGCATTCTTTGCATATTTTACATAACTGCATTATCCTGATTTTGGCATCCTTTCTAAGTTTCAGGTATTATTGCATGCAGATTGAACCAGCTCCATTTGTTTATAGTTGTTCCTTGTGACAACTTTTCATTTTTTATGTTGGTTACGTGGTCAGAAACTTCAGCTTGATCAGTGTAGTAGCTGTTGCAGGGAAAATGAGAATCACCTTGTAAGGGATTAATTCTACGTCCCTTTGAATCTCTCTCTGATTTCTGTCCTGTAGATCAAGAGTCAGTCTTTTATCTCAGCTAATCCTCTTGGAGCTGCAGACAGCTTTCCAGCCTTAGAACCTCCATAGACTCTCACAGGGTTTAATTTGTCTTAAAGCATATGCGTTTTAAATAACAAACATGTTGGTCTTACCTGAGGTATGACTCTCTACTGTTACACTCAATACACTCGCACAGTTAGCTTCCTCTGCGTGATTACTGACAAAAAGTCATTGAGAAGACCAAAATCTGCTGCTATCAGATGATTCTCCGCAGGTTTTTCCAGCAGCCATTCCCTAAAATACTGTGTGGTTTAGATTCCTAGCAGTTGTCTTCCATATGTTTGTATACTTTAATCTTCCTGCTCAGATTATTTTCTGTAATTTAATTTCCTTCCTGGTGCTAGATGCTGCTCAGAAATCACTTTGGACCACAGTGCTTAGGAGAAAGACTAATTTATGGATGTATTTTCAGTCACTTCTGCTTAATGTATAATATACTTCTTCATGAACGTTTCCTAAGTATTCCAAAGAATGAATGAAATCATTTAGAACTGTTTCTTCTGTTGCATATTACTGATGATATTGACCAAGTTAGTCAGTGGTGTTTTTGTCTACAGAATCTGAGATTCAGCTGGAAAACTCAGCAGATAGAGTAAAGATAACATTTTCAAACAGACCCAAATAACCTAAAGTCCCACCTGCAAATGAGTTAAAAATAGTAATAATAATAAAAAATAATTAGGACTCTAAACTTTACTGAAAGTACTCACACATTCTTTTGCATTCTTTTCTATGCTAGATATAAATCCTGGGATTTTAAATGCGCATATTTTCCATATTGTCTCAGCATTCTCTGGAGACGCTCTGTGTAATCTGGTTTTAATTAGATTTGTGTTGAAGGGAGACAGTCTTTATCCTATGTGAGCAACTAGACATATGTTGAATGTTTTAAGAGCAGTCTCTGACTGCTATAATTGTATATGTGATTATTTATGATCTTTTTCCAAGTTATAAAAAAAACAACAACCAAAAATAGCCTAGCACAACTGAGGCATGACACTAATATTGTTCTGCTCTCAGGTAATAGATGGGAATAAACTACTGACCACAAGATGTTCATCTGAAGAGTGAATGATCTTCAGTGCTCATTTACCCAAAATTCAGTGGCAGAGGATAGCTTCACCAATCAAATAATTTTCTTTTCACCAAACTGCTCCATATTTAGATGGAGTACTTTCTACTAGACATTTACTTTAGATATTTTTTTTTTTCAGAACTTTTGCTTTGAAGAGAAAAAAATAGCTTAATGGGGAAAAAAATGTCCTACATATGAGCTGTTTTTTTTTGCCATGATGATAAGTGAATAGTTAAAGACAAGCAAGGGCAGTAAATTCTATTCATATTTTTGATGTGTAGCTGTGTAGGCGAGGTGCTCAAGGACTAGAAAAATTGATCAGGACAAAAGTAAACTCATTCTACTTTAAAAATCCTGGTAAAAACGCAGGATGCAGCCATTATAGTTTATTATTATTTATTTATTTATAATTAATTTATAATTATTTATTATTATTATAGCCATATATATATATATCCCTCTCTCTCTCTTTTTTTTTTTTTTTTTTTTTTTTTTTTTTTTTTTTTAAATGAAAACTGTTCTTATCCTATTCAATTTGTATTTCAGGTGTACATCTAATGAAGACCTGTAGAATATCCAGAAAGAATTCTTAAGTGGGCTATATCCCTGATTTCAGTCACAGAGCATATTCTGTAAGCTTGGGGGAAAATATCCCTTTCAGAAGTCTAATGTTCCTATTGACTTAGTGAATAACTGTATTTTAACAATGATCAGACCCTTTTTCTGGGACCATACAATGATACCTTGTTTTAGTGTGCTATTTCCATTGTATAATGTATAAAAGACTCAACACTTCACTTCTCTGTGCTGAATAAATATTCACCCTAATATAAAAATAAATATGTTCCCTGGAGTGTAAATACTATACTACTAGGGTGTGCTGACTGGCATAAGTGATAAAGTTAGAGGACAGAAAAAAATGGAACTGATGTTTTGTGAAGGCCTTGACTAAAGAAGGAGGTAAAGAGGCTGGGTCTTATGCACCCTGTTTTCTTCAAGATTAGCATTAAGTTTCATTATCTTCTCCACAGAGTTCTGGTCTTCCATAATTTAAGCCTTATTGAAATTAAGCCTTATTCAAAGCCAGATTGCAGGTAAGGAAGTAAGTAGGAATCATAATGAGCTAAATTCAGAGGCAGCAGTTACAGAGGTGAATTAAGACATGGTTTCATTCAACAATAACGAATGTCTTCTGAACACATTTTTATATCTTTAAGATGTTTCACATAAAACAGTGGAAAATGTGTATGTGCACATAATCATAGGGATGTGAAACTGGCAATTCTACATTAGTTTATTTCATATCTGAGGTTTCAAAAGTCAACTTGACTTTCTATACCGTGTTTCCCAGTATTTCAGTGTAAGTAGTGTTCAGCGAATATCCAGCGTTATTCATATTTTGAAGATATACAAATTGCAGTATCTCAAAAACCTCCAAGAAGCAACTAATGTTCCTAAGGGGGAGCCTGTAATCTATAGTGAAACTGTCTTTCACTGTAGATTAAAAAAAATTTAAAAAATTAAAAATTAAAAACCCAAAACACTAATGTTGAAAAAAACACTATAAAAATAATGTTAAACAGTGGAATATTAGGAAGTATCATAAGGAAAAGGAAATTCTATATACATTATTAGTACTTATCCTACTGTATCACTCAATAATTTCAATGACGAATAGATCATAGCGATCAATGTAAACAGGCAAAAGAGATCACACAGAGTACTTCACAGTGTAAAGATTAAAAACAGATTGGAGCTAGAAAAAGAAAGAACTTATGAGGAAATGAATGGGGGCAAAAAAATGACCTAGTTTTCTTCTGTGTATATATTTATTCTATTTCCTGACTTTAATTAATTTCTGGATATATTTTTCTTTGTTATATTTTTTACATTTATTGTACTTGCATTAAAAAAAACAGAGTACATCTTGCCACCTGCTTTGTTTGAGAGTTATTTGAACACGTGTTTTAGAATAGGTCAACGTACTGTAGCACACAGCTGTATTTTTCCATTTACATTTCAGTTTTTTCTGAGATGAAAGCTTGGCTCTCTCCTGCCATGTTCCTTGTATTTTTGCCAATACTGGCTTTGCAGCCTGATCCATCAGTTGTCCCTGTTTGGATCTGGATAATGCAATGATGAAACAGAGAGAGAAATTGTTTCCTAGCATCAACATAACTCATCCTTCTTGTATAATGACATGATAGTTTAATGGGTTGTCCATAATGAAGTAGTCTTTGATGACTTTTCTTGGGATGGAACCAGCCTTAGGCTACAAAAGATTGCCAGTCAGATGCATTTTTTTCAAGCGCCTTCAAAAATCTTAAAAAAAAAAAAAAAAAAAAAAGCCCAAAACAAAATAAAACCCAACAACATACCAACCAAACCCTAGATTTAGTTCTTCCAATTGGTTATTCAGAGAGACAAAATGGGACTGGACTTGAAAAACAGATATTTTGCATGTGTTTCAACAGGTATTTTTTTTCACCAATTGACAATAATCAACAGACAGAACACCACACCACTTACCAGTGAGATTCTTCCAAATAGAGGCTGAAGGAAAGCAAACAAGGAATAAGATGAATCTTACCTTTTTCTGTATGTCTTTTGTCTAGTTTCGAAATCATAGCGCATCTCTCCTTTGGATGTCTGGAGATACCATTTACAATAGCAAAGAAGGAATCAGTAGGCTTGTATACTTTTGTTTTTGTTTTGGTGATATTTTGTCTCTTTTGCAAGCTCAACAAGTTGTGTGTGTTCAAAAGATTCTGCATCCAATTTAAACAGTCTTTGTGAGAATTGATAGCTTTATTCTGATGCGAAGTGAGTGAGACTGAAAGCTGAATTTATTTATTTTTTTCTGTAAAAATCTACCATATGATAGATGAATCCCAGTGAAACAAAGATGGTGGCACACAGGGTAGCTGGTTTCTACAAAACATCCACAAAGAAGTTGACATATCATCATAACATGATACAGAATAGACAGTCCTGTGTGATTCCTTAGGGAAGGAAACAGGTGAATGTCATAGTAATACTACTGAAGATGGACTTACAAGTACATACCCTCACCTGATTTGGTGGTTGTCATGAGGTTTTCTAAAAATCACTACATAAATCTTTCTTTTTGTTGATTTCTGAGATTGAACTCAATTGAGCTGAAGCATTTATTACATTTAATTGCAATGTGAGTCAAGGACCAGTGGATGTGAATAAGAATTAAAGAGATGCAAGAAAATAGTCCTAATAAAAAACCACAGCATTTGGATGCTACAGTTAGACTGAATCCTGAATTGTCGTTGATGGGTTTCTCAGTCTTGTCAGTAATGATGGTCTCCCATGGTGCCAGCAAACAGTGAGCAATTTTCTGCAGTAGCTGCTGCAACTGTATTGTATTGAGATGAAATGTCAGTGTTGTCATGAGAAAAATATACAGATGCTTATTCTTGATTGTGTCCTTCCTGCAGAGGAAAACCACCTTTCTGAGTCTGACAAACCACAGAACATTCTTTGCATGAAGAGTAACCTAAGCTAGTGTCAACATTTGTAGATTGCATTTTGTTATGGCTAATATATGTTTTCTGTACATTGCATAACTCTGTATTTCTTAACAGTAACCCAGGGTTGCTGGTGAGACAGAAGAAGAAAGTTTTTTAACTGGATTTATTAAGAAGTATTGGTGTAGATGACAGGTATTTAGGTCAAAGAGACTCACTTCTGTTAAGTCTACTGCAGTCTTTTGTCTGAGGCATTTAGGATGACAGAAGTTCATAGCAAAGTGGCTCCGTAATGGAAATTTAACTATTTTCAATTATAATTAAATGTGATCTTAATTGTGGCAAAGTCTGGAGGCAATGGGAAGTCATCAAATCCAATTAAATTTAATCAGAAATCTTGGGAAGGGTGCTGTTAAAGGTCTGTGTTCTTCCAGTTGCTTTTGTGAGTGGTGAAAGAGATACTGGCAAGTACTGCATACAAACCACTGACTGGACTAACCGAGAAAATCAGTTCATCAGAATATTTCTATCTTTATTATTTAGAGGAGGAAAAGTTTCAATATTAAGAGGATAGTGAATATCTACACTCAGACACAGTTTAGAGAAAGTGAAAGTAATAGAATATCCAGCAACTCCACATCCTTCAGACACATCATCAGCTGAAAATGACTTTTTCTTTTTAAAAGGTGTTTATTCTTCATTGTTGTGTAGCTGACCACAGTCTGTAATTCATCACATAACCCACTGCATTACGTGAATTGGAAAGTGAGAACAGTGGCACCAGTTTTCCAAGTCTCTCTGGGAAGTTGGGATTAATATCGGCCTGTAATCTTTCTAGGTGTTAGTCTGCGACAGGAAAATATAATTTTCAGGGAAATGAATAGAAACTGTGGTAAAATAGAGTTAATGGACATGTGGATTAAAATGATTTACTGGGGAACATACATAGTGGCTTTTTAAATGGAGTGTTTGAGTCACAAAGCCACTGGAATTCTTGGAAGTTTTCAGTAACTGTGTGGGCAAAACGGAGTGTCAGAATTTCCAGATGGCCTGCAACAAATTCTTTTTCTAAATGTTATAAGGAAACTAAATAACTATGGGATTGCTGCCTATCCAATCCATTGTACAGATAGCTAGTTGAGCAAAAGACAGAAACGAAGTGTTAGGAATAGTTAGTTCATGTAGCAGAGGATTCACTGCTGGAGTCTCAGCTAGGACAACGTTCAGCATAAATGACCTATGAAAAAAAGGTCATGAGTAAACATTTCACTAAGTCTGTTGATGAGATTAAAATTCTTCCTTTGTAGGAAAGAGGGGCTTGAACAGAAGCTGGCAGAATAAGGTTTGGAACAATGAAACAGGATGGTCTTTTACCAGTCGGGAAACTTACTGACACAGAACAAGACTTTGCCCTAGATTCGGGTCTTATATTTTTTCACCAAGCGGTGAATATGGGCCCTAAGAATTGTTTCAAAGATAGTTCTTGCTTTGTTATATCACAAAATACAGCTTCTATTTGCAGTACTAAGGGATAACAAATAGTAATCTCTGGTTTGTAGATGGTGGTTCTGTGTTTCACAGAGACTGCACTGCTGCCAGTGCCTTTTGCAGCAGTTATATAGAAGTACTGAACAATGCGTGATGTGTTCCTTCACTGGTACTTTTTAGATACCGAAGATAAATCTCACAGGTATTATGCTCTCCTACATGAGAAAAGAATTGGAGAGAGTGAAGTTGAAGTGCTGGTAAGGAACAGCTGAAAGAGCAGGATTCTTTAAGTGGTAAAAGACAGTGTGCATTTCTGGACTCCTGTTTCGATGGTGGTGATATAAAAGACAAAGTTAAAAATATGAGAAATATACCGGCAAAAGTGGTTGAGCTTATTGGATGCCTGTGAGCAAAGTGTAGTAATAGCTCTCTGATAAAGAATCTCAGGAGCTGCCTGACTTATCAGGAGTAGCACTCGCTCAGTTTGAGTTTTGTAGACTTGAGTGAGATTTGAGCAACCTCTCAGAATGCTATCAAAATAAATACTTCCAAACATGTTTTGGGTGTATCTGATTAACTAGATTGAAAAAAAACTTCAAAAAAGTACATGGGTTTCTTTTTCCTTTGATATGAAAAGATCTAACATCTTTAAAAGTGTCCAACCAGGAGAGGAGCAAAACGCAGTGCCTCTTCTTCTTACTTATGTCAAGTCAGTCCCAGTTAATTCAATGGAAATGAGTAATGAATCTTTTCATATGACACAGTGTGTCTGCTCTCTGTTAGCACATGAAATGTGTTTGTTGCATAACACTGCTTATTATTTTCTTCTAAGATTGTTTTGAGTCCTTCAGTAATTTATGTTACAGCTTAGACAGGCAGTAAATATATACTCCAGTAATCAGTTTGAGATAAGTATTTGGAGAGAGTTGTACATGCTTAAGTGCTGTTTGTATATTCTTTAGGCTGCAGATGTATAGCATATGGAAAAAATAGAGTACAGTGGGTGGGAATCCTAAAGACCTCTGCAAGCTAATGAAACTCATGGCTGTTCATGCTGAGGAAACGTGGTTTCAAGTACATATTTCTGTTAAATATGATTTTTAATGTTGTCTTGATTAATTATTAGCATATTTAAGGATGTTTAGAATAATTAATGTTGGTTTTACCATTTGTCATGGATGCAGGTAGTCTTTATATCTGTTTGCCAACACTTACTGCTCTCCACTTAATGCATCTTTGGTTTAGCATCTGATCTTTCTTGGTAGTCATTCAAATTCTTCATCAGTATTTTGGGCATCTAAGTAAATAGCTAATCCTTTCAAGTGGAAAAATACTATCCCGTGGGAATTACCTGATTTTTCTTCCTCAAAATATTCATATTTTCTATCAGTGTTTCTTTCTCTTTTAGCTCCTTTTTTAAACTTCTACTAAGCATCTAGTTAATTCTTCTTCAAGCTAAAGTTCTGTTCTTCTGTTGTCTGAGGCCTTCTGGTATTTTTCTACCAAATCATCACTTATATCATCCCTAAATCATTTTCTTCTTCATTGAGGGTTCTACATCTTCTTTCAATTCCTCCTCGAGAGTTATATATTTATATATTCTCTCTCTCTCATATATATATGTATACCCCTCCTTTTGCCTCTCCTGTATATTGCTATATTTTACCTCTTCAAGATACCTTCTTTGTACCTGTTGTAAAAATGACCTGCTTGCATTACTATCCTGAATCATATCTGTAGCCTGGTCTCTCATTTTTCTTCCTTTCTAACCCTTCTACTCTTTGCAGTTAAGGAGCATTTGCATTTTGTGCTTCTTCAGTGGACATTCCAACTGAGAATCCTTCTGCTTGCTCTTTCTTTCCATTTTACTGTCTTTCCAGCTTACCCTCTCTTGGCTAGTGACCAAGAACATCACATACAGAAAATAATGTTTATCACAGCAGTGAAGATAAAAGTTCCCTCATTCTTCTTTGCAGTTTTCATGTTTTGTTCTGCAGATCTGTATTATGGATCACTCTAGAAAGTGCTGATGTCCATTTAGGTCTTCAATATGAGTTCTGAGTTCTTTGGGCCATATGTACAGCAATAAGTGCTGTAGAAACCAGCCACAGGGCAAAAATGTTTTGACATTGTTTCCACCAATATCTTGCTTCTTGGGCAATATGATCTCTCAGCTGGAGTGGAAGGAAAAGTTATCATAGTACGAGATGAGTTTCTGCTGCGCCAGTTTCTTTCAGTTCCTCCAACTTTCGCTAAGAGTTCTTTCTGCAAAGGGTGAAATAGAAATAGATTAAACTGCAAAAACTTTGGAACAGGTTATTGTATGGGAAACTCTTAATCACAGCCTGAACCTCTGATTAAAACTATCTGAGGCAAATGTTGGTCAGCTGTGGGAGCACAGGTGAAGCTTGACTCCATCACTCCTAGATTTCATTTAAGGGCTGACCACCACTAAGGCAGGCTCTCTTTCTGGGGATTGCTCCTGTGTGGAGTTCTGGTGGCAAGCCTCAATATTTTCCATCTTGACTGAAGGCCTCAGAGTTGGTGAGTTTTTCCCATAGATACACTCTGTCTATCTATCTATTTATGACTATTCTTGTGTTATTCCAACCATACATAACTATTCTTGCATTATTCCAACTGTACACTTGACTGTACAGTTGTACTGTGGAACTCAATGTGATTTATAAGTAGTCACCGCTACAGTGAGTACCCCACCAACTCGTTTGCTTTTTTTTTGTTTGGTTGCTTTTGATTTTGTTTTTGTTTTTTTTTAATAAAACTGCAAAGTTTTATAATTTTTAATAAGAATGCAAACAGAATCCTCTCTCACAGCCTGTTTACCTTATACATTTTAGATACCTGCATCTTTTGTAATGAAAATGTAGCTAGTTACATCATAATCCTCTCCTGATGGAGCCCAGAATACCAAAAGCATTGCTAATATTTTTGTAACTTTTCCTACGTAGTATTTGAACTTGGTCAATTAACTGAACTGGGTCAGGCAGCATATGTTTCTCCAGAGTGGCCAATACAGAATTGTCAGATCATGAAATGTGAATGAGAAGTGCTTGATGGGTCCTGCAAACACATGGTGGCATTCTCCCAAGTTCTCCTCACTGCTGCTTCCAAACTGGGATGCCATTCAGTGGGCACAGATAGGAAGACTGAAATGCCAGGTGCTTGGGCTTACAGCACATACCTACAGGCTCCAGATATCTCTTTCTTGTGTGGGGCTTAACGCTGGTAATGCTGGTCATTGCAACCTCATCCAGGGATATTCCATTGAGGGAGATGCTTTTCTGGTCATCTTGCAGTCACTTTCTTAATACATCGCATATGTGGATCTGTGCTGAATCCTAACTGTTTTCAAGAGTTGTTCATTTTTGTGTAATGAATGCCAAATGCATGTGAAATAATCTCATGTCAGTTTAACACTATAGCGAGGTCATTATTTCTGCTTGTGTTGTATATATATTTCTGAGTCCTTGCTCACACCCAAGGATTTCATTAATACTCCTTGTCATAACATCATATTGGGAGTTCCCGTTTTCTCTGAATTTTTTTCAGCATCACCATTTACCAGCACTCAAACTCTCTTCATATGGGCTGTATGCTGGGTTCCTCCATGTTGTTAATGTTCAGCTGATTTTAATGCTCCACTTACAGTTTTCTCTGTATTTCTTCTATCTCCATATCACTGTTGACTGTCTTTATATAAATTAAAATAATTCCCAATTTAGCAGTTAGCAAATTTATAATGTCTAAAACACTCAAAGTAGGTACAGCTGCCAAGAAATTCATCATGTAAATGTACAAGTGTTTAATTATATTCCCACAAAAAGCTATTTTTTTTTGTAATTTTTTCCTATATCTCTCATGATACTTATACTGCTTACATTGCCTTCATTTTAGGCTACAATGTGGGCACATTTCCAAATTTCTTAAGTAGTGGTTGAAATACATCCCCAGACATCATCTTAGAGCTTTTTAGGGAGGCGATTATTAAAAAATATATTTAATATTATTAAAAAATTAAAATAGTAAAAATAAAATTAGCGTAGATTTAGTGATCCTTATCCTTAGTCTATAGTCAGCAAGTATCCGCTGATGTTACTCATACAATGAACAAAGAGCATGTGATGAGAACCACATTCTATTTATTTATTCAATGAAATTCAAATATAATCTCAACACTTGAGCATCATAGAAATGCTAAAACTGCATAGCATGCCAAACTATAATTAAGTTTTTAACATGGGTAGAGCTTCTCTTGTTGCAACATCTTAAAGCCTTTTTTCATAATGATTATCTCTACCTTTAGTTGTTTGATTCTGACTGGTCTTAGATCCTATCACCCCGTTTCTAGCAACATCCAACCCACTGGTAATGATAAATAACTGATTTCCCTTGTAGTTGCCATTCTCCAGTCCAGAATCTCTGGAGCAGATTCAGCATCAGCTACCATCCTTGTAGAGGTGGGGATAGACAGGAAGAAATATCAGCTAGCTGTGATTCATTTCAGAAAAGTGTGAACTAAAAATTTGCAGAAAGCTTTTTATCAGTTTAGGTGAAGAAATCATACGTTAATTTTGCAGATGGTTACAGTTGGACATGATATTGCAAGCATCTTTTGAAACAAGCTTCAATTACCTTAAACTTCAGAGTAGTAAAATTGTTTTCACATACAAACGCTTTTCTAAACATCTAAACAGAAAGACATCACGTCGTGATTCAAAAATCATGTTGCTTTTTGCTGCCTCTGGGAGTCAGGTGTTGATATTTTTTGAAGAAGCTGTTTGCTCTATAGTCACTGTGCTGGAGCAAGGCTGAAATTGCTGTGCAGCCTGTAAATATGAATGGAACACCCCTCCAGCCTGCTGAGATGAATTTTCTGCACAGTCATGTCCTTGAATCACAAGCAATCAGTGAAGCACAGTTGAAAGAGATGATTCTGGGAAAGAAACCTGGGGGTTAACTGTTTTTCAGAGGAACAAATGTCAGAAAGAAAACTGTAGCTCTGATCCCACAATTGGCTCCTGGTTAATTCTTGAAATTACGTGTATTGAACCAAATGTAGGACCTTGGTCTCTAAAAGGCACAAGTCTGTCGTACCTATTTTATTCACAATATTTTAAAACTCATCCAACTAACTGAGAGGTTCTTCCATTCTTTAATAAATCTTGAATAAGAATCTGCTTTCAGTTATTGTAAGGATGGTGAATACCTCTAAATAGAGCTGTTTTTTACTCATGCCCAAAAGCCAGATCTCCTAGAAAACGAAATGTAGATTTAGGGAGTTCCTCTTTAGGTGCTCTTGTTAAGAAAATTCTGAATGCTCTTCTTGAAAATACCCCTCCACTTTCTTGAATTACATGAACTAAAAATATACTAATTGAAAAGAGAGGAACATAAGAGTTAGCATCCTAGGTAAAAATGCAACACCTTAATACTTTTGTTAAGCTATTCAGAAAAAACAAACACCCTTTTTTCAAGAGTAGCAGAAATGATTGTATTCTTTTTGCTAGTTCTTTCTTTCTTAAAATTCCAGGCTACTTCAAGCAAAAGGTTTATTTTGGGACTTATTCGGCTGGAAGATTGCAAATTTCCATTTTGATATGGATTCCTCACAGACTCCTATTGGGTGAAGGAGGATTGAAAGTCAGTTCTTGATGCTTTGAAAATAATGTAACTGATAAGGAAAAAAAAAAAAAAATCCATCTTCAAACGATAGATTCAAGAAAAGGTAGCACAAAATAGTATTAACTATGTATTAAACAGCCACTTCGTTTTTAGAAAAGCTTATTCTGCATAGAAAATGGCTGTGTAAAGTTATTTTAAAAGTGCAGCCTGAAAGGTGCAGTATATTTAATCTCTCAGGGAGGTAACATCACTGTGGTTCAGCTGGGAATTTGGTTATATACATTAGCAGTTGGGACATGTTTATGTTCTTCTCAGTCTGAGCCAAGCATTTGCTGATTTCCATCCCTTATGCGGTAGCTTTGTTTAACAGCACCCATAATCTCCCAGCAGTCTTTGTTTCTCGCATCTTGGTTCAAGCAGCAGCTCACAAAGCAGCTTGGAATCAGCAGAATGGCTGTCAGGGGATCAGGGTGCTGTGCTGGTGAAGCTGTGAGGAGAGGTGGAAGGATGAAGAGTAACATGAACTGATGTCCTGATTGTGTGTGACACATGGCAGCCACGCTTAAGTTCTTGCATCCTTGAAACATGGCAGATTTTTGGCTAATAGTGTGAGAAAGTTATACATTGTGAATAGCATTTGTGTGGTCATTGTGTGAAGTGCTGGTTGGTGGTGCCAACAGATTGGCTGGTGGGCACCAGGGTAGCAAGCTGCATCGTGATTCCCGGGCCTTGAGTCTGTGCTGCAGTGTGGACTTCTCTGTTAGGATAATCCTGCTATTGCTTTAGGTGACAAGAAGGTCAGCCTCTCCAGTTACAGCCAGCTCCATCATAGTCGTATCTACAGACATAGAAAACATGATGAATGGTTCGTGATTCATTCTTTGGCTTACAGGGTCTTTGACCTGGAATGGTGCGTTATGCAAAGGGAAGAAGCATTTTGTCCTGTCGTAAAAACTGAAAGTTTTCTCAGTGTAGCAGTAAAAATGATTAAGAATACGGTGAAGGAAGCTGTAATCTCTGTGGAAAGAAAGTGATTTAAACACGATTCTTCAGTAAGGATGTAGTTGAAACAAAAACTAGAGAACTTTCTCATCTTCTCTAATGGATTGCATAAAATGGGTATGTTATTGTAGTCTCTAGTTTTGTGATTAGTTTCTCATAGCATTTTGGTAGAAACTCTGGAGAAATTCTAGGAGGTGACTGCTTTGCAAAGCACGGCAGAACCATCCTCAGAAATATTGTAAAAGAAGGGCTTGCCTTAACAAAAAAGTTGCTACCACTTCTTTTCAGATTGTGCCAGTGTAAGAATCAACAACTTTGCTCTAAAGACTTTGCTTTAAGAAACTGTCATAATGCAAACATAACAATGCATGTGTTGGCTGCCTCCGTGTGCCACTTTGTGACAGCAAAACAAGCATTCACTGCATTCTTTGCCATAGCAGTGGAAAATAAGCATCTGGCTATCTGTCTCTGAAGAAAATATAAAACGCAACTTCTGAGAGAATCTCTACATACCAAAGCATTGCTTTGTCAGTGAAATAATACTTTATCTAAAAAATAAATAAATAAAAAACTTAGTAATCAGAGTGTACAGCACTGACATCTGGTTTAGAGTGTGTTAAAAGCCAACAACTCAATGTCAATGTGGTCTGACTTTACGGTATTACTTGCTTGATTATGGCTCTCACCGGGGGAGCAGAGCATTTTGATATCATCCAAAGCCCCTGAGAACAATTCAAACCAGCTGGTATTCCATATATTACATAATTACGAAGCACACAGCACAGTTTGGAATACTGAATAGACACCAGGGACCCACTTCTCAAAATATTTACAGCCTTTTATTCTTCTCTAAACAATCATTTGCATAGCAAAAGTGATATACAGCACACCAGCATGCAGGTTTACTTTATTTTCGCTTTCTCAAACTTCTCTGGAAGTGGCTGTGTTCAGCAGACAGTAGGCAGAAGGGAAATCCAGCCGTCACAGATAAAGGCTGTAACTGTGCCAGGAAAAAAAGCTTTATATTTACTCTGTTAGTGCAAGATGGCAATACTTTGAAAGAAAACCTGAGAGCTGTATAGAAGCTTTCTTGCCTGTCTTATGAAAGCATAGCATGGCACATATCTCCTCTGGAAGCAGAGTCACTAGGAGCCAGGGGATGGAAGTAAGTGGTTATGATGGTATTGTTGCTGTCTAACTGAGATGTAGTTAAGAATTGTGTGTGTGCATTGATGTGTATGTGTGTTTTTGTTCTGAATGAGTTATTTTTGGTAATGAGATCAGCAGAAATGCTGTGACTGTTTTATCTGAACTGACCAAAAGCCACAGAAGTTTTATGCCAGGAAGAAGGGAAAACAAAAAGGAAAAATCTGGTGGAGTTTCTTTCATTATGCATTTGCGTAATTAGACAAAGCAATCAAAGTTATAGGTGGATAGTTAATGTTAACAGACTATTTTCTCCATGCTGTACCAGTAAAATATATGCGTTTCTTGCATACACACAACTGCTGAACTGCAGACCTCTATCTGATCTTAGCACCCACCACTTACCATCGTGCCCCATACAGAGTGAATCGTGGAATGTAAACGAAATTCTTAAAAGCTCCAAATTCTTCTCACGTTTTTCCATTATTGTTTGTCAGATTTTACTATGAAGTTATCACAAAAATTTTAGATGACAACAAATGAAGTTTTAAAGGCTTTTATGCTGTGTAATATAGATTTTCGCCTTTTGTTTTGACTTCAAGTAAGAGGCCTTTGAAAGCTATGTTGCGTGTAGGCCTAAGCCCCAAATTCTTTTCCTGTTACCACAGAGCTTCAAATCTGTTTTAAACCAAACTTTTACAGCTTATAAAATTGTTTGGGGGATGAACAAATTATTAGCTGAAAGTGAGCATGAGCAAATTATTAGATGCACTATGGGGAGCCTGATATTTACATATTGTCCAGGATCTGAATGGTTGGTACAAACAGATATGATTACTTGTAAATCTCTGCACCCCTGCAGGGGGTGTTATCATTCAATTTCCACGCAGCAAGGGTTACTGAAACTAATTTTTGGTGCCTGTTTGCTTCCCACTTTAAAGATGTTTTAATACATTGCATAATTTGAACCAAAATTGAAGGCATCATAAGCGCAGCACCAAAATGAGAAATAGGGTGACAATCTGAATAGACCATTGTAACTGGTTACTGAGCGCAGTGACACAGTGTGACGGGTACCACTATGTAGTTAGACTGCAAAGTGCAAGTTTACTGAATTTCTAACTGTTCTTTTGCAATCTGATCCACTGCAGAATTTGACTGTGTGCTGATAGGTTTCACAGCCAACTTCTTCAAATGGTGCAAGAGCAGGGGAAAAAAAAAAAAAGAAAAAAGATGGTAATATACAGAACAAAGAAACAAGCACCTTTACCATGTAGTGTCATGTTAGATACCTAATGATATCTTATCAGGTCATTGGAAATTTCACTATTTTTTAACTCACCATCACAGTACCTTCTGCAGGAAATGCCAGAGAAAAAATTGTTCTTAGGCCTGCTGGAGAACTAGAGACAAAGTAGTCTTAGTTTCTCCATGAATATTATTGATTTTGTTTTGATGTATCCTGTCACTATACCAGCTGCAGGAGTGCTCAAGATAGGAGACCATACCATCAGCTGTTGATTCCTAATTCACCTCATCCTCTGGTTAGCATTCCTTATGATTCTGCCTGCTTTGCCTTGCAAGCATTCTTCTGCAGAGGCAACATCAGGAAGGAAAAAGAGGTGAACTGAAGGAAAAATGGGATTAATTTATGACATAGGGAATCATGGAACCACAAAGAAAAACGTGTAGATCAACCTTATACTTACAAACAAGGAATATTTGGTTGGGGATTTTGAGGTTTGGAGCAGACTTGGTTGTATTTACCATGAAATTAAGAAGTTCAGCATCCTGAAAGGCAGTAATGATCAAAAGCAAGATTACAATGCTGAGTTTCCGAACAGCCTTTGGCCTGTTGCTGGACCTGCTTGGAAGGATCCCAAGGGACAGGGCCACAGAGAGAATAACTAGATATGCCGGTTAATTTTCAGCTGAAAATTTTAATTTTCTCCTAGCCCCAGAACTGTCCATCTTGACATGTGGGAATTCAAGTAAAGCCAGTAGGAGACTCGTAGGATGGACGAGACGGTTCTGACAAAACTCGGACATAAAAAGGAAGTACACAAGAGGTGGAAGCAGAGGTGACTGAGGAGGAGCATAAATACACTATCCAAACACAAACAAATGGGATTAGGAATACAAAAGCCATTAAAAAAATGCAAGCAACAACAGAAAACCCTATGAACAAAATAGGTATAAAATAAAGACTTAGGTCTTGGATCTTACTGATGGAGAATTTCTAATCAGAAATGGATCTCTGTATCCTGAGACCACTTACCCCAATAATTGTCACAAAGCAGAAAAGGAAATCTAGATTATTTTTTTTAATCATGTCTTTCCAGTTAATCATTATTAGGCTTTTCTCAGTGTAATGCTCTGCTTTCCTAAGGGCAGCAAAGATTTAGCCACACACTCAATTCAACTGCAAGCTTCCAATGAAAGATATCTAATCTTTCAACCAAAATAAGTCCTTATTGCATTCTGACATCTTTTAGGATGCCTTTTACTTTGCTGGTTACCCACTATTATAGTGGTGGAAACTAGTTCTATTTTGTGTGATGCTACGAGTTTTAGTTGAGACATGAAAGCAGTCTGCGGTCAAGACTGAAATACTCCTGCAGTTATGATAATTTATTCAGAAATAACACAAACTTCTTGCACAGTGAGTGTGCTGATCTCCCAATAATACCATTCCCACTTCTCGTCTGCACTAGTAGTGTTCCCAGTCTATAAGATGGGTGATTATGTCCATCTGCTGTCTCTACAGAAAGAAAACAATCAACATAATTATCTGGTGAATTTTATGTTCTTTCAGTACTGCCTGTTTTAACCATATTCTAACTTTTTCGAAAGCCATATATTGAGGAATCCTACTATGTGTATTTTTGACTTCTCTTACGTACTCTTCTCTATATAGTATCTGCTCATATTGATAGTATCGAATCTTATGTTGTAGATGGATTTAATGAATTCCTCTGGAGCCTCAAAGAAAAATCCATAAATGAACTACAGATAAATCAGCAGAACTATACCTACGTGATTTTCAGAGCTGTTGCCAGAGGACAACACCTATTAAGGACACTCCATTAATTGCTTCTAATAAGATTGATCCCTCAGTGGCTGCACACAACTCTCTAGCCAGACAGGGGATCCTTCCACACTGCAACTGGAAAGGAAATTGTGAGCTAAACATCCAACTTCCTGAATGGACTCTGGGCTGTCCATCAGAGACATACAGGCTCAGCTTTTCACCTTGACACTTCAAACATACATGCCAATGAAAAGGTGATGCTTGACAAGAGTTAAAGCAGATTTTTCTTCCCCTCTCATGTAGGTTTTGCTCAGCAGTTCATGTAGATTTGAAGTAGACAGTTTTGCTCTTTGTTACTGCTGCAAAATACTGTTTCCTTATATCCTGACATCTTTTAGAACATCTCTTACCACTTCAGGCATTTCAGTAGTGACAGCTGGTTCCATCTTATGTCATTATTACATTGCTTATGGAAACTGGAAACAACAGTGATAACTGGAAGCCTGTCTACCTCAAAGTAGATAAATATATAGACTGAGTGAAAATTCCATTACTTACACGCGTGTATTTTTCTACCCACTAACCAAAAATATTCTACAGTTTGTTCTGCCTTCTAATATGCATCTGAAACACCAACTTCAGTGAAAAGTAGCCATAGTCCTCTTCAGTTAAATAAGCACAGAGAACTACATGTAGAACAGACAGTATACATCTGCAAACTTATACGAGTGTAACTGCTTTTTTCTTTGTTAATTTTAAAAGTATCTTTGAGCTAGCAAATTGAAGAGAATCCATGTGCTGAAATTACACCGTTTCGTGATCGTTAATAATTACATTCAATATTATTATTAATAAAGTTCAACAAAAGGCGTATCATGGAAGAGCAATAATCTCCCTTTTTGACAGCTCAAACATGAAGTAAGCATTATACTATTGAATAAGCGCTGTATCCTGATATGATTAGGTTTAATTCATTTTGAAAAGACTTCTTATCTGTTATGAGAGAGTTGGCTTTTCACATGTGGTTCAATTTCTATTATTGGCTTTAATAATTACATTTATCTGGTACTAATTTTTCTTCTTTGCAAAAATATGCATAGTAACTTCTGTAGTTTGAATTACCTAATTTCTTAACTCTGCAAAGCTGCACTTTAAAAGTCCATTACAGCTTGGAACAGGCAAAGAGCCTCTTCTGTAAATAACCACCTTTTCATATTCTTCTAAATGTTATTTGTGCAAACTTCTAAATGTTGATCTGTATGCTGTTGATACAAATCATAATGGAGCCCTTATATGCTGAAAAGTTCCAAGAAATGTCTCTTTAAAGTGCTCCTTAAGCCAGTCAGTGGAAAGTGATATCTTCTTAAAATTCATGGCAGCTAGCATTTTGCTACTTGAAAAAAAAAAAAAAAAGAAAAAGAAAAAAAAATCTAAAGCTTAATGAAGCAAATGCATCAATTATGTAATTAGCTTAAAAAGCAAAAGGAAATTTTGTGGTGTCACTTTTACTTATTAAACCTCAGGATGTCTTGCACATTTACACATTAGATTTTTCTCATCAAGAGATTAATAGGCTGCATGCTTGTAACTGTATTTATGTAGTGTATGGGAACTGTTGAGTCGTGGCTTGAGCACAGGTGAAGGCAATACATCTCTGTGACCAGAAATGGTGGAGCCTGGCTGAACCTCTCTTAGACCTCATTTAAGGGCTGACTGCCACTGGGGAGGGATCTCTGGTTGGAGATCCTTTGTGGATTTTTCCCTGCAAGCCTAGATCTGCATAGGTGGGTGAGCACCTTTCCTTTTCCTTGCAATACCATTCCATTTGTGTTAGCCCCTTTGCTACTACAGTCCTGTATTGCCCTCCCACTGCAGTGACCTTTCTGATTGTTATACGTAGGTAGTAAAAATAACAGTCATAGAAAAGGAAATTTGTGAAATGAAAGTATGACGCCTACTATGGTAGAGTAGTTTGCCCTAAAGTAGGTGTCAAAGTACAATATTAAAATGTTGATTAATAAAATTGTTCTTTGATTTCTCTAATTCAGTTGTAGAAAGAACTCAGGGAAGAATAATGCAGAGGGAGGATATCATGTCTTGAATGTTGCGTTACAGTATCAGTAATTATCCTTACAGCAGAAGACTTCAGTTTCTCTCTGTTCCAACGTGATTACCTCTCTTAGGGGAGCAGAGTCTTCTGTTTTTCTCCACTTTGGCTTTACAGGATCCAAATATGATTGCTCTGTTACGACTGATCTTTGTTTACTTGAACAGATGTGGATGTACACCCTCACTATTGTACTGCAAATGCCCCATGAGACAAATGAAGGAAAACAATTCATGCAACAATGTCCTCATTTGTACTTTGTCATGAGTTGATTTAAAACAGCTAGTAATCTGTAACTATTTTTTTAATATAGCATGTAGAACTTGCTTCTTCTTCTTTGGATTATTTCTACTGTGTTTCTGATGAGTGTTCTTTTTATATACACAAGTTTCAGCCTCGCTGTTATAAGAAACTCGTGAAAGACTACAGTAGAAGAGAAATAGTGAACCTTTTCCGGTTTTGTCTGTTTTATACTACTAACGTGTACTGAAAGAAGGCTCAAATAAAGTATAGCAGTTATTTTAAAAATGAAATTTCTGAGGAATGTCACATATCTTTAGAATGTACTTTTACAGGGTTTATGTTTATTTATTTTGTTTTGTTTTCACAGGTTTCTTTGGTCATTAAGTGTCCTTAAATCTTAATTTCTCTTACATTAGGTTTTTAAAGTCATGTACTGTATCAGTGCTGATACAGTTCTTGATGTTCTCATCAGAAGCTTCTGATGGATGACACTTTCATCATTTCTACTCCACTGTTACTGCTTTCTCACACTGGCAAATATCCTAGGAAAACAGCTGAAAGACATTCCAGCTTTTCAGAACTCTGACCTTGAATTCTGAGATCTTGTCCTTGTTTACAGCACCTACTCTTGGAGACTGATTGGGAATTGACTGTCCCTTGAAAGCATGGAAGATCTTCCTGATTTTTCTAGGAACAGATTTTCAGTCACTCGCCTAATTCTTCAAGGATCTTTGAAAATTAATTCTTGATTCATTTGGCTATTGACTGTACAGCTCTTTTTCCATTATACTATTAGCCTTTATCTTCAAGTAAATTAAATTGCATTTAACTGGATTTTATGGGTATCTTGCTCAAAGGTACTTGTAAGGGCTTTTAAAACTCAATTTGTAGCTATTTGGTACATCTTAACTCTAGCTCAGAACTTTAAATTCCTTAGATTGATCAAAAAGCCTGGCTTGTAACTACAGAGGAACAGCTTTCCATCAGGCTGTTTCAAAAATTAGCTTTTTGTAGGTAGGCTGTCAACCTGCTAGCTTTGGGATATATCTGTATGTCAGCTACGTGCTAGCTCAGCTTCTGTGATTCAGCAGAAAAGAGATGTGAGAATTTACTTGCTTGATCTCCAATAACCAAGTTACAATCTAGTTGCAGAAAAAAAATATTAAGGTAAATCCTTGTGAAATAAAATAGCATGCCTCAAAAATCAGTTTGTACCTTCATGTATCATGAGACAGTGTGCTTGAACTAATGTTACTCAGAGGCAATCAGTCTGTTTCTGTTTACATTTACTTTCTCATCTCCCTCCTGTGCTTGATACTGTGGTTCACCCTGAGTCCAGAAGACTCTAACATGGTCTGTGAGACAGCTGGTGTCCCTGCATGCCCTCTGTTTGGCCTCATTTCCACTTTGGAATGTCTCTTTACTACACCTGTCCTTACTGCCTTTATCCATATTTCAAATCTGCGTAGGCCAACAGGCACAAAAACAACAGGAATGTGAGCAAAAATGTTCAATTAAGTTTCTGTTGTTGTTGTTTTCCTTTCCAGTTTCTCTTTACTCGTGCCAGATTGGCTTAGCTTGCTATCTACTTAGGCTAGCAATGGTTTTTTATCTCAGCAGTATTGCTGAGAGTGCCCAATTTCTTGCCATTGCCATTGGACTCCCAGCTGCCCTGGACTGTCTCAGTAGTTCTGTCTGTCAGCACTAAAGGACAAGAGGGCAGCATTCTTTTGCACAGCTATAAAACCTCTTTGGCAAAGCTGTAAGCACTGCAGAACATTACTGTAGTAGGATGCATAAGGCCATTTGAATCTTTCACAGTATTGATACCAAAACCAATGAATCGTGATTCAGCATAATATATTCTACTCTAAAGCTATTTAAGTTAGAATTTAAGAGTCTGAGCATCTGTCTCTTTCCTCACTAACTCTGTTGCCCATACAGACTGGCTTTCACTTTGGAATAACAAAAAGTTATAACAAAAGTTTGGTGTAACAAAAGGTAGTGGCTTGTCAAGGGCCATGCCACGTGTGGCATTATAGATTGAGGCACAAGTCTGGTACCAGCACTACAACTGAAATATTAATATGCAATACCTTTGATAATACTAGCAAGTTTCAGTCTGTTTCTGAGACTCTCCAAGCAACCAAGTTCATTCCTAACCCCTTGTCTATTATCTGCTCCTTATCTACCCAAGATGACAGGTATTCTTGAATGTGGAAGTATTTCAGGGAAAAAGGATATTGGAGGCGTTCATCAAGTGAACAATCTTATTTAATATTCTCCTTAATGACCTTGACTCACAGAAGAAATTTGCTGATAAAGCAGAGATGGGGTCAATCTCTATGCAGACGAGGAGTTGAATATCAAGTAGGATGAACTGGGTAATATTGAGAGCTGTAAAGAATAAAAAGATATGAATTTTAATAGTACAAAAGACAAAGGTGTGCATCAGAAGGAAGTAATAATCTGTGCTGTATTCTTAGTTTCATCAGTTAGACTTAAGTGCATTAGACCTCCATAGTATGTTTATGAAACACGGATGAGATTTGGCAATGCAAAAAAATGATAGGAAGAGACGTGATAAGGTATTTCTAGCTCTTGTAATGAGCAGTATCAACTACTTAAAATGTAAATGAAGTTCCCTCCACAATGCCATGGACATGTCTGTCATCAAGAAGGATGAGAATGATATTGAAATCGCTGCAAATAAGGACTCATGGGATTATTGCAGGTTGTCAGGTAAAGGACACGTTTGTTCAAGAGGAAATACATGTCAGCCAGTTTTGTTTACCTCTTCCCTAGCAAATTTCTGCAGGTATTGAGACAACAACTGCCACAGCTTTCCATTTGGAATAGCAAATCTAACCATATTAGACATTACTCTTGATAACATTGTAAACGGGATTATGTGTTATAATTGCTTGTCTGGTATCGCAGGAGACTAGATTAGGTGGCATGCAATTGCTTTGAGTAAGCATTGTTTAATTTCCCCTTTAGAGAGAGCTCTGAAGTTTCCAAAAAACAAATAAAATAGAACTTAAAAATTCCCATGAGAGCAATGCAGGTAGTTCATCTCTAAAAATGCGGTAGTGACGGATAGAGCTCTGAATCTCTATTTACAGAAATATTTATATTGTACATATGGGACTCTGAGGGTCTGTGTTTAGAATCCAGGACTCCCTGCTCTGGAGTCAAAAACATTTCTGTCTTTGAGTTTCACGATATTTCATTTCACCCAGAATCATGACCTTTGGTGTTAGGTTTTTCTTTTATCTACGCTGTATGTTTGGACGGTGACAGGAAAAATGCATAAGAGATTTCTTAATAATATCTGTGTGTAATGATGGATTATGAAGACACTTTTAAACTTTCTTATCATCTTGTCCAGAGAGGTTCCTTTATTTCCAGCCCAAAATTGGTTATTCCTTTTTATTTAGTTGTCAGATGTTCCAGTTTGGTTTTTTTTGTTGGTTGGTTTGTTTTCAGAAAAACCTCCAAGTATTTGCTCTAATAATTTGATGGTGACAAGACAAAATTCTGGTTCCTTTCTAAGTGGTCACTAAAGGTTGTTCTAAAGATCTTAGAAAACAGGCATCTAACTATTCCAAGTGCTTACAAAAGGTCAGCCGATCCAGTAGGATGCCTGGGAGTGAGAAGGGAGTCGTTAGTTCACAGAAAGGTGATCATTCAGTAACTATCAGAGTATTACCAGATTTCATAATCCTCAAGCAGTTTGCCTTCAAACTTGCAGTCATTTGTATCTTAGCTTCAGGATAGGATAGCAAGTGGATGAGTTTGCCTTTCAGACAATAAGCATTGTTATACAGCTTTAGGGAAAAAAATTAAAAATCACCTATGCACTCATTAAGGAACTTGACCTTTATTGTGCTCCAGAATGGACAAGATTTTGTCCATTTTGATTTTGATTTCCATTTTGCTGACCAGTACGTTACTGTTGATGTACTGTTAATTATACCTGTATCTTCTCTTTCAGAAGTTTTGCGTTTCAGTGGAAAAAGCATTAAGTTTGCCTTCTGGATCTGGTTCCCAGAGCATCTGAATTTACATATTCTTAAATTAGGACTGCAAGTATAGAATTCCAGCAGTTTTGTCATGTTTTTATGAACCCTTGAAACTTTGAGCCCAGAGTTACTATGTATAGTATGTATAGCTAATGCATCTGGAATCTTTGCATGCACATTTTTTCTTTCAGTGTTGCAGCTCTCAGGACAGAACCAGGATTGTCAAGTCTCTGGGGTTAATAAATAACCTTTTATCTGTCTCTGATTTAAGGTTTGTTTTTTTTTTTTTATAAATAAGTGAAGTAGCTGACTGCAACTTTGGTTGACACGGCCAAATTAATTCAGTTGTAATCAGTGAAAAATGTGCATGTGTTTGGTAGGTTACATTAACTATTGTCTGCTTCTTTAGTATGAGAGTGGTGAGGTCCTGGAACAGGCTGCCCAGAGAGGCTGTGGATGCCCCGTCCCTGGAGGTGTTCAAGGCCAGGTTGGATGGGGCCCTAGGCAGCCTGGTCTAGTATTAAATGTGGAGCATGGTGGCCCTGCATGCAGCAGGGAGTTGTGGCTTCATGTTTCTTGAGGTCCCTTCCAACCCAAGCCATTCTGTGATTCTTCAAAAGCATGGTTTAAACATATTTTTAAAAGTTCAAAGCAGAGAAGAGGGGTTGGGGGAAAAAAAAAATAAGCAGAGATCACATAAAGCTCTAACAAACAAACAAAAAAAAAGGTATTTTTGCCTTGTTTGTATTTCTCACTCCAGGAAGCATGGTTTGACCATATATTTATACACTTAATCTCTACACATCCATTTACTTGCACTATAAAGGCTCTTTAAACACTATATTCGTTGTAGTGAAGGAAGTACCTTTTAGTTGCACAGCGTGATTTTTTTTCTTAACAAGAGGTTATCTAGAATGGTTTGTTAAATGATTATGAAAAAAATTCTCCTGATATATTAGTTTGGTAACTGGGAAAAAAGAGACAAACATTAAATGAGTCCTGTGACAAAATCTGCTTAGCAGGGCATGAGATGTAAATCACTTTGGCTTCTTAGATTTAAGAGGAGAGTTGATCATTTTTGTTGACCCAGATCCAGGGTTCTTCAACGCAAAGTTTGAGATATTAAAGTCTGCAGAAGAAATCTATGAAGTAGTTCAGAGAGAACAGTATCTATGGCGGGATGGCTAGAGATATTGTTCTCAGAAACATTTTCTGCTTTGTCAGTAGGAGAAGGACTTTGCTGAAAAACAGCAGTACTGTCTGGCAGTTTGGTTTTAATAAACATTTGGTCTTTGTTAGATTCCCCAGGGCTGCTCTAGATTAGCCTGTAGAAAAGTTGCTGAACTGTATGAAATGTGTAGCTCCCCTTCAACATAGTTTGAGTAGACAGAGAGCTATCAAGGAATGTCTTCTGTGAGTGAAATCTGTTTTCAGCAAGTGATGATGTGTAAATACATAACAGGAAACTAAAGACATTTCTACTTTTTGGAAGCATAAAATCTAGTGGACAAACAGAGTTTTGATTTATTTTTGTACTGATAGACCATTCAGTATTGGGTCTATCTGGAGAATTTTTGAGGTGCTTTTCTGACTTAAAAAAAACAAACAAACAACTTAAAGCACCAATAGGTATTACTTCCCAACAGCGTGCCAGATTATTCAGCACTGTTTGAATCAATATGATTTTTCTCCTTTATTTTTCCTTTGTTTTATTATCCCATTCACACGCACATTTCAACTCAAAATACTGTCTGGAGGGATTTCTCCTTCAGGTAGCTGCTTTGGATGGTTATCAGCCATGATTACCCATTGCAGTGGAAAAATATTGGGTAACTACTCCAGAAGGCACCGCACCGACACATGGTACTTCAGCCTCTGGACATAACAGTTGCCATGGGAATCTGAATGTTTAACCCTCAAGTTCCTTGTGAAAGTATACCTTCTTTGTGGCAAAGGTGTTTCTATGGCAACATTTACTGGAGGCCATAGAACTTAGACAGGATGTGCCATAAGACTTCTTTTGCACATTATCTGTCTTAAACACGTCAATATGGGTTTAGTTATATTAAGCTAAGTAATGATGAGGAGAAATGTTTCCCTAGACTAGATCTTCCTGTGACTAGACTCTCCAGCAGTTATTGAACACAATTCATCAGAATTTTACTTTATTCAGGATTTTCCTTCTGTGCTCTTGCATTATTTCTGCTGGGGTGCACTGCTTTTCAGCAGCAGTCATTCAGTAATATTGGCCGATTGCATTAACTTCAGATGAAATGTTATATCAGTCTCACTTCTTGTCCTTTAATAAACCAAATAGGAATTTTGATTTCTGAGATGTTAGTCGTGTTTTTCAGCTTCCTAAGACATCACTTTGGTATATTTGAGGAAGTTACTAGCAAATATAATGGATTGAGGAGTTAAGTATGGGTTTTTATTGTTTCTTTTGATTCGCTATAGATCATTGTCACCTCTGATAATAGCTTTCACCTTAAAAAATGAGATGACACTTCCCAAATTAAAATGGGCCATGTTTTCTTTCTGAGAGTCATCCATTGATGTCAGCTTCCATTTACAGCTAAGCCTGAGCAGGCAGCGGTGTTCTTGCTTTGTAATAAATAATTTTGGGTTATCATCATTGTTTTATTACTGTGCTATCAGCCTTTATATTTATTCCCATCCATCAGTGAAGGGATTCTTGTTGCTGCCAGGTATGTGGGCCCATCTCGTTTCCCTGCCTGTTTCAAAACACCGGTGCAGGCTTTCATCAGCCATTATTTTGCTATCAGTATTGGGACTGGCTGCAGTATGTGTTGTTATTAATGTCAGTCATTTTCTGTTGGCAAGGGTACAAAAGTTAGCTTCGGCCAAGACTACATTACTTTTAACCAGAGTCTTAATCAGATAATCTTCCTTGGCCAGGGAAAGGCGTAGAAGAGAAAATGAGATGAGCTACAAGAATTAGGACAAATAAAGGCATTTTGTGAATGTGTTTGTGACAAATTATCTCAGACTACAAATAGAGATTGATTTGTTTGGGTGAAATGAAATGGTACTCTGAAGCATGAGTGTCTGACTCATCAACTTTAAAGGGAGGGAAGATGATATGTTTAGAGCAGATGTTAGCTTTTCTTCTAGCATTAATCCTAAGGTGAACATGGAGTCAGAAATTAGTATTGTGGAAGATTACAACATATTCAGTCTTCTTGAGTAAAGATCATCTGTTCTCTCTTGGAAATTGGATAAAATGCACATCCTGAGAGAGAGAAGCAAACTGAGTCACAGCTGGTAAAATTACTACTTCTTTCACCTTATGCCCACTGCCACTATTGAGTTCGGTACCAGCAACTCTTCTGCTCTCTACAGAATTCTATTCATTAGGTCTACTTGAGATGTGTTCTATCACTTTGCTCTGTTAGAATACTTAGAGCTGAGCAGTTTGCCGGTATGTGATTAATGCGAATTTTTAATTTTTGCTATTAGAAGCACTGAGAGGAGAGAAGAAAATATTTCCATCCAAGACCTGTTGGAACTTGGAGTAGATCATTCAAAGGAGCATTACTTTCTTCTGCTTAATTACACGGGCCCTGTTCAATTTAAAGCTTTAAGTGTGGAAAAAATCATGCACATGCTACTCTCTGCTACTAACTTTTCTATTTGGAAAGATAAGGAATTCAGTCTAATATCGAAACAATTCATTGTAAAGCATCTGAATGATTCCAGTACTTCTTAACAAGCATTCACTGCAATGCGTAAACTATGTGACTGCACAAAATCTTTTGATCCTAATGTGTACTAATTGGTGTTCAGTTTCAAAATGTCTCAAAATTAGAACATTTGTTTATTTAGCTAGATTATTAACAAACAAGATTTGCCAAGACTTTAAGCAAGCCATAAATGTTTTCCTCTGTGTATCCTTCCAAGGGTCAAATCTTACAGATTGCAAGAGCTAACATATTAAGCCTGTTTACCTGAAAGGGGATGAGAAGGGCTTTGTGTTGCTATGTGCTCTCCTTCCTCTATTTGCTTAATTTCCATTGATATCTTTAGTTCTCTAAAATAAATAATATCTGAGTTCTAAATGATGAATTTAACCCTTTCATAATTGAATCATGTCTTCTCAAATGAAATCAGTTAACTTTAGCGTCTTGGAAAAATCGAACTCATCAATGCCGGTCTTCACTCTTTCCATGGGTCTTCTGTGACATGAAGCTGTACACTGGATACATAGCAGGCTTTCAGGGCACCATTTCTTTCACTTTGCTCAATTCTGCTCAATCTCTTGTTAACCATTCAGAAACTATTTGATACTGGCATTCCATGTTTAGTGTAAACATTGTCCTCATCTATTAGACAGGACATAGAGAATATGTCTACTTCTTCCTTCTTTTCTCCCTTTATCTTCTGCCTTCAGAAAAATCTTGTGGGTTTTTGTACCTTCATTCACTGTTCTACCCATGCTTGTTCCTGGAGTGCAGTCCTCTGACTAAAGACAGAAATCACAAGAAAGGATAGCAAGGCAGTTTTTCTTCAAAATTTACAGGAAAAAGAAGTCTTATATATAAATATATATTTTCCATTGTGTTAGGAGAGATTATGCTAGAATTAAATAATGGGTGTGGTGTGAAATCTGCAGTTTGAGAACCCTTTCTTGAGATTGGATGAGCTCTCTGCTCCTAGTATGTCCTAGCAGCAGTCTTCATGAAATGAAGGGATAAAGAGTGTGGTGATGAGCAATGCTTCTCCACTTTTTCCTTAGCTGTTAGCAGGGAGAATGAGCATTTTTCTTGTTAAGCATTCAACT
Organism: Excalfactoria chinensis; assembly: GCF_039878825.1. Lineage (NCBI taxonomy): Eukaryota > Metazoa > Chordata > Aves > Galliformes > Phasianidae > Excalfactoria > Excalfactoria chinensis. The sequence goes on along the minus strand of NC_092827.1, from coordinate 60,499,871 downwards.
AGGACTAATGTGTAAAAAATGTGAAATGTATGGTAATTAGAATTTGGCACATAGTAATTGATAATAGCATTGTAATTTGATGATAGATTTTTCTGACAACACACTTTTACTGTGACTATCCTTTCTTTCATTCCTATCTCGCATTTATGTGAAATAGGAGAGTGATGACACTTTACATTGTTCATCAACAATGAATTGTTCATTGGGGTGAATATGGGTATACTTATACATACCTAATATCTTGGCAAAATAATCCTAAGGCCTTCACTGTTTCCACAGTAGCAGGATTTTATGGTAACAAGACGGAAGCACAGTTCATCTGTACTATTCCCCTGGTAAATCATCAGTGTGGAACTGAAAAGTTCTCCATAGACCAGATTCTGAAGAGCTGTCGAATCAAAAACTTCAGCTCTTGCTTACCTTTTTGAAAATTCAGCTCTTAATCATGCTATGGCTAGTTTGTTTTGATTAATCTTTATATAGAGAGCCAGAATTCTACAATATGTTATCATTTGAGTGGCTGCTTATGTAGCCGTCCCAAACTCTTCTCTCGGCCTCTTACAGGTTTCTGAATAAGCACAGTAGGAATTCTCGGTCACTAATTACCTTGGCTGTACCATGCTGCAACATTTCTTAAAATATTTTTCCTTGTGGGAGGACTGTTGGGACTGTTCTGTCTTATCCTACCAATCCAGCAATTCCAGCATCGTTCCTGGTAGGGGTTTCAGTAATGCAGTACTGTGTTCCATTTTGGATATCCTGCGTAGCTGTGTTAAATGGAAGTCTAGCAGTAGGTCATGTAAATTCAGTTATGACTGACACAGAATGTGCAAAGATTTGTTGTGATTATTTTCATGCTATCTGAAATAGCAGCCAAGGTGGGAAATACCATTTGTGTTCTACAGGAGCAACACAGTTTAAAAACTTATGAATGAGCAGACTTTACTGTTCTTCTCTGTACTAAATTTTTCTGTTACGAGTTTTGGCACTAAGATCTAATTAAACAAAATAGTGGTAAATGCTGACAGTAATATATGGAAGTATGTCACATAGATGAGCGTACTGAGAGGTTTTTTCCATTGCATATTCAATCTCTATCATTGTACAAGGCTGTATTTTGCATGGTGATTAGTAAGGCTATTTTAAAAAATGCCTAATTTTTTTAATGTTTTTATTTTTTCAAGTAGATGTTTAACTGTTTTGGGGGGTAAAGGCACATTAAGTCTAGAACAAAACTTTACTTGTCATTTATTTTCTTCCCAACAAGATAGTAATATGTCCTGTCCTATTATTGCAATGTAGCTGGCTTGGTTAACTTAGCTGTAATTTTCAGTCGGAAAATAGATATTTTGCATTCTCATGCCCAATGCAGCAATACTGATCTCTTTATGTAAAAGTGCATGAGCTGGTTTAGCTAAAATCTACTAAGAGAGAAGCAATTCTTTCAGCATTGTGGTGTCTGTAAAAGGTTTCTTCTTTTTCTAAGTTTGGTCGTGGTCAGAGGCTGAACAAATTAGTATTAACAAACTTAATCGCCACAGACTGCAGTTCAGTGTTTGTATACAATTGTCTTTACTTGCTGGGGTTACTCCACAATAGCACAACTGCAGGAAGAATAGGCTATGTGAAATTTCACCTTATTTCAAAGCGGGGATGAAAACTCTACCTTGAATGGATGGGAAGGAACTCCTGTGTTATCTTCTCTTATCTCAAACACATTGAACAGATAGAATAAGAGGCAGTGTCAAGTGGCAGAGATTCAGGGATGTATATATTCTTTTTCTGCACTATTAACTTTGGTTTTGCATAAGTTTGTTGTGCCTCTAGGGCCTGCTAGCTTGGACAGAGGTTAGCCAGTAACTACTAACCTTGTCTACTATGCTATTGATTCTGTCTTTCACACGCAGTTAAAAAATGAAGACAACTTTAAAAATAAAACTTGTTTCAATGTCCATTGCAAAGTGTTCATCAAAGCAAGAGTAACCATTACCCAAATATGCCCTTCTATCTCCTTAGACTGTAGGGTTCATTGTAAGTAGCTATAGATGCTTTAAATGTGCCTTATCCTTAGTATTGTATTTGGATATAGTATTCTTGAATAGGCACGTAGTCAATGGTTAAACACTGAATTGTAAAATCCTTGGGAAAAGACGGGTGAGAGAGAACTGGTGGATCTCACTTTGACCTGGTCAAAATTCCTCAGCTTTAGCCTTCTGTGGAGGGCATTGGCGGATGGATATCCATCTTTTCCAAAATCCACTTCTGCCCCTCATGGTGGAACACAGCAGCTCAGCCAGCAGCAGCCTTCAGCTGTAACATGGCCTCGGAAAGTTGGAAGTCCAGTTCCTGAGCTGATGGAGAGAGGGTTTTCCCGTGCACTCTGATACAGTCATGAGCATTATGCTTAAACCTAGACACTGAGAGCCACTGCATGTCAAGACAATAATTTGTCTTCAAGCCCTTTTATTTACTCTTACTTAAATATTCTGAGTATTCATGTATTTTGTGTAACAACGAACACTAAAGTTAGAATATTTTAATAAGTTGGCTCGTAATAATTTAATCTTACATCATAGTTTATGCTGTGCATTATTCTCAGCTGTGAGTTTTAAGCAATTAATATGGAGTGACTTGGGCAGCAGTGGTGGTGGGGAAATGGTACAGTAAATGCTCAAGGGAGTCGGTACATCGTCTCTCGACGTTATAATGATACTGCAGAAGTAGGGATATTGCTCTTACTGAAAGCCATTCTAAATAAACTGAATACCCCACTAGAGGAAATGGAAAGCAAATTTGTTTCGACTTTGCAACACAATAGTGTATATTATAATATGCTGTATTTTCAGTTATGTGAAAGGAAACTTTTGCTCCAGTCAAAGGAATGACATATTTCTATTGTAAGAAATATCCTTAAGAAGAAAAATAAGCCATGAAATTTCTTTTTGTTTGCTTGTTTGTTCTTTTTCAAACAAACAAAATGTCCTTTAATGAGAACAAAAATCATTATTTTCACTCGACAAGTAATCATTATACCCTTTCCTTGGTAAACATGTATTTCTCTTAAGTTTAGCTGCATTACATAACAAAACATTCTGGTTTCTGCAAGTGTGTTTTCTGCTGAATGCTGTGAAATTTAATAGAGAAGCAGTGTCTTATTCTTGCTTAGTTTTTCTGACCTTTTCCATCTTGTATTAGTGACATATTGGCCCTCTGTCTCTTATAGTATAGGATTCTAATGGATAGGATAGAATGGGTCAGATAATGAAAGTCCCTGGTACATTAACTTTCAATTTCATGAATGTCTGAATACTGCCTGGAAGATGAATAACAGGCATTTCCTTCCTTTTGCATTTTAACATTTATGACCTGGTTGCAATTTTTTTTTATTATTATTATTATTTTTATTTATTTATGACTGTGTTGCCCCACAGTAAACCCTATGTTATCCTAGTATGTTGTGTGCTTTTTGTTTTGGCAAAAGGAAACACTTGTAATTTGCAGAGGGAGGCAGATTATGCCAAGATGCTGCTAAATAAGGTAGTCTAATGACCATTTTTTATTATCAAACAAATGTTTTGCCCACCATTTCGCACCTTGTTTAATAGGACCTCCTTTAGCTGGTTTAGGAATGCAGATAGACTTTATTAGTGGTTGATCTGTAAGTGAAAAACAATAATTGTTTTTATAATGTTGGCAGCAATAGAGCCTTTTGAGGTTGTATCAGTAGTCATGATACATGGAAGGCAACCAAGGGTAGGGATTTGCCAGAGTTCACAGGATGCATACAAATGTATGTAGGCTACACTATTATAAGCAAAATAGGCAAATTATGTTGTATATAGGATATAATGTGTATTTTGGAGCTGGAAGGAGTTAGCTTTGAGATTGCCAGCATTAAAGAAAGAGCTGACTGTTAATGATATTACTGAGGATATGGTAAAGCAGGAACTCAATAAGTCTTTTTGCTCTTCATAATATATTTTCGCAGCTTTTAGTCTTTTTACAAAGAGCTTGAGAAGCAATAGAGGCAAGACTTTTAGGTGATGGTTCAGAACATGGTAACTTGTAGGGCAGAGCAGCCTCTTTTGTTGTTGTCAAGAAGCCAGTGCAATGTCAAGTCACATCACAATGGGTATCAGAAAATCTCTGAGAATGCAGATGGAAATAATACCTAACATTGAATGACATTAGTGCTGCAGCAGCAGCAGAATCTTTCTATTTAAAACACTGCTTTAAAATATATGTTTAGGGAAGGAAAACTGGCGACAAACCCACTCTGTAAGGAAGTTTAAGCTGCATTTACCATCCTTCCATTCAGCGACATTCAGACACTGGAAGCAAAGTTATTAGTGTCAGTACTTGTTTCATCTATTGAGACTGATGGATGTAGATGAATAGGAGGGTTAACAAGATGGGAATACAGCCAGCACACTGTGTTTAAATAGGAATTGGACTATATTTCCTCATTAAAGTGAGGTCTGTGGTTTCTGTTGCAGATTTTAAACTGATCTGAGGTTGGGACTAAGGGAAAAGGATGTTTCTCCCATGTCATGAGGAAAGAAAATCCACTAACAGATTTAAGTGAGATTTTCTGTGGGGAGACATGAAACATGATGCCCAAAGTAGGGTAGGTTACATCAGGATGTTTTATCGCTTTGCGGCTGCAACAGCTGAGTCATTTCACAGTGCGTCTCTGAGACAAATTATACGTCAACGATTTTTCGATTCACAGCATCAACTTTATTTATGATCCCAAAAGAGGAATTCAAAACATTCAGGGGCTGGATTAAATCTGCTGCCTAAGACCCCATTCTTCTTGAGAAGCTGTTTGGTTGAAGTATTTCAGGAATGAACAGAGTATTACATACAGCGTGGGTCTAGCAGAAGTGCTGTGGAACCTGCTGAAACACTCAGAGGTTATGCAGGCCCTTTGTAATCAGCTTGATGGACATCCTTCTTACAATCAAAACTGTAAGGAGAGAAAGAGAGAGAAAAAAGGAAAAAGCAATAGTTTCGTTTGACGCTGAAACAGCTCATGTTTTTGGTGTTTTTGATGTTGTTTTTTTTTTTCCAAGAGTATGATTGAATAAGGGAATAGGAATACCAAGCACGTTATGTATGCTTTTTAAAAAAGGAAAAAGAAAGTTTTGTTGGGTGGCCAGTATGAAGAAAGATCAAAATTTAACTACAAAGGGAGAAATGCAAAATAACTTCTGGGTTACACTTAGTGACTTGAAAAGTCTGAAAGCCTCATTTTTAAAATAAGCAAGAATTTTCAGAGAAGGAATTCTTCTGCATGGGTCGTGCATGCTGTAATTAGCAGTCTTGCCTGCAAGAATTTATTTGTGGACAGCTGCTGATTATGCAGATGCTGCCTCTTTGGGTGTTCTGCCCTGAAGTAAAACATGGATACATACATAGGGCATCTTTTACTTGGGTTTAGAGGAATGCTTCATCTTTGGTAACAAAAATAGCTGCCAAGATTGTGCATGCAGCCTTGTTTAGCATTTGCTTGCCTGACAGCCTTAACCACAAATTCATGTGCTTGGCACTTGTAAAAGTAGGTTGCATCATACAGTAGCCTCTTACAAATAAACAGCTACCTGCTTTTCAGTCCTAGTCTGCTTCCAGTGTCAAGTGGTAAAGCTGGTGTTTGGAGGATTAATGCATCTAAAGCCTCAGGTCATTTTCTTTCCATCCCGGCCCTGTTCTCTTTGGAAGATCATGGCAAGGCTTATGGGGTTGCTGCAACCTCTCTCTGGACAGAGCTTTGACTATGAGTGGAGCAGATGATGTTGCCAAAAGCAGCTTTAATGTTAATCGGCTAGAGGTAAATTCTAGAAAGTATATTGACTTCTTTAGTGGAAAAATAGCTCACCATATATTCACCACAATGGAGAGGAAAACCATGATACAGTGGAGAGACGTTGACATCAGCCTGCCATCAGGAATGAACTTTATTAACTCGGTTTTAAAAATGAAATGGATGATATCAATCAGTTTGAGACTACTGTTAAATTTTGTTTTATTATACTGTACTGAGGTAGAAGTGTTGAATGTAATCACTTGGAAGAGACGACATAAAACATTATACAACGTATTTTTCCCAGATTTAAGAATGAGTCAATAGAACTAAAAAGAGGTAATCTGCAATTTAATTTTATTACCTTCAGAGCATGTACCATACAACCAGAGAAGATAAGCACGCTGTGAAGCAAAAACAGGCTTAGAGTTCATTGGAATGAATGAAATAAATCCTGTGAAAGAGTAAATAACTTTTAATATGTAGCCTGTCATTGTTTTTGTAAGCAAGGCTTGCATTATGTGATTCCAATCATGTTTATGTGTCAGAATTAGATGAATATTCATGGTCCTTCTCTCAGTCTAACTGCACTCACTGCCTGGTCATTCCATGCTTTAAGGAGGAAATCTAATTTGTCTGCAAGCAGATCTTGAGTGATTTCTAGGTTGAGTGGGATTGCAAAAGTTTGCAGTCCTGTTTTATTGCCTCCTGACAGTCAGGGAGGAAGTAGAAGGGGGAATTTATACACCAGTACATCCTAAGTATCAGACCTCTGTGCTTGAGCAAGGAGGGAGTTTGATCTCTTAGTAAGTAAATGTGTTGAACTAAGAAAATGCCCCAGCTTAGGACTGCACTGCAGTCTCCTTCAGTGAGAAGTGGCTTTGGAAGGCTGTTGGGTCTGCTCCTACAAGTAGAGCAGTCTACAATACAAATAGCTGAAATCTGAATTAGTACCCTTGTTGTACCTGTCTGATTCTCTGCTAGGAATAATCAAAAGTAGATCCTGTTGAGGTGATTTTGCCTCAGCTTTGTGAAGAATGCTGCTCTGTGAAAACAAGAGCTGATTTCAAATTTCCACCGACTGCAGCTACAGCTTCATGTGGTATCAACACTAAATGTATCAGTTTCTATTTTAAGACTAATTAGAACATTTGCCTCCTTTCCTTATATAGACTTGTAATTTCAGTTTAATTCACAGTCTAAATTGTAGTCAGTACTTGTTTTTTTTCTCTTGCCAGCGTGACCTTTTGCTTTGATGTCTGCTGCCCTTCCCTTTGTCTGTGTCCCCAGATGTTGCTCTGGTTCCTACGTATGTCCAGGCTAGCTTTTACCTTCCTCACTGGGCAGAATTTTCCTTGACATAAACTTACCAGCATGTACATTAATTCTCGAAAGAAGAATATCATATTTAATTCTTGCACTCTTACACCTTTACAATTAAAGCCTCAATATTTCCCATTTAACCCCATTAAGCTTTCTGAAATGATACAGACTAATGCTATGAACTGAGGTTAAGAACCTCTGCTCGTGGAGAAATATAAAATGTTGATCAATGAGCATATCCATCTTGCCCAATTCAGTCAAGCAAGAACACATTAAAGGTGCAGATGACATTCAAGTTAACTGTGGAAAGTAAAACTGGAAAACCCTATAACAGTTATAATATTTCTCTCCTTTGGTCAGAAAGTTCTCTTTAACCCACATTAACATCTTACATTGAGGAGGAAGCAGTAAATTAGTTCATGGATCATACAAAGTCTGATAATGCAGTGACACATAACAGTCTTCTCTGAAGAGTCATTATTTGATCATCTTTTGACCAGAGCCTGAAATCCTATATTTATTTCTTATTTAACTTCATTTTTAGGAAGACTTCTGTGAAAGATGTGATGGACACATCATAAAGATATAATGCCAGAAAATTAACAGTGAATGCATAATCAATATTTCCAGCATCTACTGATTTATGTCAGTAATTACTTGTGAACTCATGATGCTGTTGTCAAAACAGTCTGCACTGCATGGTGTAAAATACTATTTGTGCCAAGGGATTCCTTGTTTTTCTCAATAAATCAAATGTAGTAGTCATAACACAAAGCAAGTGTTTATATTATATGACACCTCTGACACTGGCCAGAGAGCAGTTCATTCAGCAGCTTTCTAGGCATGAATTTGCAAAGAAAACAGAGATTCCAGTTAGAATCAGCAGAACCGATGAGCTGAATCAGCTTGGACAATGCTGATCCTGAATACTGTTGAAATATAAACATTCAGCTTTTCTGAAAACTCACAGAGCTTCTGCTCTGTTTGGCACTTATAGCTTTATACTGTTTTTTTCCTTGTAATTTTTTTTTTTAGACTAAGAAGTGTCAGTCTAAGTTGTAAAGCTGGGAAGTTCCTTATTACCTTATCAATGACAGCATATGCAAATTGGAATGTAGCACTGAATTTTTCAGTTATCCAGCTGAGTAGTTTACCCCTAACTTTGAAAACAGGAGGCCTGCGAGTTTACCAGTTAACTGCAATACGATCCCCGATAGCTTGTTTGGAGTACTTAACAGGTGCTTTTGAGCACTTCTGAAAACAGGTGCTTTAACTTGCCAGCTGCATAATGCTTTTTCAAGGTGTAGCTTGTTCCTAATTTTATTAGAATTCACAGGGAACTGCAGAGATCTGATGATCTGGGTTTCCAGTAGTTTACACTTGGTAAACTTCTTTCAAAAACTGACTGACAGACATTATGGCTGTGTATCCTGGTAACTGTGGGACATATTGAACAGTAGTTGGCTTAAATCATATTCTGTTCTGCTCAGTTCATTTTTAGAACATTTACAGACTGTCCTTGGCTTTATACCTGATTTTGTTGTAATGTTGTTAATTATCACAGCAGTAAATCGTGTCTTGAACCACTTGACTGTTAGAGTATTCATCTGTTGCCTGAGTGTTTTCTTGTTTTGTTTGTGATAAACACCTTCCTTTCTTGGCTCTTCATTTTATTGTCAACATCAACAGGATTTTCAAAGAAAAAAGAAAAAAAACATATAACCTTATTTTATTTTTTTTAACTGAAAAGAAGGCTAAGAACATGGGCCCTGATTGATTTAGATGTGATGGCAAAGGCCATGTGTTAATGCTATCAGTACTAGAGCTTAAAATGCTTAATGGAAGTTGTTAAACTTTATTTTTCTCCCATGATTTAATATCAGCGAAAGATTTTTACTGATCCATACTGCTTTAAGATTAAGTGTTCTATTTAGCAGTGTAGTTTGCTCAGTGGAAACCAGGTATGGGTACGTGAAAGAGCTTTTACCACAAACGTCACTAAAAATGTAGACAAAAAGATTTATATATAAATCCAGAAGTCTTGTGGATGAAAGTTCCTTGCCCCTTATATGTTTCTTCTATTGTTCTGAGTTAACATGCTAAACAATTCTTAATATTCCATTTTATATTAAGGATCATCACATAGTTTGGTTAAGTAACAATAATACTGTGACACATGCTGACTCTATTAAGAGAGCAAGTTTAAAGCACTGGTGAATTAGAACAGCACAGGACTAGCAGATATGCTTGCTTGGTTTCTATTGTGTCCTCTCTTTCATTGTTTCATTTAAGAATAAAACAAATGAAATGGGGTGGGCAAAATATCACCTCCTCCCCAACAGAGAAACGTGGCAATGTCAGGGAGTTCCCTTCTCCAACCAACGCATTCCCTTCTCCATAGGAGCCTGTGTTGCGATATGGGTTATGGGTCCCTTCAAACAGATCTTGTTTTTCACCTTGGACACTTTAACTTCATTCATCCAGGTAGCAGACTGTGTCTGAGTAGCAACTCTGACACACGTGAATTTTGTCTATTGAAACACACATAATTTGCTGATTAATTTTCTAGCTGAATTAATGGGAGGTTTATTTCCTTCTCAAACTGGAGCATGGTGATACTCAGCCTTGTTCTACAAGTTTTTGTTTTTTCTTAATCCAAATCAAGTAAAAGATGAGATATTCCTTCCTAATTTTGAGTTCAGTATGTTTGCCAGGGGAAGAAAAATCTTGCTTGCTACAACTGAGTCCAGCAAGAGCAAATTCAGTTGTTTCCATGAGAATGAGGAAATATGAAGTAATATTCTTTGATAAGATCTGCTGAAGTTGAAAACAGGACATGCATAGGATGTACCAAGATTTTGTCATTTGGCATTTCATGTGTCATTGGTAATACTGCAGTCAGCCATTCTGCAGTCAAGGTCTTTAATACATCTAAAAGTGGGGAGGGGAGGAGGGGAAATAGAGGTGATAAAGGCTTTCTGGTTCTTTGTTTTTTGTGTTTTTTGTTTGTTTGTTTGTTTTTTCTGAGAAGCATCCAATCTTTCCTTTAATTACTTTGAAACTGAGGCTTCACCTCAGAGAAACAGGGTTGTGAATTTAGCAAAGAGGGGGAGATAAGATTGCAGCCTATATTCAGGATTATTTTCCTTCTGTTTTTACAGATACAACCTATTCATTAAAGAGAAAATAAAAAGAGTAAAATAAAATTCTTAAAAGCTCTAATAACTCCAGAAAAATGTAGGCCATTAAAAACAGAGCCTCCTTCTATGGTGCTTTGGCTCTTCAAGAAAGGTATTTTGTTTTGGTTTAGTTTGTTGTTTGTTTGTTTTTTTGCCAATCCAGCTCTGTATAAGGATTAAGTGGTGTAGAGTTGGTTAATATTAAGAAAAAGTCCTGACAGCTGTAGTTGTAATGAGTATGGAGTGAAGTAAAGTATGCAGCTAGCTGAACAGCTCATAAAAACAAGCTGCTGTTGTTAAGTTTGAAGGACAGGACAGGCTTACAGTAAAAATATCTAGCATTGTCCTCCATCAAAGGAGATCTATTAAATGAAAGCAATGCAGCATGCACATAGCGTTTTTCTGAACAGAAACAGAGCCAAGCTGTAACCAGCACTGCTGTTGATTTTATTGGTGGTGTTGGCTAACTTGACAGTTTGACCTTTTGCTTCTGATGACAAACACTTGGGATTATGCTCTAGGAGTTTGCTTGCCTTGACTTTTAGTGCTTTATTGGGTGCTGCTGCTGCTGCTTGTTGGCTTTTGTGACAGAGAGCACCCTTTTCTACCTTCTCAGCTCCACCTGTAAAACAGATTGCAATGAACAAACTTCTGCCCTGAAAACATAATAGAAAGATCTCCTTGCAGGCATTTTGCTGCCTGCTATTAAGTCCGAACTGTCGGTGTCTCAGGGTATGATCAAGTTTTTACCTTAGTCTTATAAATATTCATTAACTTACATTTTCACTAATTGCTCTGTCGAGAGAAAATGTTAATTTTTAATCAATAATACAGCATCCTTGAGAACATTTTACAAATTAGGAGTTCATTTAAGTCCCAGCATATGTTGTTAATGCTGGCTGTTACATGCTAATTAGTTTGGATTTTCTTAATCAAGAGTAGCACAGGAAATGCAAACTATGGAACACACACTGAGCTGAAATTTTTCTGAGCAGTGGTCAAGTAAAAGGTCCTGTGTGGAAGAGGCAGGATGTAGTTACTTGTTTCAGTTTCCTCTGGGAAATCAGCTGATATGGAAATCAACTCTTTTTCCTAGTGCAGCTTAACCATCCGTACGTGTAATATTCAGGAATTTCTTCTGATTAGTGATCTCAGCATTTTAAGGCACCACCATTATAAATTCACAGGGTGGTTGTTTTTTTTTTTTTGAAGGTTAAGTATTTTAAAGCACACAGATTTATTCATACGGGCTATCAATTACTTTGATATCCTTTGAATTAGCATTGAAGTTAAAGGTCTTTGAACTGAAAGGATTTCATTAATTGCAGGCAAAGATATAGAGTCCATAATTCCTTTGGATGGAACTGTCATGAATCTTGAAATGTGGCAGTGAGAGTCATTAGCAGAGTGCCATTCACATTGGCTCATCAGAAAGGGAGTTTGATGTGATTGCCTCAAGCAGAGTACAGAAGGTCAGCACGGGCCAATACCCTCAGCTAACAGAAATGTAGAGAGTTCACAGAGCTGCATGACAGCTAGCTCCAGTAATCCTGACTCCTCTGTCTAGATGAGTTGTTTCCTGGGGAGAAACCTATTGTCAGCTGCTCAAGGCTCTTGCCATTTAAATTCTTAAAGGGATTTTATTTTTTGTTATGTGACATTTCTATAATATTCTACATGACTTGACATTATTTTTAGGCAAAGGAGTAAGGTTCAATTAGAGATTAAGGATCAAGAGGATGACTTGCTTCCTATTTCTACATGTTTTACTTCCATTTTTTTCTCTGTTTAATGTCCTTCTGCAGTAGCTCCTGCGTAATTTCACATATTGTTAAATGCAAAAAAAAAGTCTGGAATCTCTGAGGACTGTAAAGATATGTGACATGCCAGGAAGGCGCATTTCTCCACTTTATTTAACAGAACTTGGGCACTAAAGAGATGGAAGTTTTTGAGAGAGAGCACCAATCACCACAATAACCAGTTCTCAGTTCTTTTGTGGCTAGACAGCTATAAATAAAAGTGCTTCAGCTTATTTTATTGCTGCTGTACTAGGAGAGTAGGCACACTTGGATGGCTGGTGGCATTCATTTTTCTCCTCTTCACTAGCATGAAGGGCATAGTTCTGAAAGCAGATGAGGAGGTGCATGATGTGATGACAGAGCCACCAGAGGCAATTTAATGTCAGAGGTGTTCAGAGGACCTTTGCCCAGTATAAGAATCATAAGATTGTATTAATAGGTAGGAAAATATACCTTTAGGCCTTTGCTATCCATCTCATCCAGAATCAAAATGTGCCATATGGAACAACTCTAGCATTAGGTTTCAATTACAAGTTTAAGTTTAAATCTTAACCAGTTCTGTAATGGACAGTGAATAGTTGATTCTTAATATGGCTGTTAATTGTATATATTGTATACTATTATATAGTATATAGTATTAATTAATTCTCTAGGACTAGAGGGAATGGTTTCAAGCTGTGGCTGGGGAGATTCAGGCTGGACATTAGGAAACATTACTTTTCAGAAAGGGTGGTGAGGCACTGGAATGGACTGCCCAGAGAGGTGGTGAAGTCACCGACCCTGGGGATGTTCAAGGAGTGATTGGATGTTGTGTTGAGGGACATGGTTTAGTGGGAGCAATTGGTATTAGGTGAATGGTTGGACTGGATGATCTTTTAGGTCTTTCCCAACCTTGGTGATTCTGTGATTCTATGATATGATGTTAGGACTCCTGGTTGACTGTCAGAAGTTTTTAAGACAGGTATCTGGGTCTTCCCTTCTTTATGGTTCCCACCACCACACTGCTCTGTTATAATTTTCAGGTAAACATTCCCCAAAATGAGAAGCTGAGATGGCAGATTTTCCCAGTTGGCCCAGTTTTGTGGCTGACATGGGCTGTGCATGACTTTAAGTTTACAGAGAAGCGTAGGTGGGAGGTCAACTTTTCTCATTTATTTCTGTCGCTTCTCCAGAGCAGGTGCAATTTCTTCACATGATACTTACAGGTCTCAACCTCTACAAGAAGAGGCTGCGATTGACTGAATAAGCAACTTGATTCATTACTCTTTTGGGTTGCTAAATAGATAAATCTGAAAGGACAAGAGAAAATGTGAGGAAGGCCCAGATCTGATTGGTAGTGAAAATTGGTCTCATTACGGTGCAGTAGGGAATTTGTTTTTGTGCTGGGGGAGGGAGAGGCCTTGTCTAGTGGTCTTCAGTCTGGTCGTTATTTATCTTTTTATACAACTATCTTTCAGAAAGTGTGTGAGCTGCATTCAGGTCTGGTTTCATGAAAGTTCATGACTAGCCTCTGGGGCTGTGAAAAGGTTCAGTTGGTAGTTTTTTAAAAAGATAGGTTACTTACTGCTAGTCATATGTTAAATCTGGCAATACTTTCCACGTAAAGACACTCTCAACCTTCTAATTGACATTTCAGGTTGTAGCCACATTATTTCTCATAATCAAGGTTTTATGTATCCTGCCACAGTGACAGCATTAACAGATTTTATTCAGTAGTAAAATCTCACACCATCTGTCTTGTCCTACCATTATTAGACCTCTAGTGCTCAGTGACCCTGAAATCTTGAACATAGTTTAATTCCAAAGGGTTACTTGTTGTTTGTTGTTGTTGTTGTTGGGTTTCTTTATTATCTAGCATTATTTACCACTTCTGAGTAATCTTTTTAGGTAGAATATATTCTATTTAAAAATAAATAAGAAATTTTGTAATGAATAATAGTGAACTGACCAATGGTGATGCAGCTTTTTCCTCTAACTTTATTGCTGGTATGGAAGATGCAACAGCCTCACTTTGGGGGAACTCAGAAATGACTGTGGCGTAACCAGAAAAGAAAACAAAGTGGGTGACCAGCTAGAAGTCACAGAAATAACTTGGTATGTGCATGTATATGGAACAGACACTTCCAAGCCAAAGTGTGATTTAAGTTGGACTCATTTTCTAGTAACCTCAGAAATCCATTGAGCAATCTTTTTTTTTTTTTTTTCTTTATTTATTTAGATGTAGATTAAATCTAAATATAAATCCAAAGTAAATTGCATATCCAATTATTCCACACAAGGGAAGAAAATGCATAAATAAGCTCAGAATCAGATTAGAATTGTTTTTAATGTTCATTTTATTACACATTTCCCCCTGACAGTTATTTAATTTTAAACAGCTTGTGTTTTGAGTCATGGATTTTGAGCGCATATCCCTTCAAAGAGATTATCAGTGCTGCTGCATTCTAAAATAAACTGATGTAAATAAAGCAAAGTAAAAAATGTTTTAGTAAATAAATTAGTGTGCTTGATGTTGTTGTTCACAAGGCTCAGATCATTTTAAACACCATCCTATCATTTTCAAGGTCTTTTCTTTGCTTATTCATATTTGAAAATGAAATAAGTGAGTAGAATAGAAAGTATAAATGTAAATATATACAGGACATGTAATAAAATACTTATATATTTTATTCTTACTATTCAAAAACCTGGAAATCAAATTCAGACAAAATTCACAGTATTCAGTTGACCATTGTAAGTGCTAATATAGGGTCTGCTTTTATCCAGACTCATACAGCTTGGTATAAAATGGGTTTGGAGGAAAGGAGTTCTGAAATTAGTGCAAAAAAACTTCAACCAAAGTGATAGAACCAGTGGAAATATTTGAATACATTAGTAGCAGTAGAATACCTTACTTACGTTGTCATGGTTTTGTGCTGTCAATATTCTACATCATGACATCATGTGCGGTATGAACTGTTTTGGTGGTATAAGAAAGTGTAATAGAGGGTATGTGGAAGTGTAACAGAGGGTATGTGGAAGTGTAACCTTGTCTGATCTGCCTACGGCCATCCCACCCTGGTAACGCCCGATCTCGTCTGATCTCGGAAGCTAAGCAGGGTCGGGCCTGGTTAGTACTTGGATGGGAGACCTCCTGGGAATACCGGGTGCTGCCATTCCACAGATCTGGAGCATGAACCTTCCACACTTCCGCAGACTCACAGTGAAGCAGTCATTAAACATGTTTTTCTTGCACAAACTAATGTTCAAAGTAATATTTTGACTTGTGCCTCGTGTTTCTTCAAGTATCTTCATTAAAAGGTAGAGAACTCATAGCATTCCTATGTAAAGCATTATTGGTAAAGAAACAGATTAGCACCCAAGCACCCAAAATAGGTTGGAAATGTCACCGCCTGGCATTAATTTAAAATAAAGATCCCAGGAACATTGATTGATTTATTTTTTTTCCAGATGTTTCACCATTTTCAAAGCCACAAAATGATCTCTCTGACTATCAAAGGCTGTTTTAAGATTATCTGAGCACATTGTAAGAAGAGTCCTTGAGGATTCCCTGCCATTTTTGATTCCAAAGTGTAGCTTTCATATTGATTAAATTGAAATTTTCATGAGAATAAATCTCCTTGTAGCATCTTTCTATTTTTATACCACTGTGTAAAGCTCTGCTCCCTAGACCTCAATTAAATCAGCATTGACCTTGCAACTCTCGGTAGAAAACACACAAGTTCATCTTGTCACTTTTTTCCATTCTTTTAAAAAGTTGTGCCCTCCAGAATGGTAGAATCAAACCTTCACCGCTGTCTCCCAAACACTCCATTAAAATAACGAAAGAAAACCAATTGTATAACTCTGTGTGTTTACTCTGGAATTTTTTCACTGAGAGGGTGGTGAGGCTGTGGCACAGGCTGCCCAGAGAGGTTGTGGATGCCCCATCCCTGGAGGTGATCAAGGCCAGGTTGGATGGGGCCCTGGGCAACTTGATCTAGCAGTTGGCAATCCTACCTGTGTCATGGAGGTTGGAGTCTGTTGATTTTTGAAGTCCCATCCAACACAAGCCATTCAGTGATTCTATGAAATATTTTAAATAACAGAGCAGTACATCAGTTATTTTTTTTCAGGCCTTCTTTTGTGCTACTTGCTAGCTGCAAGTCTCCCTACGTTTCTGGCTTGGAAGGTCCTGTGCCATTGGAGTATCACTGGGTTCGGGCCACCAGCTGTATCAGTTGCTGTGAGTTTGAGGAGGATTTGTACATCACTGCTCAGATTTAGGCTTTATAATTTCCCTTCCAGGGCCACGAATCAGAAAGTCCAAGAGCCATGGGCCATGCTGAACTGGCATCATGGGAACTATTGGGATAATGTAGAAGTAGCATAGGTAGAGCAGGCTATGCCAGAAGTAGGTTTTAACTGCCAACTGACAAAGCAGGTGTGTTTTTCATCAGTGGGCTTAGACAAATCAAACCACAGACTGTTCAGCCGCTGCATCTTAAAACACTCAGTCTGAGTACAGAAAATGCAGCATAGGTGATATACCTAAAGAGTGAGACCCTAAAAGAAGTGAACTTTGATTATTTTTTTATTCACACCATAGAAGGGCCTCAGCTTGTACATGAGACACAGAGTATAGGCCTGAAGTAAAGCTGATGCTTCCTGCATTCTAAAGATGGAGGGATTTTTTATTTATAGCATTGAAGAACAGAAGTTCCTAAATATAGATTTATAGCATAGACATTCCTAAATATAGAATGAATAATACAAAGCTAGTTGTAATTTTCCATGTTAACCTCTACACTTACTTGAGCATTAACTGAAAGAGAAATTGCAGCATATTATGTGTTGTGATTATTCTGACTTTAAAATTGAAATTCCTGATAGTTTTAACAGCTTGTAATGCTTTCTTCATATGTCTAGAATATGGCACTGGTATTTAATTTTTCTTCTTTTCCATTTTTTATACAGAAATTTTGAAAACCCTATATTATATATTGGAGTTCATGCCACACTGAGTTGAAGAGCATAGCGAGCCAATCCTTAAAGATCATTCCATTATGTTCATTAATGTTTATGGATTATAACTATTACTTGCTTTTCTGAAGCATCTGTTCTATTACCTGAGGGGCTTTCTACTCCTAAGAAGCAATTCTTCAAATTTAGGGAAATGAGAGACTTGGTAAACCAATGGTCAGGGAGAAAAGTCTACTTCACTTTCACTGTTTTGGATTGCATTGATCTTTTTGTTATTGGGATGAGTACTAAAGTCTTGTTCATTATGGATTTGGGGAGTTTCATATCTTTCTTTCTATTCTTCAGTAAAATGTGACTTCATGTGCCCCCCTAAAATCTGCAGGTTTTGTTTTCAGTCACACTGGGATATATGTGATGGGAGATGAGAATAACTGACGTTTGTTTTTCATTTTACTAAAAATTGTGCAAATGGAAAGATTCTGTGATTGCTAACACTGAGAGAACTATGGACGGGTAAAATCAAGGCCAAAATAAACCAGAAGTATGGTGTAATTGGGTTTAAAGTCTGAAAATCTGGAACTTAGAAGCTTTCCATCCATAGACTGATCTCCTGTGCCTCAGAGAAATAGGTAATGCATTCTGGAAAAGAAATATAAAAAGAGGCAGGTATTTTTGCCAGTTTGGATCCATTTTTCCAGGTGTTTTAGCCGATACAGAAGAACTGAGGGTAAAGGTAATTTATAACATGAAGTATAAAGCAATTACTGTCTATCCAGCACACAGAAAATAGGTGGGATTTAACAAGCTGTTGGGCTCAGCATCAGTCCACAAGCATTAGCATTAGCTGTCAGGCTAAGCATGCCGCACCTCTAGTTAGCACATGCCTGATAGGGAAATGTTGGCTTCTGTGGCCCCAGCACTGAGTTTTTGGGCTGCCAAGCTGCTGGCTGCCACCAGCTCCATGGACATCACAAGTTGCTGAGACCCATGGCCCAGTGATTTCCAGCGTGCTTAAGCAGACTCTCTGACTTCTTCCTTTAGGAATTTATTCCTTGCCATGTTGGAGTACCTCTTGAAGGGACCTCTTGAATCCCCAAGTTATTAACAAGCCCCATTTCAACAGTTCTACCCTACCTGTAATTTCTGTATTCTTCTCTTTCTGCTCGTTCACATAGCTCCTTCTCCCACTTGAGTGATTTTCTCAGAAACCAATGGCACAATTCCACCCTAGTCTGGACCGAAGCTGATCCTTCAGTCCTAGAAACAGAGGCAGCCAAGGGCCCTAGGAAATGGAGAGGGAGTTTACAGAGCTGGTGTCTGGTTTTAGTCCACTTTTATTACTGTTAATATTTAGAGTTATCAATATTTCGCAGTGCAGCAGTTCAGAACATTTTGTTTGTGAAAGCACAGATACCCTCTTGATTTCATCCAGCCTTCCTCCATACGTGCAGATGGACAATTGTTTTCTGTTGATCCAACCTAACTGTATTTCATCTATCACTATCTTAATGAGCCACTGGCATTTTCTTTTCATAACCGGTTTCGATGTGTAGCATATGCTGCAGGTTTATAATGTAAATTTTATAACCAGGAAACGTATACGTTGCGTGCATTACAGAGCCAAACAAGTCGTATTTTGATGAAGGCATCTGTGCTTTCATTTCACAGCAGAACTATGTCATTTTGCTGTATTCACAGAAACAAACTTTATAAACTGATGCTTATATAAATGCTGAAAAAAAGCAGACACTCAGTGAATTATTTTTACAGTTTAAATTTATATTTCTTCTGAATTCTGTCCTTGATAGAAGACTCAATATCTATGTATTGAATAGCAAGGAAGTACATTCTCTATTTCAGTGAATTTTGTATACTTATGCAAATTACTTGCCGAGTTACATAAATTTATTTTGAGGTCATTATATGGGTAATTTGTTACTGAGTAAAGTAGTTTGTAAGGTTATGAGACATTAATCCTCCAATAGGTCTTTAATTAGGAGAGATGAATTAAATAATTCATTGTGAAACTTGGCCTGAAAACATTTATACTACTCGATTATACCATTTTACATGCAGTGACAAATTATTTAGGTGTACTTTGAAAATAGTAGGACTTAATTACTTCCGAGGTCTTAGATATCTGTGATAGGTCCTTTAAATGCATTAGACTGGAAATTCATACAAAGGCTAAAAACAGAGTTCAAGTCCTTGGGGTTAAAAAAGCTGAGATGAAAAGCAAACATTCTGTTTGCAGGAAGGAGCAGGAAGCAGCTCAAAAGAGGAGAGGAATGGCAGCTCACCAGCATGTCCAATTCCCCAAATATTTTTAGTGCAAAACCACACTGGAAATCATTAAAACATGAATATGGCGTGGCTTTAAATTTGAATAAAAGGAGTAAGCTACTTTCTTCAGTGCCTTCTACTGACCTGGCCAATCTGGGTTCTGCAGAAAAGATCCCTGAATTTTCTAAAGAACCTAAAAACAAATAGGAAATAAGATCAACTAAATGAGAGTAATTTACTAGACTGGAACCAGAAAGTTTTTCATTCAGATACACTAGAGAAGTAAAATGGAAGTAATCTAATGTTTAGTGTATGTTATTCATTGTTATCTTCTTATGGTGGAGTGCCTATCATAACATCATATAAATTGGAGGAAAGGTTCATTTGAGAATGTTATTTATTAATTTGTGCTGTGGAGAAGGATGTTTTTAACAAATTGGAGGATAACCTATTGAACTCAAACTAGGAACTCTAAAAAATTAAAATCCATAATCTCAAATCTGGGTTTAATCCCTGAGAATGGTCCTTTTGAGTATGCACAACTGTCAGCGTAATGTTTTTGCACAGTGATGTTACTGACCTCTGGTTGCAGCCTGGCAGCTGGAGCTCTCATCCAGTGCTCTCAGGCTCTGATTTCAGTTTTCTCCATGGCCTGAGATAACTCAAATGCACATCACCTACCTCACGAGAGGACATCTCAGCTGGGCAAAACAATCTCCACTCTTGTGCTGAATGCAGATGGAGGAGACCAGAAAATGAGCAATCAAAACGGAGAGTGATGGAACTACTGTGTCATTTGCAGGCTACTGCAAGATCATTTTTATCATTTCCCAGATGACGGTTTGAATATATGCAGTAAGAGAAGGGTGTTTTATCTGTGACCACCTTCAGACTTTTTGCTATAAATAACTAATGCATATCCACAGGCAGACCTTGAAGTCATGCTTGTGTCATTTACTTGTTTGGATATGGCCAGTGGGAACAGCCAGAAGTCTGGAAACATCCTCTGTGAATTTGGACAACTAAACTCCATTTTAACTGCAAATCAGGTGCCTCAGCACTGGTGCTGCTTTCTGTCTTTTCCACTTGAATTCCAGGTTATCTATCCGTGTATGAAAGTACTGAGCTGAAAAGCAGTGTAAAAACGTGACGGGTCTGGGAGGAAATAAGGAGGAAAACAGCAGCAGCCGCCACAGCCAGATTGCACGTGCCTAGCTTCCTTCATAAAAGATCTCGTGACTAATTTTTCCTGGCAATCCTAGGAAGAGTGGATATTTACCACCTTTGGGATGATACTAGATGTGTTTCAAACAAGTACATTTTAAATGAATACTCTGACATTCACCTTGGAAAAAAAAACACCACATGTACTATAAAGAGAGAATGAAGATGCATCAGGCAGAAGAACGGGGATTGTGTGAAGGCTCATCAGAACAATATAGTGACATAAATAGGGGTAAACAGCTAGAGAGTAGACTTAGTGACCGTGTTTGGCTGATGTGCAAATGTGGCTTAGGTTGGGGCTGAATTGTGGGGGTTATGCGTGAGTGAAAAAATTGCGGCTAAGCTTCAAAGTAATGGCTTTATTCCATAACCATCCAAAATCAGATGAAATTTTCTTGTTCCTTTCTTCAGCCTAAAAACGTTTTTAAAGATCCCACTTTTTAGTAAGTCAGGTCACTTAGCAGGAGCTGCAGCAATTTCTTTCAATTCATTTATCAAAGCATTTGCAGCGCCCATTATGAAACAACAATAGATGTTAACAAAAGGAAGTTAATCTGTGTTCTATAAATAAAAAGCTAGAGAACATCAAAGCTGCTAGCAAAATCCCGTGTTTCTTTTAAGTTTCATTCAGTTTTCCTTCTTTACATCCATATGATGAAAGTTTATGTAAGGAGTCCAGCTCGGATATTTAAGATAGTAGAAAAAAACAAAAAACAAAACAAGCCCCAACACAACAGCCTACATAAAGAGAAGTAAGAAAAGTACAGCTGGGTAAGAAAGATGTCAGAAAATATCTTAGCTTTTGGTAGCTGTCATATGCTGCTGAGGCAAAGCCCTGCAGACAGGCTTCAGTTGGCTGCTACCCTACTCAGCATGAGAGGTCAATGCCCCGAGCGGCTCCCGTGGCACCACAGGAAGGAGCCCCAGCAGTGCAGTCACCAGCTCCTGCTGCCCCAGTACATGCCTGGAGCTCAGCCTGGCTGTCCAATTAGCTGATGTTATCAACATGCTTCCTCTCAGTCCACCCAAACAAAACATGATCTGTTGGCCTTGCAGGGGCTGCTCTTCTATCAGTGTGAGTTTCTGTATCCCTGCTGCAGCCTTATCTGCTGTTTTGAGTTTGCTCTGAAGGAAACTGTTAACAGGAGTAATGGCTGGTCTTCTGCCTCTGGCAGCAGAGTTAACACTGGTTGGTGTGACATTAAAGCACATACAGCAAGGCAATGCAGAAAAGTATTGGCCTGAAAGTTAAAATAGATCAGGAAAACTATAATAAAAACAGAAAAGAAAACAAACAAACAAACAAAAGAGATGAAATGAAATGAAATTGAGTCTCTCAAGACAAATTGAAAGGTCAGTGGCAGAGCTTGAGGATGGAGTCTAGCAAAATGGCATCCTCTGCCAAGGTGATCAGTTACACATGAGTGATGTATGGCAGAGGCAGTGGTGTCAGTAGAAGTCAATATGATCTACCTTGCCAGAGCTTGGCTGCTGAGAGACAGCATCAGGCAGTGACAGATGCAGTCAAATTTGTGTTCCCTACAATAGAGCCCACAAAACCTGAGATAGGCATCTTTCTAAAGCTAGATTGCCCTTGTCTTTTTTGAAGAGCCATTCGTTACAAAGCTTGCTGTGTGTATATTACTCCACTGTTAATGAAACTCAATGAGCTACATAGATTTTTAGGGAGCAGAAGGGGTTTTGCTTGGTTGAAGAAGCTACCACATCAACTAATGGTAAAATCCAGCCTTGATGCCATACAAAGAAGTAAACCTCCGCTTCCATCCTATGTGAATTCAGATGTGACACTGTTTGAAAGTAAGCTAAGCCGTCTTTCATGATTTGTGGTTTCTCAGAGCAGTTGTTTCAGCTGGGTAAAATAGATACCATTTGATTATTTTACTGTGTTGGGGAGAAAAAAAACCCAACCACACGAGACATCTTTAAAACATTACTTTGTCTTGTCACATGTATTTCTGAGGCATTCTTCACTGTTACTCAAACAAAGAATAATGACCATTTCTCAAGCTATTTAAATAATACTTTGCATTTCTCTGATGTTTCAAATCATTACTCAAATAAATACAGCCATCCTAAGAACACGCTGCAGTCATGAGAGGGATCTTAAAACAAGAGGATGCTTTATAACCCAAGCAGCGTTTCCATACTTGTCTGTTTGCAAAAATAGTTATTAAATGCTGAGAGCTGGAAGAAATGTAAAATCTGGTGCTGAGAGGAAAATAAAATAATAATAATAAAAAAGCTTGTGACGTACAGGAGCAGTCAAGCTGCGTGTTTCCTCAGCTGTGAGCCTGAGAAGTTTTCCAGCCCCTTCACCATCGTCGCACCCTGACATCAGCCCAGTGACATTCCCTCATCTGCACAGGGACCAGATTGGAATGTGCCCTCCCTGCCTGCCTTTGGGTTCTTTGAGTCTGGGGCCAAGCTAGTTTGTAGGACTGGCAGACAGCACCTGTGGCCTATTAGGCCTAATGAGGGTGAGGGTATAAGAAGGAGGTGGTTTCTAGGCTTTTGTGATTGCTCGTGACTGGTTAAGGGGTGGTACAGAGGAAAGGAGTAAAAGTGTGCTTTGGGGTGAGTGTTTATGTGCTGTGGTAGAGGACAAGGATTGTAGTTGGGAGAAGGGGGACTGCCAGACAGATCTCATTTGCCAGGTATCTTCATGGCAATGGAGAAAGTGCCTGTTGTTTTCAGGAGGTGCTGGTCTCTCTGATAGCTCAGCTGCACTGTGTATGGCTTCTGACAGGGCATAAATGTAAAGGGTGTGCTTTCTCACTTGCTTGGTTTTCAAGGAGGTTCATGTGTGTATAGGGCTCCTGGGTAGGCTGGCTTAAGTTGTAGAGGTATGTGTGTGTGCCTCCTCAGTTGAGTTCTTAATAATTTATTAAGGCTTGTTCTCCAAACAAGTAGGAGGGAGGTTGGGTTTGCAGTGGGAGAGCAGGTGTGTTTGCAGCCTGCTGGTCTCCGTGGTAATGCAGCTTCTGTGAGTTCTGTGTTGTTTATTGAATGGCTTGGGTTGAAAGGAACTTTAAAGATCATCTAGTGTTCCAACCCCCTGCTATGGGTAGGGCTGCCTCTCAGCGGATCAGGCTGCCTGGGGCCCGGTCCAAACTGGCTTTGAGCACCTCCAGGGTTGAGGCATTTGCAGCTTCTCTGGGCAACCTTTGCCACTGCCTCATGATCCTCTGAGTAAAAGAAATTTCTTCCTAAAATCTAACGTAGATCTCCCTTCTTTTAGCTGAAAGCCATTCCATCCTGACATTAACCTTATGGGACCTGTTTTAAGAGATACGTGTAGAGAAACAAAATAATGTGAGGTGTTCTATGTTACTCATGACTTTTGCTGTCTCAGGAAAGCTCTTTATTTCCCCTTTGATTGGTATGATCTCATCAGCTGGTATGATACTATACTTCTGCAGCCACTGAGGTTTTTCTCTATGGTATTTGTTGATGTGAATCTTGTGTATTCCTTTGTGTATCCCTATGATACTAATTAATTTATATTGACAAGATAAGGGTATGTATGGTCAGTGCCAAAAGGCAGGGGTCTGGCATGACTTGGGATGTTGCACATATGAGTAGGGCAGAGACCCTTGTGTAGAAGTCTCCAGAAGAAAGCTAGCTGTGATTTCTATGGAGGACAAAGAAAGCGCCATGGGCAAGGAGCTGGGTTTCCAAAAGACAGCCTTTAGTAGGTGACCTGGCAACTGGTTGAGATACTTACTGGGTCCAGCAATTAGAATTTAAAGCCAGCAACTGGATTTGGTGTGCTGGCTTTTTTATTCTATAGATTTTACGTGTTGCAGACTTTTCTAGGTGAATGTGAGTAATTGTATTCTCTTATGTGGAGCTATTTTCTACATGAGTAGAAGGTGATAAATTCTGGGGAGGGGGAAGAGAACTAATGGGATGTGTTCTGCAATATGTTGC
This sequence comes from Excalfactoria chinensis, assembly GCF_039878825.1. Taxonomy (NCBI): domain Eukaryota; kingdom Metazoa; phylum Chordata; class Aves; order Galliformes; family Phasianidae; genus Excalfactoria; species Excalfactoria chinensis. The sequence goes on along the minus strand of NC_092827.1, from coordinate 60,475,347 downwards.
ATTCAGGTATTGCAGGTATTTTTGCAAACTGAATGAACACATGTAAATGAAAATGTTTCCACAGGTTTAAATACTACTCATTTAGTGTTTTAGCATATTACATATAAACTCAGCTTTGCAAAGCCTTCTCTTTGCTCAAACAAGAACAAATAAGATGTGTTTAGGTAGAATCTCTTATGCAGCAGCATCATTATGTAGGATACTGTGTTAATACTATCTTTGCTGTTGAACATGATCATTTGGTTTGAATTATTAAAACTCTTAAAGAAAGTGTCATTTCTTTCTTAAGTTTGATTCTAATCTCCTTTCTAATTACTGATTGCTGTTTTCAAATAATTGCATTTTTATATTAAATGAACTTTTGGCTCTTTCTGAGTCTCCCTTGTCCTGCTCAATATGGGAAGTATGAAGAAGGATCTGTGTTCTCATATGAGAGAGGAAGAAGCTATGAGTTAGGAGCTACTGGGCTGAGCAATGCTTTCACCTCGTTTCTGTTAAAATGAAGACTGAACTTTGGTTGTTTGTAATGCCTACGGTATGGCTTTCTTTACAGAAAAATCATTATCTTTCACACACACACACTTTATCTGATGTAATTATTGTAAGGCTTCATTTAGAAAAGGTTAGACACAGATGTGATGAAGTATAGAAGAGCTCTGAACTTGCAAGTATGCTTTCCTTCCAAAAACTACTAAAGTAGTTATGTCTTTAAATGTTTTCTTATCTTTATCAAAGCAATTCCAGTTCATGGAAGTGAGTTACTAGTGCTTGTATACTGTCGTGTCATAAAGCACGTGGGATCTACCAGTTCCTATTAGTGGTTTCTCTAACCTCTTAGGGCATAATTCAAAGGTTCTGGGGTGGTTCTCAAGCTGACTATCACTGTGCAGTTACAGAATGTATATAGATCTGATTGACAAGACTTATGTATTGTACCAGTGAATGGTGTGAAGGAAGAACAGGCTGATAGTAGTTTAACCTTATTCCAACAAAAGAAATACAACGCTGAGAAAATAGTTGGTTTCTTCCTTCAAATGCAGGGAATGGAGGAGAATAGGAATACAAAAATACTTCAATAGGCTTTTAACGTTATCAGATTTATGGTTCTATAAATGGGTGGGATAATATGGCTATTTAGGTGAATTTTTTGACTTTATGCAGATGAAAATTAAATGGAAAGAAAATGGAAACTCCATGCTAAATAGAAGCTGTTCTTCATACTCACAGTTAACTGATTGGAACAAATGGGAAATTAAAAGCAAAAAAGTCTTGAATTTAGTGACCCACTAGTAAGATGCTTCAATTCAGTAGGACAGAGTTGGGGTAGAAATTGATTGCACCCATGCACATTATTGCCTCAACTCTGCTAACTCACAGTGAAGCATGTTTCCCAGTCGTTGAACTTCTTCAGGAATTTCTCAGACTTGCAACTATTTCTTCATTTCATTTATATTTTCATATAACATTAAAAAGATCAATTTTCAGATGGTATATTAATCTTTCTTTTGATCCCTCAGTAGTTCTCAATAAAAGGTTGTAATATTAAATTCCTGGAGCCTTTGAGGTTTATGGGGAGAGGCTGTAATCTTCACAATTGCATTCTGTGGGCATTAATAATTATAGGAGAAAGCATGTCATTCTTACACTCCTGTTTCAGAAGAAGCATTGGAGTTACAGTTAAATACTTCCAGTATCTCTATTGTGAAAGTGCTTTTTAAAACTTAGTTCTGATCTGCTGGCACTATTTCTTTAATTTTCATCTATTATAATTGTATGAGTGCAACTCCAGAAAAATTACAGGTTTTCACACAACTTGCCCACCTTAGCCCTCTGTTGTCTTTTACTGTCATTTCCCTTAAGCAAGGTGCATGGTGTTGGAACCGCCGCTTGCAACACCATAGGGCCCGGGTTCAAATCCCCCTTGTGGTGCAAGGGGTAAAACTGCCGCTCTGCTACACTAGAGGGCTCGAATCCCGGGAGTTGGACTCGATGATCTCTAAGGTCCCTTCCAACTCGCACGATACTATGATACTATGATGATATAACTGGGCAAACCAGTCTTCATTTTGTCTCTGCTAGCCTTTCTCAGGCAAACAACAGAGCTAGATGGATAGTGAAACATGTCTTGCAGCAGGTCTCAGTCCTAACAAAGGATTCTAAATTCTTTACTGAAATGTAGACTTTCTAAATCTTTTTCATGACCTTATTTGATAATAGTGTAACTAGAAAACTGTTACCTAGGGATTATTTACTTAAAGATGGCAGTCATGACTCTTTTTTTACTTCCTGTTGTCTCTGTGTTAGTACTTTGTACATGTCAAAATAAAGCTGAAGGCTACAGGATTTGATGCAGTTTGTTTCTTCTGAGTTCCTGGTTTGTAGCTAATGCTGAAATAATATCCATATTGGAAAAGAAAATAGATAAGACTGTGACAGTGGCATTATAATTTTCTCCCACTGAGAAAATTATTGGGAGACTATTTGGTTACATCACCAAGTGTGAAGTTGCAACTGGTAAAGTGAGCTGTCCCCTAGTTAAGAGTTTCCATGTGCCCTCTTCCATAGGTATCCTTATGAACCTTTGCAGCAAGAGCTTGAAGATTGCATCAGCACTTCTGTCACATTTTGCTCATGTTAAATTGGATTTGCTCTTTAGCAATGCCTTAGATTGGCACTGTTTGTTAAATGCTTTTCTTTCTGTTGTGTTGTATCCAGTGGAACTTTTCAAGAAAATAGAATCAAATCCTTGTGAGTTTCCAGGGAAATACTTTGATGTTGAAATGTAGAAACCTCTTCTGACCTAAATTTTTGTGGTGAATAGTTTCAGGAATTGCATTTTCTAGTGCTTGATTTGAGGTTATGTAAGGAGGCTTCATGGGGAATTAGTGTCAACAACTGGGAAATCGAAAAGTCTTCAGCAATCTGATCTTGTTATCTCCATATCCTTGCCATAAAATGTATGGGATATAGTACCTTCTTTCTAATTATACGATGCAGGTAAATTTTGCAGAATTACACAAATGTTAACTGGTGTGCTAGGATACTGTAACATGAATACACAGGCTTTTTTCCTATGATGTCTTTCCCAGTGTTTGTGATCTATTTTAGGAAAGCTGCATTAAATCTAAGGGAAAACAAGCATTAGGATGTGGATAAAAGTTTAGAATCGTTAAAGATGACAAAAATTAAGAGAGGTTTTCATAACCACTCTTCTTTATAGATGTACAATACTTTATTTGAGGTTTGCAATGTAAAGCATCTGTTGCTTCATCTTCTCATTTTTGTGCTCCTCTATTTTCAACAGGAATCCTGTATATTATATTTGTTTTCTGATGAATGCAGACCATAAATTCCATCTGAGCTTGGGAAGAAAATGTGAATAATAGTTTATTTGGAAGAGAAAGAATGGAGACAGAAGGTCATATAAGGGTTTTGTATTCGTGGATGGAATAACATTTGTAGGCTTTCCCCCACACTAGTGTCTTTAGGTGGTGTTCCAGCAGATCCAAAACACTTTATTCTGGTTGTCATAGCCAATCTTTCATGCTCATGTCTCGGACACCACCTACAAAGCATAAAAATCTTTACTTAAGAAAAGTGTGTATCAATTTTGAAATACAGATATTTATTTGTCCTCTAAGGAGACAATCAGTGTGGACTTCTGAAGGAGCTGGCATGATCAGAGTAATGTGAAATGACATATTGCACAAAGAGCCAATAGGATCCTTAAGTTACGCATTCTGTGTTGTAATTGCACATTCCTACCAGTTACTGAGAGCGGGCAGTCCCCAGTGGATGGAATTCAGAGAAGAAATGGAAATATAGAAAGCCTTAATTCTGATGGCTGATTTAGAGAGCTAAAAGTATGTGTGTAGTCTTCAAAGCCTCTAACTTTCACTGGGTTATGTATTCTCTAGCTTTAGAAATGCTTCTGTACTATACCAGTAATTAGCTTGCTGTTAGGAGATCTGAAAGTGTTTTAAAATGCATTGTAGAAGAAAACTGTTTTGCAGCTGAGTCACAGGCAGCTTTTAAGAACAGGATGTTGACTACATTTGAAGTAATATAAGTCTTGATGGAAATGTTAAAACCAGAAGGATTTTGTATTTTGAGGGTTATCGTTCCAGGAAGTGCTTCCATGTCCCTTATTTGAAAACTAGCTTAAGCAATAAGGACCATTTCTAAAGATGTAGTGAACATCTGGCAGGCTTTTTTCTGACCGTCACTCTGGAGTAACTCCTGAAAGGTGCTTGTTGTGTATGAAAACATCAGTAACGATAAGAACTGTGTAACACTTTGGGCATGGTGTGACATTAGACGCTATATAAGTGAAAAGAAGCTGTGACTCTTAAGCTGTTTCCGTAGTTTAGAAAACTTCTTGCATTCTTGTACACTGAAGTTTTTTTTTAATACTTTTGTATGAAATCTGGTGATAGATGATGGCACAGAGGAAATGTAGCTTTAAAAAAAAAAGTAGAAAGAACAAATGCCCAATGAACTGAAATCCCTTCCTGTCAAGGAAAATAGAGGAGTTGTTGCAGTAGATGACATTGTGGCTAATTAGTTTTTAAATGTGAAAGGTAAGTGAAAAACTCTGCTGCAAATTGAGTAGTTTAAAATAAAATTAAAAAAAAAAAAAAAGGCAGCTGTTAGGATTTATTCTGTGAGGGAATTTCTTGCTGTTAAGTACTTTAATTCATTCAACACATCAGCCTCACTGATACGTTAGATTTTTAGCAGCCTTCTGCATTAGTAGTTCAGATCTTATGGCACTGAGGTTCATATTTATTATTCTCTACTCTGATGGTTTTCTTGTTATGCTTATAAAGTTATTCCTGATGGTTGAGCAGCTCCATCCACAGAGGTGCAGATGATGTGAACACAGTAACTTTGGGGTGCTAGAACCAGCAGCATCAGTGTAAGTTTCATATGCTTTTCCTTCTTCCATAGTATTGTGTGGAAATGGCTCTTTGTATTTGAAAGCTTCACTTTAGACTGCTGAATTCCAAGTGTGTGCCGTGGGCAAGGTTGAGATGGAAAAGACAGTAGAAACCAATGCATCTACTAGTAGGAGATCCTGGTGGAGGCCTGTCTGACTTTGCTCAGGGCTTCCAGGGCATGCATTGTATGAGGTTTAGTTTGGTTTGCTTTCTTCAGAGAAACTCTATACAGAAATGTTAAAAAGTAATGTTTGTTAATTTAATTTCAGTAATAATGCTGATATAACATCTATAAAAGCTCTGTCGAAAACATTTTTTTCTGTTAAATCTTTGTTATGAACTGGTGCTAAAATGTTTGTAACTTCTGTGAAACCTCTTCATGTTCAGAAAGCCAATGAAAAAGAATAAGGGAAGCTGAATAGTGGCATAAAATCTTTTGTGCATTTTCCTCTGCAAATAGATTTGAGTTGGAAAAAAAGTGTGTGTGATAAATATATGTATCTTTTTTTTTCCCTTTGCATCACGCTATTGTTTATATCTCTGGCTTATAGGTTATATGTTAAAAGTTAGTAGAAAGGCCTCATAAAAGTTGACTGCAGCTTCAGCAATGTAGTGCTGCATCATAGAATGGATATTTTGTAGAACACTGTAATACTTCACACATACTTGATCTGAAAATATTTTAGGGATTATATCTTTCATATGTTTCCTTCCTCATTCTTCATAAATATCTGTATTTAGGTAGCTGATTAAGGGCTACACGTATGCTACTATGGGTGACATAAAATTTTCTATTGAAGACTATGCTTTGATTTGAAGCTTCCTGTTGTGCATCATGTGAACTGTGGAAAGGACAATGCTGCAGCCTCCTTTGGTGAAGAGGAGGGTCTGGAGACCTCATTGCAGTCTATAACTTCCTGAAGGGAGGTTGTGATGAGGAGGGGTTTGGCCTCTTCTCCCAGAGGGCATTTCAGTTGTATGTTGTTCCAGATTTAAGAATTAGATTTTTTATTTCTTATCAGGAAGTACTGATCTTTAAAGTTGTTAAGGCTGATGAGTGGTTGTCACACCACTGCTCAGAATCTTTCTGAGCTTGGTTGTTTTCACAAGGATATTATTACTTTGTTCCTGCTTGTGGAGGATCTTAGGTAAGGTTTCAGAAACGCATCCAAATTCTGTTCCCAGTATCAGAAGTCTGACTTCTGTTACCTGCTTCCATTGGTAATAACAATGATAGAAGAGAAGGCAGGTGGAAGGGATCTCTGGAATTCTTTTTTCTTTTGTTTCCTATTTTTTCTCTGGCTCAGATTGCTACAGGTATATTAAGGAGCATGATTTCTTGTTAAGCAAATCACACTCAAAGTAAATGTGACAAGGGAAGAAGTGCAAAATCAAGCAAAGCTACCTGTAGAGAACCTGAGTCTTTCCTTTCTTGAAGGATTGCGTAATTGTTCTGATAATGGTCAGCAGGTCTGTCTCAGAGCAATGAGTTCCATGGCTGACTGAAATGATATAGCATGTTCTTGTATACTGTATTAAATTAATAATTGTTATGAAATATTTAACCGATAAGTAGCAAATTGGGAAGAGCTTGTCCAGATTATTTCTCTGATGGAATATGAAGGCTTTATGACTTGCTTCTCATATTTGTATGTACATTCGTTGCCTTTACATATCTTTTGTCTCACTATATTTGTTTGGCTAAAAGATGAAACTACTTACCCTGACTTTTGAAACATACCGAATAGGAAAGCAAATAATCACTTTCTTGTCGGAATCTGAAATTCCACTTTGTTCCCTACTAACGGCAAGACAAGGGGGGAGCAAGTTACTGGAAGACTAAGGGAATGCTGGGGACAAGATTCTAGAAAGGAAAATGAGGAAATGGAGCGTAGGACTAAGTAATTACTAGTGCTCTTAGCTGGAAAACTGGCACGAACTAGTATGCCATTGTTTGAAGTGCTAGTGACCTCTTATAAATTACTTCAGTGATTTCTTCAATTACTGTAGAAGAATAATTGTTTATTACTGCTGCCCTCTGTTCTGAAGTGCTGCCTCATTCTCGAGTGCACTGCTCAAGGGACTCTTCTCCAGCAGTCTAAACACTGTTTCAATGAAGCTTTCTGTTTTGTTTTTTCCTGATGGTTCCCTGTGTATTAATGTTTCTGAGGCGTTTTCTGGAAGAGGATTAAAACTTGTCTGAAGGTAGTAAACCTAAGCCACCTCAGCAGGTGTGAGTCAGGCAGACTGTCAAAATCTAAATGAAAAGCATGGAGCTGGCTTTATAGTTGCTTTGATTTGCCTTTAGCAGCCAATGTGCCCTTGACCAGATAGAGTTTATCTATCTAGTACAAATTCTTATACTTGCTGCTCTAGTGGGTTTTGCTGAAGATGTTGGCTTTTAATATATGAGTCAGCAGTGTTTATCAGTTTCAATATCATGCCTTGGGAATGTTGCCACTTATACTTTAATATGACTTTGCTTGTCGATTCAAATCTTGTTGGATTTCTGTGTGGGTTTTTTCTTTTTCAATTTTAAACTCATATAATGTTAAAGTTTATAGGAATCCTGGAATAATTCATGAAAATATGCCTGCTGGTTCTTAGATACACAGTTTAGAAAGGTGTGACTCTTTGCTGTTGCACTGAACTGTTTTATTTAGCAGATTTATTTACTGTACTTAAAGATGTAATGCTGAGAAAATTCTAAATGCAAGTTTTGAAGTACTTGTTTTAGTTACAGTGGGCATCCCAGCTGGAAAATACTCCTGCAAAGGACTTTCTGTGAAGGTTTATAATTGTTGCTGCCAAAATGCCTTACAGAAATCCTTCATGTAATCAAGTTTAAAAATCATACCTTTTCTAAGCCTATTCATGTAGGAAATAATTATGTTCTATTAGAAACTACCGTAATTTATTGTGCTGGCATCTCCTAATGCTGCAATTCAAATTGCATAATATGCAACAGTTTAAAACCATGGAAAAAAGAAGTCCCCATCACTAGATTCCTGAGTGCAGTGTCCTGAATACAGTAGGTACCTACAGACAGTATCTGTGAGAGGGCATTCGTGGTTCTTTGACCTGCCAGTAGTTCTGTTCACAAAGTCCCCAGGTGGGAGCATCTGAGCTGTGCAAAGAATAGGAATAGCGTTGTCTGTGCCTTGTAGATACCTGAATACTACTTCTTAGTTGGCACTGGCGCTGTTGCTCTGAACTTTGGAGGCTCTTTTAGTGTGAAATATGGTAAAAATGGAAGCTGTTTATTCTCAAGTGTTAACCTCTGAAAGTGAGCTCAAAACATCTTGATTTCTTTGACAAGATTATTTCCAAAATACATTGTTATTATAGTGGCAGAGAATTCATACACCTGTTGCCGTGCGCAATTATAATCCAAACCGCATACTTGCCCAGGTGCTAGCGAGACCCTCGCTAGGGCCAAAAGGACCACCGTGACTCACCAAGAAAGGTGGCAAAATGGCGTTTATTAGGGGTAATCAACACCTTATATACCTTACTACTTCGTCTACGCCCCCTAGGGCACGTTTGAAATGCGCGCCAATGTACCTTGAGACGGAAGAGGCTGGATTACTATCACCGTCACATCCCGAAAAAGCCCCGCTACCGCCTATATGCTTGTACTACAAGGTTCAGCCTCGTTAGCATCTACAACATACACCTCAGTTGTTAGGTATTACAGATTGTATGCATATATTGATAGAGAAAGAGAAAACAGAAGGAGCTCCAAGAATTTAATTCATAGTATATATTATGGTTGTAAAATCATTTTCTTGTTTTATGTGTTTTGTTTTCTCTAAACTGAAGTTTATGGGGAGAATATATATAACAAATCCCTATATATTGCTTTCCCTTATTCCAAATTTATGGCTTTAACGATCCTCTGTGAGAAGCTGTTTATCTCAGCTGCGTGTATGCTGACATACTGGACTCATGTGGCTTCCCTTTTTTAATCTGGAATGCTTCTGGAAGAAACACCAATTGCCATAGAATATTCAGAAATTGTGTAAAGCAGGGCTTTTTCTTTACCATATATTGTCTGGGTCTTTCAATATTTGTACTACTTATGAGATGGAAATACTGTGTTCGTGTGTGGATATATATAGGCTCAAGTTCTTGACTCTATGGAGGTTAATTGTGATGGAGGTTCCTGGCAATAACACTGTATGCTGTGCAGGTTTTGCTGTTCAGGTAGCTTACCTTTTGCCGTTTCTCAACCTACATTTTGGGTTCAGCTATGCTAACAGTTTAGAACATGTCTGTCTTGAGTGCTCTTAATATAAGAAACAAGCTGAGAAGATTTCTGCAGTTTAGAACTTCTTACAGGTGCTTTCCATTTACATGCAGGTTTTGTGTATTTTTTTCACTCTGAGAGTAAACCTGAGGCAATTATTAAGCTAGTCCATAGTTTTAAATTGGGTGGGTAAGAGGCCTGAGCTGTGGTGAAAGGGAATTTGTTACAGCTTCTTAGAGGTGTGCTTTGTTTTCCTTTTTCCCCATTGATGCACAGTAACTTGATGGTCTTGAGTTTTTGTGTAAGCAGTCAGCTTTGCCTTCTTTTTCACTGCCTTAATTCTGGTCACATTACAAGCAACAGATCAAATTATCTTTGTGATATCCACAGCGAAGCTCAGTATTGCTCTGAAAACCTGAAGGAACTCCTACCAGTCCTCAGGCAGACATTAAGCATTAGTTCCATAAAATGGCTCATTCCCTGTGGGCAAAGTAGTTACATTTTGGCCCGTGCAGAGCTGAGCAGCTGCTTGTATTAATGGAGTGCTGTGTGGCCACTTGTATCGTGGCTGTCTCCCATTGCACAGATAACATCATAGTCTGATGTGGTGTGTGTAAGTAGCTCACTGCACTGCAAACAATATTTTACAGAGCCAGCTTAAGCCTTCCAGATTGTTCCTGATCCTAACTATTTTACCTTGTGCTGCTCCTCTTGTAGGCTAGGCTTGCTAGTAGCTCCTTATGTTCTTGACGTTTCCATCCTTATTAATGTGTAAGGAACACTTGCATTCCTTCCTTCTTAATGCTCTGTGATTTGTTCCTGCCTGCAAGCCCTATATATCCCAGAATGTGTAATAGGCCTGAAAGAGTTAAGCTTCTTGTTGGCATCCTTGTCCCTTTTTGCAGTACCTTGTATCCCTAGCCTTCAATGCATTTCTGACTGCAGGTAGCACTGTTTTCCTTTGGAAGTCTCCCGTAACTGAGCTTTAAATTAGGAAGGCTAGTAATCTACTGCCTGCAGACAGAGAGCGCAGTAGTGGGTTGTGTCCTTTAACAGTGGCAAACAGTTTGACCAACATTTTAAGTAGCTCGCAATAGTGAGGTTAGGAGGAGCTGCAACAGCAGAAAGCATTTCTTTAAGCTCCGCCGCCAAGACATATCCTCTGCCTTGACACTTGGGTAGGTTACAGCTGTTTGGTCTCTCCTAGCTTCCCAGTGCAGAGCAAACACCTTGACTGTATGCTTGTCTGTCTCTGTTCTGATGCACTGAATATTTAGGAGACTGGCTTGAGTGTGGTGATCTTGACATATGGAAGTGTTTTAGCACATACTAAACCTGGGATTTTGTGATAATACTCATCCCACTGTGTTGCTTTGATTTACCTGTAGAGGTTGACACTGCCTATTTTAATGATTTGAACATGTACAAGTGGTGTCTGACCTTGTCTTTATGATTGCCTGTGCATCTATCACAATGAGGCATAAATGAACCGTGATGTTCAGTAGCAATATAGCATTTTTTAGTAGCAATGTACAGCAAGCACAGTTGATCACTGATCAAACCCACAGCCCATTTTACTCCTGCAGATGAGTGCAGAACGGCAGCAGCTAGTTGTAGCAATGAATTTTGATCAGAGTAAACACTGAGAGCTCATTTGTTATTGATTGGTGAGGGCATGGCAACAGGCAGTGATGGAGAAAAGCAGGGCTGCGTGCTGCTGAGAAATGAGACAGTCAAATAATGTTACACTTCACTAATTTTCAGACACAAAATATAGCAGAGGTTTTACAAGGCTGTTGTATAGGAAGCAGCTGGTGCTGTTTGGAGTGTATTAGTGCCAGTCATCTGGTGTCTGCCTACACTATTCAAATTTATCTTAAAGGTGGTTTCTCTAATAAAAATTGGAGAAAAATTGAAAATGCTTTCAAAAAAGGGCATTTGCAAACTTCTTATAGGTGCACTCAGTCTACATCTGTTAGCATATGCATGTGCTAAATTGGGTTGCTTCAAGCAGTGGGAACGGTATCCCATGTCCAGTTAAACATTATTAATTTTGCTTGTCTGTAGCATTTCTTTTAATTCCTCTGCCTGCTCTTGGTGAGTTGGGATGGTACAAACTGATGTTCTATCTAACACTGCAGCATGATTGACCAAAAGCGGACTGTCTCTTCTCTCTACCCTTCTACTTTGTTTACTAACCTGTTGATATTGAAGATACTCTGAGGTACATGGAACTGTGTTGGAAACATAAATAATACTCAAATTTTGAGTTACATACCCAGTTGTTTAAATCCTAAATACTACAGGGGAAAAACAATACTTTGCCATTCTGGGACCTTTGTTTTCTCATCTTCAAGCAGCTCTCAGTTTTACAGAAAAGGCTTCTTGTGATTCTTAGCTTTAAGGCATGTTAATATCATTGGGAAATGATATTATTTGCATTGTAACTGTATTTGTAAGGCCCTAGGGAGCTAAATAATATATTAATACATGTTAGCAGAATGTTAAGCCACTACAGGTTTACCTAGTTGAGAATTACAATGTGCCATATCCTATTTCTTCTACTTCAAGCCACAGCTTCATCTAGTATTCAAGATGTCGATTCATACTACATGAAGACTTAATGCCATTGTCTGTCAGATATCTGCTGTGTTTGTTCTAGTATTTGGGAGCTTGGCACCTGGTATATGTGATCTTAATGAGTGTGGTTGGACAACTATGTATAGATGTAAGTGCATCTTCTTTGATGGACTATCTATGAATGCTTCTGAGGTTGTATGCCTCTCAAATTCTGCCGTGTTTAAACACTATAAATAACCACGAACAGTTTAACAGTTCTGTCAAGCTTTTGATGGTGTTCAGTAAATACAACTTGGGCTAACGTAAATTCTCATGTCCACTGTGCAGGTGCTACACATAGATAAATTTCTGCACCAACACGGTAAAGCATCTGATGTTTTAACAGTTGTAAAATATATTTCTGTATGCAAGTTTTACACAGTGGTGTTTATCTTTATGCATTATACAGTTATGCATTTTATATGCAATCTATACGCATTTTTGGCTAAAAGAACATTGAGGTACCAAGGCTGAGTACCTCTCAGTGAAAAAGATTTTATTTAGAAGCAGATATACGTAAAACTGGAAGATTTCACACAGATTGTCAATACTCGACAGAGACTTTAATTACGATTGCTATGTTATTTTTGTAGCACAATTTCAGGAATCAGACATTCTTCTAAGTGTTCTATGTAGTGATTGCCTTTATGTTGAACAGGCTTTACCTGAAATAGGAAGACATTCCGTTCATGCTATCATCAAGTGAAACACCTACAAGGCAGGAAAAGAAAATGCAGATTTTATTAGAATATTATTTTTTTCCTGTTTGCATGAGGAAAGTACAAAATTAAGCCAGAACTGACAGGCATGAGCCTGTCCTTTAAAATGGCTTACTGTGTTATTAAAATAAGCGAAAATTAAAAATAGCATTACTGAGTATATTATAATAAGCAACAGACGTTGTGCTGAGAAACTTTCTCATGTTTTAAACAGTTTATATTCTAGAATATTTATTGCTTGGCCTGTTAGTTCTTCCATTTCCATGCAGATAATGTTCTCAAAATAATGATGATATTTCATTTTACTCAGCCTTACTTTCCAGATACTTTTCTGCAGAGAGTGCAGTGGCTTTGCCAGTAAGATGGTGTACACAATAGCTATGTTATTTTAAATCTCTGCAGCTTAACAAGGCCTCAGTGGCTGAACTGACATTATCTCCCTTGGCTGATTGCACTTCCTGCTGGTGGATTGCTGTCAAGAGTGTGAAGAGAAACTCTTGGTGGGGCAGACAGAATCTACTAATCAGTTCTGCTGTAATTAATGTAGAATTTAAAGCAGAAAAATCCAGACTGTCAGTAATGTGCTCAGTAATTTGTGCCGAGACCTGTTTATCAACAGTGTTTATCTTAGAGAAGGGACGTAGTTAATTTCTTCAGTAGTCCATAAATTATTACAAAAATTACAAATCTGCTATAAAAATCAATGCAACTAATTGTAAATTAATAGATTTCTAAGTGGGAAGGAGCATGTAATAATGTAGATGAGTCCTTGACTGAACGTGCCAATTCTGGTGTTAGGGGTGGGAGCTTCCCACTGTTTTATGTGACATCTTCAAGTGTAAACACATTTCTTTTCCTTTCCCCAACTGATTTAGCCTGCTACTGTAGCAAGTAACATTTCCATTAGCCTCCTACCGTTAAATCGTGGAGTAACTATAATCACAAAAACATCCAACATGCAAGCACACTAATAGAGCAGCAACTGTGGTCATAGCTTATCTCCATCTTACAGGCATTTGTGAGTTCACCACAGCTGGTGCAGAAAAAAATCCTTTTAAACTGATTCTAATGGAGAATAAATATGTTTTATTACAATACTGGGTTTGCAGATATTTCTGCATGCATTTGCTAGACAGAAGGGCTCTGTTTCTGTTTTTTTTCTTTTCCTTTATGCACAGTGCCTAGCAGCAAGGCAGTGGCCTGTGTGCTGGTGCCTTGGCTGCTTGCAGCGGTTGTTGTAGGAAAGGAATAGTTTGAACATCAGGGTACTTCACATTTTATTTATAATCAATTACATGTAAATGCTGGCATTTTTTCTTATGTTGAAAGCAGTAGAAATGGTTTTAAGGCAAGTAGAGATTTCCTTTTTATTGCTTGCACTGTTTTGGTTTTGCTAGAGCAGGCTGTGTTTTCATACATATAGTAAACATAAATTTCTGTAATTGACCTTCCTTTTTCAACTAAAAACAAAATAGATAACTGTCATTGCACAGCATTCTTAGCTTTTCTTTTACTGAAAACCTTAGTTTGGTCAAGTACTTAACCTTGCTGCAGAGTCAATTCAGCTTCATAAGAAACTTTTTCTGATCAGGGATTTCAAGGTGTCCTTTGAGATTGGAGTCTGGAAACTTGCCACAAAACCATTCATGCCAAAGGCTTATTTACAGAACAGATGAAGTGTGCTGTAAGATAACAACACCTGTTAGTAGTAACAAATTTGATGGCTCCTCTTTCAGTACTGGGTTGTTGTTGAATAGTAAAGTAATGAATAGGGTGATGATACTAAGTCCCATAAAGAGACTTCACTCAATAATATGAGATTTTGCATAATCTGAGTGCCAGGAATGTGCCTTCATGTGAGAAATAGAGCACAAATTTGTATGAAATAAGTAAATTCAAGATCAGCTGGGTGCATGTTGAAGTCTACATGACTTGCATTGCTGCTTCGGACACATCTGATTGTGACAAGACTTGTAATATCTTGTGTGATCTCCATATGTCAAAACTGGCAGTAGCCAAAGAGAGGTTGAATCAGCTCAGGGAAATTATATAGAGAATTAGTAGAAGAGGAGTGTTTTCATGTGGAAAAGCTAACCCATAGATATACTGGGCACTAATTTTCCTTGGCATTGTACTGATATCTATTGAATTTCAGGTTAAGTCTTGTCTTAAGTAATGTGCATAGTTACAGGGGGAGAGAGGCTGAGTCTTTGTGTGGCATTACAAATAGTGGGTGTGGGTATCAAAATCATACATGTTTTAAGTGAAATCCTCTCGGTGTGTTGTATTGTTGTTATATTCTTTCATGAAAAAGATGGAAATATGTGAAAAGATATTGGAGGATGAGGAAAGCTCTGTTATGACTGTGGACTCCAACTATGTTATACCTAAGACTTAAAATGCATTCTGGTTTTATTTTAGTTACATCCTCAGATTTTTTTTTGGAATAACTATATCTGCATTGTTAGGGAATTTATGCTCCCCAAATAGGATCTTCTGGCACATTTCCTTTGAGTTTTATTTTAAATAGTGTTTAAAGTGTAGACAGCAGCTTTAAATGTGATACCTTAGTTGTAATGTGCATACAGAAATAATATAACTTCACTGCACCTGTTCACCTGTTCACTTCTCTTTACAGGTCTGAATATTGAATTTTACCTGTAATTGCAGCTTGTTACTCTGATAGTTGTAATAGCTACATCTGTTCCCAAATGATTGGTGATGTATTAATCAGGTTACCAAGTCTGTGTCAGACTAGAATAGATGTGATGATTCTGGCACTGCATGTGAAAACATTTAATAATCTACGTATGAAAAGGGGTTTCCTGTTAGAGATCCCATTGGTTTTATAACTTTTGACTATGAAGTTGCT
The DNA here is from genome assembly GCF_039878825.1 of Excalfactoria chinensis. NCBI lineage: Eukaryota > Metazoa > Chordata > Aves > Galliformes > Phasianidae > Excalfactoria > Excalfactoria chinensis. The sequence continues at coordinate 60,459,948 of NC_092827.1, read as the reverse complement.
GGTACAGCCAAGTTGTTCAGATGTTTTCAACAAAGTGAGTACCTGTTGAACTAAAACCTACCCAAAGCCACAGAATTAGACTTGGCTTAAGATGAAACTGTAAGCAGGGAATGGCTTATACATTGTGTGTTAGCAGTGCAATCCCCTAGGCACTGTGCTTAAGAAAATTACCTAAAAGTTGCTTCAGTCATAATGTTAAATTCTAGCATACAGTGTTGCAGGAGGAAAAAATACACTACCTTTTATTTTATTTTTTTCTCAGGCTTATTTTTACAGTATATTTCACTATTCTTTGTATGTAGAAACTTCTAGATGATGGCGTGTTAGTGATGTGGGGTGCTGATGAAAAGCCATGAAAACCATGACTGTATTTTCGCAACATGCTGTATATGTCTTATTTAAGAAATAACTTCAAGTTTTTGGTTTTAGTAGGGGAAAAAAAGAACTGTTTTCCATGTCCATAACTGTTCTGTAAGATAATGGTAGAAATAAGAGGCGTCTTAGACAGTATTTGACCTGTGCCCAATGTCTCCAGTCCTAGTTTATTGAATGTGTTGTGAATATGAATTTTCTTGCCTGTGTGAGCGTATTTTGAGTATTTCCCTATAGAGTGTCTGGGAGACATAGATACAGAGAAAATACAGAGAAAAGCAATATCTCAGCAATATGCAAACAGTAATTGGAAGGCTGATGATAAATACGTTTCTTAAAAGATCTTGGTTTAGTTAGAGGTGGTACTAGTTTTAGGAGAAAAAAAAATTAACAAAGCTTTATAAAGATTGACAGAGGATTTTGTGGAGTTTTTATTCTTTCCTATGCTCTTTCCCAGTAGATAAGGGTAAGAGGTGGAGTAACAGGTGAAAAGTGATGAATGCTGAACACAAAACATCTCTGATGTGCCAGCACTGATGTGTATGCTTGTGCCCTGAGGCCTTGGTCTGCCAGGGGAGCTCCATTCCTCTGGACCAGGGGCTGGCATGTTGCCTATAATTCTCTGTGGCTTTACAATGAAAGGCACTCTGCAGACATGCTGTGTGACACAACTTGATGCTGACTACAGGGCTTCCCTATCTCCTAATAATAGGAGTGTTCTTGTTAGACTTTAGAAATAAATAATAATAATTTGGAACAGTTAAAATATATTTGTGAGGGACACAACTGCATGTAAACTAAAATCTTAGAAAGTTAGAGGATTTTTATATGATTAGCCATAAATGCTGTATAGGAAATCCTTTGTCTCTCTTTAACAAGCTTACAGAGTTCTTAAACATACAGCACTGTGTTTTGAATGATTCAAATGTTTTCCATAATAGCAAAGTTAGAAAAGGAGCACTGCAGTTCAAAGCCAATATCAACTGTAAATGAAAGACTTTGTTCTTTTCTCTCACCCTGACCGCTCCCCAAACTGTCCGTATTTCTTGTGCTTGAACAATGGAGTATGTTCAAACTATCCCGTTCTTTCATGATACATGCTAGTAACTAAAAAGGATTTGAATGGATCCATACTCATGTTCAGTGGAGGCAATCTGCTTTATTTAAAAAATAATATTTAAAAAACTGTATTCTAGAAACTTCTAGATGCAATATCATTTTAGGTTTCTGTAAGCTCATGTTTATTATCACAGTAGTTGCTTACAAAGCTAAAGCATAATGTAATGTTGGAGAGCCTCTTCTGTGAACACAGGCTGAGGGAGTTTGGCTTGTTTGGCCTGGAGAAGACTTCTGAGTGACCGGACTGTGGCCTTCCAGTACTTGAGGGGAGCTTATAAGCAGCTGGACTGTCCTCCTCCTTTTGCACTGCATGATAGTGATAGAACAGTGGTGAATAGCTTTATATTAGGAGGGGAGGGAGTTAGGTTGGATGTTAGGTGTAAATTTTTCACTGAGAGGGTAGTGAGGTGCTGGAACAAGTTGCTTTAAGTTCCCTTCCAACCCAAGCCATTCTGTGATTCTTTGACTTCCTTCTGACCTGTTGACACCACTTCATTTAAAAACTATTTTTATGCATATTTGATTATATAGTGATTTCACTTGTAGAACTTCTGAATCTATAACAATACAAAAGTTTACTTTCCATATATTCTCAAGTAAGGACAGAGGTGTGCACCACCTTATTCAGAAGGGGAGAAGCTACCCCTTGGCTGAACCTGTTGTTCCGTGTAGAGGATTGCACCCCAACACAGCCCTTGGTGTTTCCCTGTTGGGGAACTACCCAGACCTGTCACTCCCTCCATGTCTGTGAGATGGGGCTCATCTCCTCATTTCTGCTCTCTGCCCTAAACTATGTACTCCTCTTTCAGTAGCCTCAATTCCTCTGCCAGTTTGGATAAGAGACATTTCAAAGATGTGTTGAAGTGTGTATATATACTGGTAGTACTGAACATGCAGACTATGCCCCTTCAAAACAAAAAGGGAAGAGGGAGAAGAAGGGAGAGTTGAAAGTGAAGCAAAACTTCCCTCCCCTAAATGTTAGATCTGCAAGAAAGAATTCCTGAATAATCTTAATTTCCTTTTTTCTTTCAGGTAAGTGGAAGCTTTCTCTTCATGACTTGGGGGAGCATTTATTTCCTGTGGTAAGTGTTCTCCATTACACAAATATATTGTCAGCTCTGTATAAACTAACGTATCTCTGGTTCAAATTTTAAATGTTTGGTGCTGATGTTGGCTTGTTTCATAATTGGCAACGTGTGGTTCCTAAAACACTGCATATATATGCTGCTTCTGCATGTCAAGTTGTTGGCATTCTTGAATGGTGAGGTTGATCTGATCTCTGTAGAACTGGCTTGGTTGTGAATATCTTCACCGATTTTTGTTTTTCTTTAATAGTGGTTTTTGATTTAGTGTTGGATTATTTGGTCTTATATTACAGAAAATTGTTGGCAGAAGTGGTTCACCTGTGTTTCTCATTTGGCTACTTGTTCTCTAGCTGTAGTGTTACAGCATGAAGTGCTGTTTTCTTTGTGTGCTCTAGTATTGTTTCACTATTTTTTGCCATAGTGCAGCTCTGACCATCCGTGGCTCTGGCATTTTTGCGTTATTTATGATATACCTGGGTAAAGACAGAGGAAGGATTATTATTATTATTAGCAACTTGCTTCTTAGCTTTTAAGGGAGAATGTTCTCTTTGGGCTGTGTGAATTCCACAGGTCTTTGCTTAAACAGATGCATGATGGATGAGGCACACGACTGCAGGAGAGGAAAAACCTCCCTTTGTGTTTCTGGCACTGTCATGGAAATGGCAATATGTGTATAATCCTTCAGTTGAAATGGTGATTATTCTATCGTTATCTTTTCAATTCTGTCTTTCGAAATGAAATTTTATGACTCTGCTTGTTTTTTGTTTTGTTTTCTGTGCATATGCGGGTTTTTTTTTTTGAGCCTAAGTCTTTATCCTGTGTGTTTTTTCATTAATATTTTGGATTAAATCACACATTATTTATGCTAATGGTGCTTTGAGTGTGTCTAGCATACCCAGCCTTTGCCAACATACTTTTTGATATTGATGGTATTTTTGAACGGGTGTAAAGAAGGTTATTTGCACATGGAAAAGCCATTCACTTTATACACTGCTCTTTTTCAGTGCTTTTTTTTAAAAGAAATAAGTAATTTGTACATTAGCAGTAATGTACAGTTCAACTATTTAACCCAATGAGGTTGTTCTGTTTTTATTTTGGTTGTCTTTTGTTGCTAAAGGGAAAAAAAAGTGACATCTTAATTTTTTAATTCTCAGTTGAAAAACATTAAAGTGATGGAGCTGTAGTATGTCCTTGTTCAGAATGCTGATATAGAGGCTTAGTACCGTCTATGCTGGCATAGCTGTTTTCTGTGAAGAATGTATAGTTAAGCCTGTACTTGCAAAACCTTACTCATGGGATTTGTCACTTAGCTGGAGGATACCCAGAAACTTCCTTTTTCTGGCCCTTGGGAGACACTTGCTTAATGCTGTAACTAGGTCAAAATCAGGTGTATATATACATTCAAGGTTATAGATTATTGCAACAGCAGGGGTAACATTGGGGTAAAGGAGAAGCTAGTACAGCAGGCAAAATCAGAGCCTATATGTGTATGTGCATAAATAAATACATAAACCTTTTAACTGAAGGAAGTTGAGCAGTTTTTATACTGAAGTCCTCCTGTGTTTAAAGTAATAGCAAAAAACAAACAAAAAAACCAAAAAAACCAAAAAAACAACAACAACAAAAAACCACTAACATTTGATAGCATGTGAGGCTGACGTAGCTTGTATTCAAAAGGTACCTGTAGCAATATGAAATACATTTCTCTTGTTTTAAACCCTTTGAAGCAAGAATGGGAAAGTACTTCTGCTTAAAATGTCCCTTCTTCTCACCTATTCTTTTCACTAAGTGATTGTTAAAACTTTTTTTCTATTGAGGTCTTACAAAGAAAACTTTAAACTTCTCTTAAGAGAGAGTCAGGAAAATTTGAAATAATGAAAGTTCAATCACCCCTCATCAACAGAAACAAGATTTTATTGCCCACTGATGTGGAGTAGGTAATTGACAACTTTAAATAAGAAATATCCAAATGGAAGAAATGCCAAAGTTGAGAAAGTGAACTAGAAATTGCTGTTGTTGCTTCATTGTTGAATAAGTGTTGGCTCATAAACCATCCTGTCATTGGCATCCATCACAGTGGGGGAAGGAAATTTAGTGCATGCACACGAGAGTGTTGTTATACCCACTGATGAGTTGTCGGGAATCTGTGTTAACAAAACAGTTCTCGAGAACATAATATTATTACATAATATTATTACATAATATAATAATATAATATAATATTACATTATATCAGTGTCAAGCCTAGATATAAATTATTTTTCAGCTTTTAGATTTTTATCTCCTTCTTGAGTAGGAATGCTTAGAAACGTATTCCTGGAGAAAGATTTTTTTTTTTTTCTTGCAATGTACAAGAGACAGCATATGTTACTTCAGATATTACATTGAGGTCTATGCCCCATGCTGTTTTCAAGCCTGTTATAGTTTTCTATTAAAGAAACAAGACCAGAAAGATCAGAAAACGGCAAAATGGAAAGGTGCAGAAGGTCAGGTTTTGTGCTTGCATAGGTTTTTTCATAGCTGTGCTTTGAACCCTCTTAAGAATGGCAGAGGCACGTGAATCTAAATGTTGTTTGAAGAGCTGCCTCAAAGAGGTCTGGTCTGAGCAAAGCACGCCAGTGTCAGGGCAAGCACATGCTGGGGCTTTTTGTGTCCATTTGCAGCCCAACAGCTTGACAGCTGCACCCATTTTAAGTGTTCATGTTATACCAACATGCCTGTCTTATCTTTTGTGTTTGATTTGAAGGTGTTGGTTCTCAACACCTAAAGCTGTTACTTGTAATAGCTGTATTTTTTAATGGTTTTATTTTGTTTGCTTTTTATAGTACTTAACTACAGTGCACTGAACATCATCATTCCAAATGAAAATTATACTAACAAAAGCTCATGAACACTACAAATTTCACTTCAGAATACCTTAGTAGCTATCACCAAGTAGTGTTGAATCTGACATTAATACCTTTTCATTTTTGGACTTGTGCAGTTCCATACTTTAGCATGGGGGGGGGGGGAAGACTTTTCTTAACAGCTCAGCGGGATTACTTCAGCTGAACATAATCTTAAGGCATACATGGAATGCCTGTATTCCATCAAGGTTCTCCTTCTGGGTAATTGGTTAGCTTTTTACCTGCAGAAAGAATTGTAGGCTGATACTTTACTGACATTCTTTGTGTTCTGTGTCTGTGTGCAGTGGAGGATTTTTGTAAGAGAGGGAAGAAGATAAGGTTTGTTGGGTTTCTTAACTTACTATGCTCTATTTTTTAAAATATCTTTTCTAAACTGTATATTTATGAACAAATTTGACTTTCTTAAATGGTTGATTACGGACAATGCCTGCTTAAGATTTTAATCTTAAGGGAAAAATTGCATTTTGAGATACTTCACCAACAAGAATGAAGCAAATGAGATGTCAGTCTTCTGACAGTACATGATGCTAGAAAAAAGAAATGTCTTGTGGAACAGATGTGAAACTTGTAATGGCAGATTGCTACTAATAAATTTACTTCAACTTCATGAATCTGATAAGTAGCAGCTAATAAGTAATGTCTGATAAGTAACTTTGCTTTTCATTATTATATTGTCTATATTTTCCAAAAGTAGCCTTTTTTTCTACAACAGGCTGGTTATGGTTTTCTGTTGAAGAAACTACAGCCTTCATTGAGAGACTCAGTGCTTTTCATGGAGTTAACACACTGAAATGTTTGTGGAAGTTTTGAGAACGCATACATGCAAATCCAGCTATACGCCTGTGTGCAAATGCATATTAAAAACTGTGCTGATGCTAACCTTGCTAGATAACTGTGTTGTTTTTTTAATGTAAAGGACTACATTGCTCTTCCCTTTTAATACACTTTGTATTGCGTTGGTACTGCATTTAGTCTACGACCACATCTTTACTTGGATGGCTTTTCAGGGTAATTAGTCTGAATCACATTCCATAAAAGCAAAAAACACATTAGTTACATTAATTCAGAAAGTTGGTTTGTCGGGATTGTGTCAGAAAAAACTATCACTGTATTTTGGTATTTTAAGTTTAATCTGTAAAGTTAATTGTAAGCTCATAGCTGCAGTGATGAATTTGTGTAGTCTAGTCCCAGAAGATGCTCTCAGTCCTCAGCAACAGGATTTGTGATGTTATTCTAGAGTGTGTAGTACCAGTATGGACAGCAGCGATGTTGAGCTTCATTGTGACAATGGTTTCAGATTAACTTGTTTTACTTGGTTTATTCCATGTCCTTGTACAAACTCAGCGTGGGGGTAACTTGGAGGTGGCAGAAATTTCTTGTTAAATTGTAGCTCTTAAGATTCACTTGAGATCCTGTTGAGAGCACTTGGCTTAAACAAGCACCTGAGCTTGTTTGTGCCTATCGTCAGAGGAAAATGAAATACCGCATTTTCAGGCTTGCCTTGTGTTGCAGCTTGCCTGGAAAGCTTTAGGAGACCTTGCAAATACCTTGATTTTTGTTGTTGTTGTTTTTTCTGTTAGTTGATAGGGACCAAAGTGAACATCAGACTCTCTGGTGTTGTATATCAAAGCTGGATATTTATACAATAAGTACATACGTAGCAGAATAATTCCAGGTCATTAGTTTTTGTGTGTTTGCAGTAATTAAATAATCGTACCATGTCACATAGATATCGATCTGCGTGTTTTACTACCATACAGTCTTTCTGAAACAAAGCATTATCTTTTTTTTTAGGAAGTGCTCTATGAGACATTTAAGTAAAAAATTTGTTATTTTGCAGTTATTATTTGAATGAGTGCCTTCCTAATTATATTAAATATCTGTTTTCCTCAGGGCTTGCCTGACAGCATATAGTACATTGCTGTCTTATAGCTCGTTAGTAACAGCTTCATTTATTATTATTTTTTTATATATTCTGCCAGCTGTGGGAATTTCTTTGATTCTTCTGTGTTTAGAACTTAATTCTTCTTTTGGGAGATGGGGAAGAGAAACTTGTAAATATATCTTGTAATATATCAACACCGAAGTAGAGTGACAGTAGGGCGGTTAACAACAAATTGTTTTAACCATCATTTACAAATGTAATTAAGAACTGAAAAGATCAGCTTAAACTCAAATTGTAGTGGAGAGTCTTACACATATTAGAATCTGTTCTTTCATGACTGCATGCTTTCAGCACTCATTTACATTGTTTTTTTCGAAGTCCTTGCATCTGTTAAATTATGCAAATCAACTTAGCATAATATTCGGCACCAAAATGTTTTATTTAATAGCAGTCATTAATTTATTTCTCTAATCGATTCCACCAGGAAATCATTTTAAATGTAATATTTTGTTCTAAGTAGGTCCCAGTTCAACATAACTAAAACCTGTTGGATCTCACAGTCATGGAGGGGGCGTGGTGTTCTGTTTGGATTTTTTCTTCTAAGATGCTGCTGGTGAAAATGAAATGCCTCCCTCACATTTACCCAGCAATTTCATATAATGAGAGAATCAAACAACATATTTAAATGCGACAGAACCGCATGTTTTATAATGCAGTGAATAATTGCTATGGCTAATGCTTCTGGCTAAAGCAGAGCGCTGTAAGAAAGAAGGAATGGATGTAGACCTGAGAGAACTAGGGTAGCACCTCTGGGAGATTGGAAAGGGAAAAAAGAAAAGGCAATTTTTTGAATAGCTTCAGGTCTCTGATTTGTGTGATCTTCAGAGTGTAATACAAGGACATCTTGAATACTTGAGTGATGTATGTTTTAGGAGGTTTATGGATCTCCCCAGGAAAGCCTCAGTGAACAGGAAGCATGGGCTTTTCCAGTGAATTTATGTTTCTGCTATGTGTATTTCAAAGGTGCTGTTTACATCTTGAAGTCACAACTTGGTTATTTGCAGGCATGAGAAGTAGAGTTAGATCTAGAGATTACAGAGTTAGATCTGTCCTAGACATTTTGAGTACTAAACATAATTTCAAGGTTCTGTGATCTGGAAATATTCTCAAGTAATATACACAAGATTTCTTTTTCTCGGATGAAGCATCGCGTTTGAAATATAGAATTTTAGGGGAGAAAAGAAAGCTTTACATGCATGTATTTATTAGAAAAACCTGGATAGATTGTTTTCTGTCCACTAAAGTTTTGCCCCTTCCACAATCCCACTATTTTGTGCATCTGCGGCAGGAAATTAAATTTGGTGCAAGAGTAGAGATTGCAATCTTTTCTCTTCCAGTATCTGAAATGTTTTTACCTTCTCCTGTTGCAGAGAAGATCTGGCAACTTGTTCACAGATGAGTGACATTCTTTTGCAGGGACAAGGAAGCTCAACCTTGCACCATTTGACAGCCACAGGGAGCAGAATATCCCGTTGTCTTTGAGAAGGCACAAATGAGATTCTTGTCTAATTGAAAGATAGGATGTTTCTGGGTTAATTGCTGGAAGTGACCAATTATACAACCATTCCAATAAAAGAAACACCATCATCCATCTGATATTTTTCTTCAAACAAATTATTATCAACAGCACGTTCACCAGAAGACTGTACATGATTCTTGCTACGTAATTCCTGTTTCTCAGCCTAGTGGATAACTGGTAGGTCACTATCCTCCTGCATTATTTACCTTCTGGAATTAGGTGGAGCAGCAACGCTGACAGTGTGCTGCCTGTCATCATCTCCTTCTGAGTTACAAGTTACAGGTTCATAAGTGCATAAAGTGATGCGGAAAAGTAGATAAGTGGTTATCACCTCATATTTTTTCCATATTCCCTCTATACAATTTAATCCATCCATAAACAGATCAATTTCTTTTGTGTCCGTTCTTCCTTCTGTGATTGATTTCTAGCTTCTAGATGTGTTACTGTAGGTAGAAGCAGAGGAATTAGGAATAGGGAAAGGGAATATTATTCATATGAGGTGAAGGAGAAAACAAGACTGCTCATTTCTTACCTATCTGTCTGACATTGGTTTCAGAAAGGTCTGTCAGTATGTGAGAACATTCCTGGCTTTAATTCTTAAGGCAGTGTGTGAGTATTTATAAGTTTACTTACATGTGTATTTAATGTTTCTCTTGCAAGTCACATATAGAATAAATAACATGAAAAAAACTTGCATGCATCCATTCACCAGCTCATGATGCCTTCCTCGGGCCATTTTGTCTGTCTGTATAATAAATATCAGAATTTTGAAGACATAAACAGAATAACTTTAGTTAATTTTCTGAGAATTTCCACATTTTTAGAGAAGGAAAGAAAGAAGAAGTAGCCAAAGTAATGTAGACTATATTTAACTAATCTCCCTGAAAGAAGGATGCATCAGAATAAACATTCAGTTTAACTACAGTATTGTAATGGAGAAGCAAACATAATTGGACTCTATGCCCTCTTTTTCTGCACAACCCCCCCCCCCCCCCCCCCCCCCCCCCCCCACACACACACACACACAGTTCTTGGCAGATTTCCTCTCCATGTCTGTATGTTCCTTTGTTCCCAAGGTACTCTGCTGAATCTCAGTGACAAGGACAAGTCTCAGTAGATTTATTTCTTAGTGATCTGAGCTGACCTCATCTCTGTTAACTTGCTTATTTGCAAACATTTCTGCATCTTTGATTCAACCTGCAGTTTACTGAAAAGCAAGAAACAAAACTTCTGTCTTTTGATCTGTAATTTCTGTTGTGGAATAATACTTTGGAAGATTAGACATATATATATATTTTTTTTTCTTTAAGGAACTTGTGACTCTAGGCTTGGAATTTAGTTGAAATTTTTACTGCCTTGAAATGCAGTTTGCCTCGTTGCATGCAGTGTTTGATCAGATGAAATGGAGGCACTGGCATGGGTTACCAGGGTTGCCCAGGGGGTTTGTGGAGTCTACTCCTGGGAGACATGCAAAAGACACCTGGATATGGTCTGGTACTGGGTACCCTGCTCCAGGTGTCACTGCTTGAGCAAGGGATGAGCCAGAGGGAACCACAGATCCCTACCAGCCCCAGCCAGTCTGATTCCATGACAAAGCCATGGCTGCTCCCTTCCCTTAGAATATTGGAGTTTGCTCCCTGTTCCTCTCCTCTGCATGTGGGCTACGGAGCTGGAGGTAGGCTCTCTTATGGGGCTGCTGTGGTTCCATGTGGCAACTGGCTGCCTAGCACTTCTGTTCTTGCAGCTTCTACATGAGTGATATAGCAAGTTGCCAGCTCATCAATACTAGGCATTTTCTAGTTTTCTCATGGAGTTCCATGGGTGTCATCTAGAAATAATCCCAGCAACTCACTGGTTCAGAAAAGCTGTCTGTGAGTTATGAGTGACTGTAGGCTTGATTGTTAAGGGAAGCTTCCTTGATAATCAGTGGTTCTACTGCATGCTCTTACATGTAAGAAGTGAGTGGGAGAGCTTAGAGTGTATTTGTGGATTGGTTGTTTATAAGTGATGTCGGACAAGAAAACAGCAGCTAAGAGACTTCTGTTATTTATTTATTTATTTGTCCCCCCAATATGTGCTATTAAGCATCTGTACCCATGTCAATGAAATTTAGTAGTTGTTGCTTTTATGTGTGCTGGAGATGCACTGTTATGTATCCTTCAGCATCAGAGATGTTTATCTACTTCTCTTGAGCTTGGTTCCACCAAGATACGATTAATCTGTATAGAGAAGAATTAAATGATTTAAATGTCACTTCTAATCTGTAAAGATTGTTGTTCGAACTGAAATGGATCAATTGTAGTGGCATTTAGTGCCCTTTACTGACACTAGTTTCAGGGCGCCAACTTCAATTAAGCAATTAGTATCCTATTAATACTCTTTGAATCTACACACCTGAAATTTCAGAAGTGGCTCAATACTTCAGCATTTCATCAAGTATGGAATTAAATTTCTGTTATTCAAATCTGTTTACATTTAGTGTGCTTCATGCTTTATTCTCCTGATAGGAAATATAAAATTGAGAAGTTTGAATAGTAGGCTGAAATCTTGTGTGATCTATCAAAAGAGTGTGACAAGAAATACTATACCTGACTAACCTTCTTTTGAATGACATAGTACAGTCCGTACCGATGCTGTTACTCTTACAGGCAGAAATTCCATCTGTTAGGTATCTGACTGTCTTAATCATCGACAGTTTTTTCCGAAACTGCTGCTGTTCTTCCTGATTTTAGTATTTAGTAATTTCAGTATTTCAGTCAATTTCCTGATTTAGTATTTCAGTAAAATACTGATTCAGTCCTTAAAAACTCTGTGAATGGGTTTGCTGAGTGAGGCTGAACTCTCACTTTTGATCTAGTTTTTGCCTGCCCATAGGTTTACTAAAAGAGTTGGGAGGGCTTAGGTGTCTGTAAGACTCGAGTAGACTGAATCTGTCTAGCATTCTGGTGTTTTGACATTAAATGATACTATAGGTTAATGAATGATGTATTTGTAAGTAATCTGAAGACTTTTAAGAATATTTTGTGTGAGTAAAATGTATGTCCTCTCTAATTCTATGGAGAATTGGGTTTGAAAAGGCAGCAAATTCCTAATTCCAGCCTTAGCAGCCTGTATGAAATTACTGACCAAGGAAGGTAGCGCAGCGCTTACCACACTGAATACAAATGAATGATGATGGTAGAAAATAATACAATAAAATGAACAGGCTAGTGTGAGTGTTTAACGCTAATACTTTAAATATTGCTTCATTTCACTTCATAGAGGTTCTGGAGAGTGCTCGATGGGATTGTAAGCTTTATCCCCAGGGGAAATGCTCTGACCAACAGAAATGTCAGAACAGCTTGAATCAGTATGTTCATTGTGAGGGCTATTTTTACTTGTTTGTGTGGGTTTGTTTGGTTTTACATTTGAGTTGTGTAGAAGCTGCAAATCCTTTCAGCCTGTCCTGTTCTGTTAAATAGCTACATAACTACTCAAGAAAGGAATTCTCTTGAATCTTCCCATTCTGTGTCTGAAGTGTTACAAAACCTTCAAACCTGTATTACTGCTTTCTAATTTGCTTCCATCAGGAGAAGGCCAAACACAGAAACAGCACAGAATTTTACCAGTATTATACATTAAGTAACATGCAGAAAACTGTAGTTTCTTTTGAGTCAGATATTGGACTTTAGTGATGTGTCATCGGATCTTTATCTGACGTTATCTGAAAATTGATAACGAAACTCAGGTTCATTAACAGGATTTGCATTCAGCAGATATGAATCGCTGAAAATGAATTTATATTCATGCTCCACTCAGAAATCTAACAAAGTGATCTTTGGTGTGCTTTAGTTCTGTAAATTGGAGTGATAGCTGACTTTATCTTCTCTGTCAGACGTTTATTTACGTTTCTCATGGGGAAATGCATTACGTGGTTAGAAAGCCGCTGGAATGTGGTGTGAAATGTTATTTTTAGAGAAAGATCTATCTGTCACTGACATGGATGACATCTGGTTTAAGTGTGATGAATGCATATTTGTAAAAGAAACGAGGCCATCCTTATGCAGTTGCATATGCATCTTAGGAAAGAGCTCAGCAGTAATTGCAAAGAAGCAAGCGTTTTGCAGATAAATCTTATTTTCTTCAAAGTTTGCTTAGAACACCGTGGTTAGTTGTTGCTCTACCTTTCCTCCATTCAAGTTGGAGGTTACGTAGTTACACAGTGTAGAATTGCCCAGGAGAGAATAGTAGATCCCCAAGAAATCATCCCTGTGGTTTTCAGGTAGGCCAGATCCCAATTTTCACACTGCCACATTGTGTGCTGCACTGTGTTGGACTCTGTATATCAGTGCAGTGCATCTTCCTTTCCTTCTGTGTGGCTGTGGTGGCTGCTAAGGTATTAAATATCTGCATATACATATGCCCCATGGAGACATTTGTTTATTTGTGCAACATAAGCTTTTCCATCAGCTATTCATCTCTCCTAAAGGGAAGTAGTAGGTCAGATGGCAGCAGGCCAGGTTGTTCTCACTCTTGCTCCCTTAAGGGTAAGGAAGATTAAGAGAAACAGAGCTTAAAACAGCAAAGTCTGTGAGACCGAACTAGAAATATCAAATTGTTTTCCTCTTTGAAGTCTGCTTAGGATTTGGTTTTGATTATCTTGCTCAAAAAGGGGGGAGGAGGAAGAAAAAAAGTCAGGTGAATTTTCTCTGATCTGTAATTTTTCTATTGCTTTGGGCTGGGCTCTTAGAATATTCTATTTCCTTGTGTATGAATTTTTAAAAATATAATACTGAAATGTGTTGCTTTTATTGCATTGCTTGTTAAAATCAAACATGCGCTGAACATGGATAAAGTGAAAGCCTCTTCTTACGGAGGTCTTGCTGAGTGTCTTACCTGCATTCATATTTTAAATTATTACATCCTGTAATTTTATATGAAGTCCAGATCTCCAAAACAGATTGTTGTGTTATGAGATATGTCAAATTGTAGCGTGATATGGAACAATAGAAAATTGTTACAAGGATTTGTTATAAAGAATTTGTTTGAGTGCAGCAGTAAGTTTTCAGTGCTCTCAGAAGTATTGTTTGATCATGGGGAAGGAAAGCAATGCTTGTGGAAGATCAAACAAGATTGTATATGAACCTTAAAATCTGTGTTGTACAAAGTCTGAGCCTTTCTTCTAAAATTCTTCTGACACCTGTAGCTCTGCCTGTAGGAGCTGGTGAGTTTTTCAGTGTAGCACAGTTTTGGTCTATGTAAAATACTCAATGAAGTGGCTGCATACACTCGGTTATTATCATTTTATCAATAGGAAATTGTGGTGTTTTTGCCCTGGTGGGAAGCTAAACTCCACCGCGCTTCCAGACAGAACTGGATTCAAAGGTCAAAGGGAGTAATACAGAAATACAGTCCAGTACATATTAGGTATATTAGGTAATGATCATGTCCTCTTATGTTGCGCACTACAGTGAATTTGATTCTTTGCTGCATTTCCTGTATCAGGTTGAACCACTGCATGTGCCTTTTTCTTTTTAATCTTATGTGGCATGTCTTAAACTGTATATCAGATGTGATATGGAGATTATACTGGTGACATTTCCAAATATACAGTTTTTAGCTTCCTTTCCCTACTTTGATGTCAGCAATTTTGACAACTGCCCTTTCCTTGTGTGCCTACCTGCTGCAGTTGGGGATTTAACTTATATGACGTGTTCTATCTTTAAAGATATGAATTCATCTGTTCAAATTTTTTTTTTCTCCTCTCAATTTTTCCCTCAGAGGATTTTGTTGTTATTTTTCTTCTGGCTGGGGTGTGGGGGGAAGCCCACAGTTTCAGTACTTAGGTTTTTCTTTGTATCTGAGGTTTTTCACCTGCCCTGTTCACAAGTTCTGCACCTACACTTTGCACTTTACAGGCGTTACGCTCTAGATTGGTGTTGCGTTGTGTAATCATTTGTAATCAAAATTGTTTCAGATGATTTAGCAAGCAACGTTCAGAGCAACAGCTAAATAAAGGGAATGGGAAAGTAGAAGCTGATTTAAAGCCTGCGCTTAGAGCTTAAAGCATAAAACTAATGGTGCTAAGATGGTAATGCGGAGACAACTATACATTATGCAAACCTGACATGATGGGAACCCAAATTGTTTTCACTCTACTGTAGCCTTCACATGTAATAAATACCACTATACATAAGGAGAGTACCTAGACAAATAGAGACAGCTGTGTCAAAACCTAATTTGCAGCTGCATCTGAACAGGATGGGCAATGTATTTGTACAGTTCTCTTCTTGGTAGTTTCATTACTCTGAAACAGTAAATTCTACCCAGGATTTTAAACTTAAAGGAATTGTTTTCCTTCAAATTAAAATGGAGTCAAGTGGACTTGGATTGTCTAATTTTTATTCTGCATTTCTCAACAAAAATAAAATAGAAAGGTTGGATAAGTCTTTAAAAGCATAATAAAGTGCTGCTATGAGTGGTAATGCTGTTCAGGGAATGCGGGGTTGATTTGTTTCTTCTTGGGTATCACTTTAAACTGTAGTTCCAATTTTAAAGGAAAAAAAATATTTTAAACCTCAGACTAAGGGACCCATATATAATCTTTTCTATTATTATTTTAATATTACTGTAGTTAAAAAGAAAAAGAAATTTTGCATCATCTATTTTCCTAGATATCCTTTCTGAGGTGTCTTATTTTGGCAAAGTGTTCTGGAAAGGTGAATGGAAAGACTGATGAGGAGAATAAGAGGAAAAGAGCCTTCACCTTCAGGGAGGAAAGTTGAATTGGAACTGTGAAGTTAAATAAGCTTTCATCCAGGCTTCTACTTGGTTTTGTAACCCCTGTCCAAAAAAAGCTTAGTTGATAGTTTTCAAATCAATTGGTAAGAACACATGGTATGTAAGGCTGGGGTGCCTAAACGGTTTTACAGACTTTGGGCATAAGTATAGAATATGAAGTACTTGGGAGTGGTGGGCTCATTGGGTTTGGGTTTTACTTGGAAGAGATGAAATGAGGAAAAGTGTTTCCCATGTAGGAGAGAAGTAATTACTATCCAAGATGCCAGGAAAAAGGCAGTTAATGAGGATGGGTATGCCTGTGTGTTTTGTGGTGCAGAACAATACCTTCTTATTTTGTTTTTATTTTTGTGGTCTGTGATTTTGGAGATTAGTTATGACTTCCATTTCTGTAGGCACTTATAAACCTCATCCTTTAGCTTTCACTAACACGATCTCCTTATTTAATTCCCATAGTGCGAAATTCACCGCTCTGAGTTTAGTGGTGCTGACACAGATTTGCAACAAATTGAGACAAATGCAGCTTAAACAGGTTTCTGATGCAGGGTAGCATGCCTCTGTATTGATGTGTTAAGTTCTTAATTGGGTGGTGGTAGTGTAGACAACTTTGTATTGTGGCAGCACACACAGTTTGCTCCTGAAAAGTTGTTTATCAAAAAAATAAAAATTAGACCCTAAATATAGATGGCTTCTGATCTGTTCTTTTACTATGTTAATGTAATCTAGAAATGTTTTTTCTTGCTATTTGTTTTATACCTAGATACTGGACTTACCATTCCCTCTAAGCACGCTTGCAATTTAATGGATTTTCAGTTTTTTCAACCTCTTCAAAACTGGCAGCCTTGCGTTGCTCCAATAGCCAGTTCCCCGATTCAGCATCACCTGGAGCCCTTTGCTTGCCTCTGAAGGCAGTGTCTCTTCAATTAAAGGGAAATTATTGTCACTGAGAAATCAGAAGCCATTCAGCCTTTTGGTGATAAATTTTCTTGTCACCTCCAGGCACTGCTTGTTCCAAAGACATAGGCATTGATAAAATATTTATGCTGAAAAGTTGCAGAGAAAGAGATGGTGCATTATGAGGTTTTAAATCTGTGTTGCTGAGACATAATTTTTTCTTAACTTTGATAATCTGAAGGTGAACAACAAGCATCTTACGGAATGTATTTTATGAGTTGAGCCAGATACAGGATTCAGTGATGCCGTCGTTTCTGTTACAATGGCAAACATGGAAGATGCATTTTCAGTAGTTTTTTCCAGCTGTAGCCTGGTCCATAATGCAGTAGTTGCCAGTGGAAAGAAAATCAGAGATGGTGAGAGGGTGTAAGGGGGGAATCACGTTTTCGATCACGGTTGTTCCCCTATTCATTAACTACATCTGGATTTTTTTTTTCACTCACATGGCTTTTGCAGTAATGATGGGAGCATTGGTGTGGAAACACACAGCTGCTCTCTGATACCAGTTACAGAGACTTCAGTCTCAGTAGATGCTCTTATAAACACTGCTGCAACTGATACATCTTAACAAGTGGTTGGCTGCCTAAAAAGTGCCCTCTTGTATATGGTGTAATAGCATGTCTGTATAGTATCTTTGATTCTTTAATTACATACTAACGCGTTGAACTATATTTATTTAACTGAACTCAGGTTTACAGTTTGACAGCACAGCTATGTAAGTCTAGAGTTGTAATAATGGATAATTTTGGGCTTCAAAGATCCCAGCATAGATGTGTCCAGTAGTTCATTCTACACTCTTAATTCTTTGTAGTTTTCAGTTACCATGTGCAAAGGTCATGTTTTCAAATGCTGTTTTTCTATTCTTTGCTAGCTCTTCCTACCTCTGATTTATTATAGTAGAGAGTGAGATAAGAGCAGTGAGTTAAACTGTATGTGTTACTGAGGGATGGGATGGCAGAAGAGGCTACAAATCCTTTTAGCAAAATAGAGCACGCTCTTGGTGACTGTTTTACTGGGCTTTATTAGTTCATCTGCCTTCAAGTGAGTCCTGAAGGTGACTTAATGAATTGAGAGACTCCTTAGTATGTTCCTCTGCTTCTTGTAAGTATCTCATTGTCCAGTGTAGAAGATATGTGACTTCTGGTACCGGCATGTCTTTTTAAAGCACATCAAGAATGCTTCTGCATCTCAGGGCCACGGTGTTGATTAAAAAGGAAAATGAATGGAAAGAAAGATTCTGATAGAAAAGATACTATGGTTTTGACAAGTTCATTTTCTAAATTCATCATGTGAACAAAGGTGTCATCTTCCCTTAATTTTTCTCATTACTTATGGTAATCACTACATGCTTCTTACCCCTTGAGATATATAAGTTTTTTCCTCTCTTCTGTCGAGTATCAAGGTAAAGACTAAAGAAGAGAGGCAGATAGCATAAAGGTAGGTATCACTTTCAAAACTCAATCCCAAGAGCTGGAAATTCCAGAGACCCGTTTCAATCTGTTTAAACTCTGATCGGTATTCACTATTATTGTGATGTTATTTACTCTTTCAGTACTTCTAGTTGCCTTGAACTACAAAGCAGGGAAACTGGAAGAATAGCATTAGAATTTACATAAAATATGACTTTTGTCCTGTGAAACAAAAGTGGTATGTGATTACGTTATTGGGTAAGCGTGCAGTTGGAGAAAGAAGAGAGAAAAAACTTACTTTCAATGAAGTGTTTTTCCACTTCATATAATTGAATACTTTAGAGATATAAAGCAAGAGGTGGCATGGAAAAACACCTACATGGTGTTGTATTTTTCTGTGTAATTTTAAGTGTAGATTGACGTAGACTACCCCAGTATAATACTGTAAGTATGGTATATGGGGAGAGAAAGGGAAGTGAATACAGTAGCTATTGGAAAACACATTCTCATTTAGTAATTGGAATTGCTTTTGTTTGTGGAAATGCACATGAACTAGAAAACTGAAGATATCTGAAGGTCACCTCTTCCATTCAGGCCTGACTGGAACAGACACAACAGATCATTTATGTTTTGTACAAAGATGCAGTGATTAGTATGGTGTCCATTATGTATTATTGCACCAAGGTGAACATGAGGCAACAATGTGCTGTGAAGAAGGGGAGTAGTATCCTGGGATGCATTAGGAAGAGCATTGCTAGCAGGTCACGGGAGATGATCCTTCCCCTCTCCTCATCACTGGTGAGCCCTCACTTTGTGTACTATGTCCAGTTCTTGGCCCTCCATTACAAAAGAGACACAGGCACACTGGAAGGTCCACTGAAGGGCCACAAAGGCGATGAAGGGACTGGGAGCACCTTTCCTATGAGGAAGCACAGAGAGAGCTGGGACTGCTCAGCATGGAGGAGATTCAGGGAGAATTGCATCACTTTGTCTAAATACCGAGAGTCAGACTCTTTTTAGTGATGTTCAGTGCCAGAATAAGAGGCGATGGGCACAAACTGGAAAACAGAAGGTTCCCTCTAAACATCAGGAAGCACTGGGAGGGTGATGGAGCAGAGGCACGTGTTGCCCCAAAAGTTTGTAGGCGTCTCCTCCTTGGAGAACTACAAGGGCAGCCTGGACGTGGTCTAGTACCGAGTCACCTGTTCTGTGTGTCCCTGATTGAGCAAGGATTGGACTATGTGGCCTCTAGAAGTCCTTCCCAACTGCAGCTAACTTGTAATTAAGGAATTATTGAAGGTTTTAGTACAAATTAGATGGGAATTTAGTACAAATTAGATGGTGATGGTTGGACTGGATGATCTTTTAGGTCTTTTCCAACCTTGATAATTCTGTGATTCTGTGAAATACTATAGCAACGAAAGATCTTTCTAGTAAGGTTGTATATTTCTCTGAATTATTAATTTTAGATATATTAGACAATCCACAAAGTTATTGAAGTGTGTAATTTAAGGTGTTTGGTTTGGACTTTTTTGCCTGTTCTTACTTCATATTTTAAGGATAACAGGACAGCCTAATCAGGTGGGTGGCAGTCCTGCTGATGACGCGGGGTTGGAACTGGTTCCTTCTAACAAAAGTCATTCTATGAATGTTATATATTTATATATTTCCATAATAAATAGGAATCCTGATACTTTTTCTCTGTGGAAACAGCTTGTTGGAAACTTGACTGGTCATGTTTGTTTGGGCTGAGGAAAAATTTTTTTATGGAAGAGGGGTTTGGCTTTAGTAACTTCTGTTTCCTTCTCTGTGGAAAATATTTTCATGTACTGTGTTTCTTTGAACTAGAGAAGGAAAAATGTTCATTATTTCAATTTAGTAAGATTTTGATTTCTACAATCTTATGTGACAGTTAAGCAGTATGCAGTAGCTTGTGCTTTAGGGTGTTGAGGTTTTTCATAGGTGTTTGTTTTTTTTAAGTAGTTGCTGAGGGAATATATATACAAGAGTTTTAATTCTGAAATGGCATAGAGTGGAGTTGCTGCTTACCTTTCTTGTTGGTGCTGCTTAAGTAGCTTAACAGTGAAAATCTGAAAACACAAAACCAGTAGTATCGCTGTTTAAATCGGTGTGTAATTTTATATAGGACTTTATTGCTGCTTTGAACAGTTTAAGCTCTTGTTACAAATATTAACTAAAAGTATTTCCCACCAGAAATCAGAAAAATCTGGTGTGTAGCTGCATCTATTTTGCTTGAAGTTTGTTGTATTTCTGGCATCTTGCTCTTGGCTGTAACCTTCAGTAGCGCAAGTGTGTTTAGGAGTAGCAGAACAATATGCTTTTGAATGTCTCTAAAAAAAATAATGATTTTAAAACCTTCATGCTTTTGTTGTCTTTTTAATAAACCTGTATGTTCTAAATGCGTTGACTACTTAACCTAATGAGTGATACAACTTTTCAGTTCCACTCTCAGTTTTGAGTCTTTAGTTCTGTAGTCTGTATTTCAAAAAGCTGGGCAGACCTTTAGTAAGGTGGGGATTGATAAGGTGGTAGATTTGGAGTCTGAGGTGATTTTAGTCTTAGGTGGTGAAGATATCAGTCATGGATACGGTGAACAAGCTACTTTTGTTACAACTTGTTTAAGAAGTATAAAAAAACAACATTGCCTGAAGAAATTTCCCGTTATACTTGGGGCATTTTCTGCTTGCACTGTCTGGCGTGCAGGTAGGCTTTATGCTGAAATGGTGCCTGTCTTGCTACAGCATAAACACTGGCTTGCAGTCAGGTTGGATGGAAGGATGCTTGATGTGCGTCAAAGCAGTACTGCTGTATGATGGGGCATTAATGATTTTAGTCTGAGAAGCCTGTGTAAATAGAACACCAACCTGGAAAACTTTTGTTGGAACCCTTAATATAAAACAGAGCAAAGCCACCTTGTTGAGAGGTAAAAATAGCGATATGGTTAACAGCACCACAGTATGAGCTGCCATTGAAAAGAAGTGAAAGCCGTGTTTGTACTGTCTGTTTTCTGGATTCTGTTTCAGCCTTTACAAATAGATCACAGCTGGAGCATTTGTAGAGCTTCACATCACTGGGGCAAGCTCAGCACTGGCTTTTACTGTAGATCTTTTTTTTTCTTTCCTTTTGTTATCTCAAAAGGAGTTGGAACACAGGTCAAAAAGAGCATCTGACTGAAAGCACCCAAGTCAAGATAGCAGGACAATTAAAACAGAAAGAAAAGATAGGGGGGAAAATAGAAGGAACTCGAGCAGTCACAAAAGCATGGTAACTTTTGTAGTTCATCCTTTTTGCCTTTCAGCTCCTTGTGTTGTACTGTATTTTGGGAGCATGGTAAGAAAAAGCAGACACTTCAGCTAGTGTCCAAAGTAAAATGATTTAGAAAAGCGAGATACTGGTATTGCAATTTCATTGTAGTTGAAACACTGTTTTAAAATGTTTCTTTTCCAATTTTAACTTTTTATAACATCTAATTAAGCGGAGATAAACCAGTGCAAAGTGACACTTGGCACACAGTGATATGAAAACTGCTGTCTGCCCCTTGATGTCTTCATTTGACAACATCTATATGTTGCCAAGTTACCATGACAACTAAGTACAGTTGTAATTGCAACCCTGGAAAGGTAATTCTTTCACTCAAAATGTGGCATACATTTTCTCTGTCTGAAGTTTAAACAAACCTTCTGTAATGACAGGTATTTTGAAAAGCCTGAACAAGGGTAGCTTCTTTGATGTCATTTTTTTTAATTATCTCATGTAGCCTAAACAGATAGATGTGTTGGCTTTTATTCAGTAGAGTTTGTATTTTTAACCTTCTTATACTTTAAGTTTCAAATATATCAACTGTGAATCTGAAATTAACATATGAAAGCAAAATACCACGTGAAGTGTTTGTTTACTTGCACTGGCAGTTCTAAAAGCAGAATACCTTGATATATTCCTCATACTCACAAACCTTTGGGTGAAATCAATTGAGTTCTGCATGGCTAACAAAAAAGGTATGTGTTCCAATGTTTTCTACTGAGCATGCAGCATAGTCGTTACAGCACTACAAAAGCAGTCTCTAGAATCAGCGAAGCTATGGTGATTCCAAGAAATTTCCACTCAATTTCTATGCCATTGTGGGGAAGAAGAGGAGCTGAGGATGATGTGTGCATTACTGAGCCTTGTTAAATTTGTCTGTAATGCTGGGTACTGTGATTTGGCAATATGTAGCTGCAGTTTGCATGCTGACAGTCTGACTGGCCTTCTCCATCTATGACATTGTGCAGTCTCTCACCATTTATTTCCATTACACACAGAGCAATATGTTAGTCAACTACACCACTTCATAGTAGTGGGGGGTAAAAAAAACAAAACACCTTCCTTGGATCTTTTGGTTTTTGTTAAGGGCTAGATCTATTCTTTTTGTCTTGAAGCTATTCAACACTTTTCTTTGGAGTTTTTTGTATTGTTTTGTTTTGTTTTTTCATTGCCTCCTAATGAACCAGAGGACAAAACCATGATCTCATTCAGCAAAATAGAACTTAAAGATTTTGAACCAAGACACAGGTGTGTCCCTAGAGAAGTCTTAAAGCTTGTTATGACCAAATCATTAAGATAGGCTTCCAATATCCTAGCACATAATGCGCTAGTATAAATTGCAGACAAAAATCATGATGGTTTAATTTGAAATAATCCTTTTATCTCTGAGGTCTGTGCTTTGCATAGATGTGTTGTATTGTTTGAGTATTCTCCGTGATCCAGTGATCAGTGTTCTAATTGCTTTTCAGAAAGCTATTTCAAAAAACCAAGCGCATCTTTCTATGTAGAGTATGAAATAACTACTCAGTGATTAAAAGACACTGAGCAGCAAGCACACAGCCATATGAGCTGGCAAGGAAAGTAGAATAGAATGTTGTGGAAAGGGACCACAACAATCCTCAGTATCTCATTCAGATTATTAACATGCAGACAGATTCTAGTGCCTCCATATAGGCATACTAGGGTGTACTGGCATAATTCAGATCCAAATTTGCTGCTTAGTATATATGAAATGAATTCTATTTCAAAAGGTAATTTTTGGCAATATACATTTATATAGCTAATCCTTACTTTTTGGTGTAAGCTTTAAAGATTCGCGTGAGTACAGAGGAAGATGGATTAGGACATGGCATCCTGGCTGTTTGGTGATGTTTGTTTGTTTGCTTTATTATGTATGCTGTAATTGCAACTTCCTCAGTCACTGAGATCTAAGAGTTGGCCGCATGTTCTTGCAGAGAATAGTGTTTTTAAAGGACCGTGGCTTTGAGTTCTGACTTCAGTTGCTATTCTTTGCTGGCACAGGAACAACATTGCATCATCAAAGTTTAGGAGTGACCACAGTCCTGTAGTGCCTTAATACTGCTGGTTTGAGTTTTACTGGACTGCTGTATTCCATCCTCCCTTGTAATACAGAGTGACGAAAATCTTTTTTTTATTATTATTATTATTTATTTTTTGTATGCTTTTTAGTGAAAGCTTGTACTTTCATGCTTATCTGGAAATGATTTACATGCTCTAATGCTCCGTCCCCTGATGTTACATATTTACAGTTTAACTTTTCAGGGGTGCGTAGCAGGTAATAGCTTACAGATATGCTCACATTGCCTAGGATTAACTTTATTTTAAACTAAGACAAGAAATGCAAAAGTAGGAATCTCTATAGTGTGTCTTTTTTCTCCTTTGCTCTGGAGTCCTACAAAGAGCAGCCCTTTTTGAACTCATCCTTTGTCTGGCCCTCTACTTAAACAGGATGTGACCTGCTAATAAATGAAGCTTTTCAATTTTTATTTTATTTTATTGTGCCCATACTGTGTTGGAGCTCTGTTCTGTTACTGTATACCTGTGACTGTTTCATGGATCACCTCAGCAACTCTATTGAACTGGTTTCCATTCCAGGCAGTTTTGTTACCCTGCCTGCTGATAGGCTAGGGTTAACCACTTCACCTTAACCACTTCCTACAGAGGCATCTTCTGGTCCTCTTTCCCACAAATATATAGTTATCCTTAAAGCAATTACATGTCAACATTATACTGGTGCCAAGAATTCATAAATTATATATAGGCTGCCTGTGTCATCATATTTCTCCTTTGTCAAGACAACCTTGTTAGGATAGAGATAAGCTACTCCCCTGAGTGCCTTTCTCATGTTCTGGCATCTCAGACTCAACACACCTGCTTATAATTGCTATTAACTGAGACTTCCAATGTTTCTTCTGGGTATGACTCCTTACCATGACAGTCTCTTAAGGTTTGCTTTCACCTTTAGCCTCTGTAAATATCCTTTCTCCTTACATGTGGAAAACCTGTAGAAGAAGGGGGTTGGGGGGGGAAGATTAATTGCTCCTACTTCTTCATACATTCATTCATCCATGAATTCTGTTCTTCATACTTTAATATTAAAGAAAAGAATTCATATGAGGTAGCTGTGCATTAACCTGTAACTCCCTTGTGAACTTTTACATCTATATGAGCAATGTGATATTTAAGTATTTGTGATGTGTTTCAGGAAAGAATAGACATTTACGTGCAGTTCTGCCATTGTCATGGAGCCTTTTTGGGGGAGTTTGGGATTTGGAGCATATTTGTCTGCTAGTCAGGTGGGCGTTCCAGTTAAAAGAAAACAAAGGCTAGAACTTTTTATTGCCTGCTTAGTGTTTGTGAAGAATTTTGTCGCTTCTCACATAGAAATGTGGTTTAGTCTTGTTTATCATGTGTAACCATTTTGATCTTGAATATGCAAACTGTAACTTGCATAGTACTTACAGCCTTTGGTTATAAATGTGGAAACATGAGACAATCTGTAAAAGTCAGTTTTATATATATGGATTGTACATACTAAATCTAAGAACCCATTTTGGCAATGAAAAATACTCTTCAAGGGAAAAGTATTTAAAGCAGAGGTTCACACAACATGTTCTTGAACTAAAAATTCAGAGAAGAAATAGATGCTAATCAGTGTGTAAATGTCTCATCTTGTCAGCTTTATGTTTGGTGTCTTGTTTGAAGCGAGAAGTTTTCTGACACAGGCTTCCTAATGTGGAATTTGTTTTCCTGAGTTCTTTGATGTTGTTGTTAAAGGGGAAATACTTGAAAAAGCTTCTCTAGCAATAGTACTAAAGGAGGGGAATTGATCTGATATTCATAATAACTTCTCTGGGGCTTTGCCTATAAACCATCAACAACACTGACCTATGTTTATCAAAAAAGAGAGAAAATAGTGGGGGTTTTTTGTACTACAGTAGCACCTAGAGGCTCCTTTCAATATTGGCTTTATCATATTTGACATTATATATGTTAATGAGCATTTGTCCTCCAGAAATTCAGTAGAAGACTAAGAGTGTAAACAAAAATAGTGTTGTAGTAAGGTTGAAAGGAGGTATGCAAGGACATTAGGAGATTCAACACAGAGCTGAGAAAAAAATAGTACAGAAGCAAAGAACCTAACACATCCATAGGAGTGCTAGGGACAGCACAGAGTTTTGGGTGGTTGGGCTACCAAACCCTGCTGGACTTCTTAGCTGAAAAGGAGCTTATGAGCATGAGGAGGACTGACTTTTTATGGTACTTGGCAGTAACAGAATAAGGGGGAATTGCCTTAAACTGGAAGAGTGAAAATTTGAGTTATGCATTAGGAAGAAATTGCTTATGCATGGGGCAGTGAGGCCTTGGCACAGGCCGCGAGGAAGAGCTGTGGATGCTCCCATCTCTGGAGGTGTTCCAGGTCAGGTTGGATGGGGCCCTGGCCAGCTTGGTCTGATGGGCAGCAGCTCTGCCTGTAGCAGGGAGATCTTTAAGGTCCCTTCCAACCCAAGCTGTTTTGTGATGTATGTTTCTGTGACTGGGCTCTACCATGCTTCGAGAGCTTTAAGGAGGAGAATGAGGTGATGGCAGTGGCAGCTTGAGGTGAGCTGAAGAAGGAGAAAATGGCAAAGTCTTTCTGCAAAGGCACTAATAATATACCAAACTGCACTACTTCTGCAGTTTATATTCTTAATGCAGAGTAGTATAAAACCACGTGAGCTGGCTTTAAATGCTAAGTACAGCGCTTTGTAATCTGCTGTTCATCCTGCATCTGGCAGATGCATAAAACATAATATTCCAGGTGCAAGTGAAACAGAAATAACAAAGTATGTGCTATGAAACAATAATGTGAGGGTATGTTTGTGCATGCACACACTATTTAATTCGTAAGTAAATCAAGATTGTATAATATCATGCACTTAAGCACTAGCCTTTTTAAAGTTACAAAACAGTGTCATTGTGATGGTGTTCTTTCATGGTCTCCATTTGATCTTCTTGTGCACATTTGTTGTAATTATATACTTTTTATTCCTCCTCAAAATTCTTACTTTATTCAGGAAAGATTGTATCTCTGCCCGCCCCCTCCTTCATTGTCATTCTCTATGTACAGTCCCCATGCCTGTTTTATTGTACCCTATTCAAATCCAGTTTAAATAGAATGATTTAAGTCCCCGTGAATTTTTGATGGTGTTTTATTGCTACAGGGTCTGAACGTATAAATGTTAATAGATATATCAACAACACCACTGTGAAATTGGACAGTAATCATTTTCCTCATTTAAAGATTAATTTTTCCAGTGTTTTATCATAGGCGGTATCAGCAGTGCTGATTTATATGTAGCAGACAGTCTGGAACTGAGACAAATAGATAACAGTAATCTCTGAAAATAATAACTAAACTGAGTTGCCTGACCTGAGGTATCTGGGATAACAGTTCTTAGGGTGCTGCTTGATTCACTTCTATAAATAAAAACCAGGCTCTTCAGGTGAGAAGCTGGGCGATATGAAATGTGAATATTTCACCATCTATTAAGGTTTGTAATTTGTCCAATATGCTGACTTCCCACACAGTGAGTGTGTAAATGCAGAATTAAACTCACCATAGCAACATCCTTTAGACTTGATTTTAATTTTATTTTTATTATTATTATTATTTCTCTGCAGTATCTGTTTTCTGGGGAAAAAAAAACAAAAAAAAAACAAAACAAAGCAAATGATGCAAGAATTCTGTGGGTTCCAGGATGGTAACCAACACCATTACACATAGAGACTGAACTAAAACAGTAATAGATCAAATTCAAAGGCATAAAATGTTTCATGTTGGCTATGCAACTGCATCTTGTTTAGTATCTATGTTGCCAGGGAGGAAGGACTATGCGCAAATGAGGATTGAGTTGACAGACAACCCTAACAGGAATGGAAAGTAGATTCTTTTATTTTGGTTGAAGGGAAATGCTGAAGGATGCATGTTTGATTGGTGTGTGATTGATTGTTTTTCTTGAAGCATCATACAGAAAGTAGTTATTCAGTCTTAGAACCAGCGATCATTTTCCTATTTAAATTTGTCTGTGTGAGCATGCCACCTACCATTTTGAGAAGAAATGGAATTTGGATAGTAAATAATAGAACACTCCCAATGTATTTTTTTTTTTAATATTATTTTTTTTTCCAAGTCATCCTGATTTCTAGGGATAAGAAAATCACAATGTAAGAATAGTCATGAGCCTGATTATCAGATCTGAAAAATAGAAATTGCTGCTAAGGTAAATAATTTTTCTCTAGAAATAGTGCAGTGTCAGCTAGATTTGAATTCGTTTGAGAACTACATTGAGGGTTGTTTTATTTGCATTGCTTTTAAAATAATAATCAGTTGCATAAAACTTTAAATTCCTGGATGAATTGATTTATTCTGTCTATATTATTAATGATGAATTACAGTTGCAATATTTGCTTACATTAATTATACATCTTCAGTCAATAAACAGCTTCCAGCAATTATTTGAAAGCAGCAATCAAATCTGTTGGTATTTTCACTGGATTAATTGGTGTCATGTGACGTCTGATTATTGTTGTTCTGCTCAGGAATCTCAATATAGTGATTATTATGAAGTGAACTTTGTGTAAGTAATATTTTATTAAGAAACCTGATAATTGTTGGCTTCCTTATGATATGAAATGTTGTTTTCCATTATCAATACTATCATTTACGAACGAGAAATTTTCAGTCTTCACTCATATTGTAATGCAGCCTTAAATATTGCATGATGGTGCTGGAAAGCTGAGTGTTTTGTAGAGAAGCTGTCATGGACTTGTCTGCAAATCAATAATATTCATTATAAATAAATTATATATTACTGCTCCCAGATTTTTCCTATCCTTGCTGTTAGGTTATATACTGTTCTATCTCCGTTTTCTCCCATATGTGCTGGAAAAATGTTCAAGTGTTCAGACTCTTTAACAATCTTAATGTAGGACTTTTTTAAGAGTACTTAAAGTACTCTTAATATTATTGGTTAGCTCTCCTGCAGCGGAATGTTACTAGCAAATGAACAGCTTCCTGTGCTTCAGAAAGTGTACTATTTAGGGATCAAAACTGAATGTTTCACTTTGTCTAGGTTTTATACCTGTATTTCAGCATATGAATAGCCTGGAAAGGCCATAAGTCTTGCTTTCATATAAGAAATGTTTGTTCTAGTCTTAAGGCACACCTTTACAGATGGTGGGAAAGCGCTTTAGGGGGTGCACCCCTCTGTTGTTGGCTGTTTTTTCCTCTCATGTATTTTGAGTCTTTCAGGCTGTGAATTCAATGTAGGTCAAGGGCAAGCTTTGAAAATGCTGGTCCTCTCTGTAGCTGGAGTTAAGGGCCATCTGTTCAGGCCTGACAGAACTAATTGTTAAATATAGTATGTCAAAACATTTGTACAGTCAGTGTTCACAGATTCTTTTTATTTATTTATTTATTTTTAAAATATAGTGCTTGCTTTTACAGTTTCCCCAAAGTAAACATAAAAGATCACTGTAATTGCAATTAACACCAGCCGCATCAATCTTCAGAGCTCCATTAACACCCCCTGGCTGCAGGAACGACTACGATTGTTCAGCTGTTGTTCTGCAGAATTCGAAAAGGTCATTTTGTCAAGCTGAACATATCATACATAGTTCATGGGACTGTTCAGATGGCAGTGAAATTTTCTCTTGTGAAAGGGTAATGTGTTAAATAGGAAACATTAGTAATGCCAGCCTTAAAATAAAAGGCTTACTGTGTACCTTTTACTGTATTTTCTAACATAGCGAAAGACGTAGATCTTAAAGGTCAGAGACTCCTTGATAGTGTTTTGATAAGCAAACTATTCAGTTACTGCAAGATCAGTTTGTCTTAGTAACAGGAAAAAAATATAGTAGACCATCCATCTCAGACCATTCCCTAAGTCTGTCATGTTGCCACCTAGTGCTGCCCATCTCTGAATTAGTGAGAAAATGATGAGTTTGACAGAGCAGTTCAGTAATTTAAGAATTGTTGCCAGGTAGTAGGCCCATTCTTAAGGGGTCTGGGCTGCGGCAGAGAAATGACCATGCTTTTTTATGGTCAATACTCATCACATTTTTAATTAGTAAGCCTGTTACCTAGTAAATTAGAAACTAATTCAGTTGTTGAAAATGTAATAAACTCATGAAAATGAGTTGCATCTGTGAGTTACTAGAAAGTGATCTCAGTGTAGGGTTTAGGTTTGAGACTTTCTTTCACTTTCTTTTAGAGGATGGGCTTTTTATCTTCCTAGGTCTTTTCAGCCGTTTTTGGAGCAGCTATTTAGAATTCAGTCAGATAAAAGCAGAATTGTTTAAAGGAAGGTTGCCTTTTGGCGTCTCAGGAGAGATGAAGATGATTTCAGTCTTCAACCATCTCAGGCTAAAGGACCTAAAAATACACACAGAGGATTAGCAACCCAGGAAATGAGCAAAGCTACACCTCTTTCTTTTTTGCAACCCCACACAGTCTGGAGGGAAAGAAGCTCAAATGGAGAGAGAGCACCTGCATATTGATTCTTCAGCTGAGAATGTTGAGAAAAGCTCCCTGACTAATTCATGCAGTACAGAAAAAACCACGAGGCAGGAAAACATAGGCTTCTACACTTTTCCCCTACATATGTCAGTATAAATCTTTGATGTGGGAAGAGTACAGTTGAAGGTGCCTTTACCTGTGCAGTTGTGGGTTGCAAGCCAGAAGATGAAAGAGCAGCGCAGCTTTGCGTTCTTTGGGTATGACAGATGTCCAGAGACCCTTGAGCTTGACTTAAAATCACTGGAAGATGGAACAAAGTCTAGATCTGGTATTACTGAAAGCAGTTTGAGTAGCTCCTTAATAATTTTGCATCAGATGATTTTTGAGAAAGCAAAGACTAAATCTTGATTTATGAGTTGGTCTTAAAAATAAGTTTATGTATCAAGTGCTGGAAAATAAAATACAGTGCCGTCCCTTGAAAAATAAGAGTCAGAATTTGTTGAAGGATCCCTTTAATTATGTTCCTAGGCTATGATTTTATTTTTAATTCATACAGGCATCATCTTCACTGTCATCTCCAAAACATACCCAAAGAACTTGGGTTATTTAATTGGGTGATGAAAGTGAGCAGGCTCTTACATATTTCCAGCATGAGTCTTTCAGCGATAAGATTAGGGTATCCTGTATGCAGAGCTGTTAGTGAACACACATTGCTGCTGACAAGAGTTGCTGCACTCCCCATTATAATACTTGTTTTCCATCTGTCCATCTTCTAGGTAAGCAGTGCATATCTGTATGCATTTTCATGCACAGCTCTGTCAGCAAGTCTTGGCACTATGCAAATCCCTTATATTTCTTTGAAGTAACTGCTGAACATCAAGAGGCACAGTGTGTTCCCTGGTGAAGGGTAGATGATCTGTCTGAAGTCACTAAATCAATCTTCAACCTTGGCTAAAAATGGATTTTTAACTTAGTTCACCATGATGGACTAACAGAATGACTTTAAGAGTCATGGGTGATATCAAAGCAAGAAATCAGTAATACCATTCTTGTTACTGTGCTGCATCACGAGTTGCAGTGAAATCTATTAAAATAATTTAAGAAACAGAATTTAAAGGCTGAATAGTTCTGATCAAATTTAGTTGCATGATTTTAAATACTTTAGAATAACTTCACAATAACTTATTTAAGAAAAGATAGGTCCTTTGTGAAAAATGTTATTAGTGGAGTCCTTGAAGCAAGAGCTAGAAAATGGCTTTTCCATTATTTCAGAGGCTGCATTAAGGCAGCATGAAATTCAGAGCCCCTGGTTTTATCACAGGCATTTTTATATCAGTATTTAAGTATTTCTTTTATAGACCCTTGTATCTATCAGCCAGAATATTAAGGGAACTGATTTAACTGGGGATGGATCACCAAGTGATCACTGAAGAGCAAGTTATAAATAAAACAGTTTTCTAAGTGTTGTAGGTATTCCTATATTATTAAATGGTTTTACTAAATGTATTTGGGTTTAATTTAAAATGGTACAAAATATGGAGCTTGATTTATTTTTTATTTTTTTATTTTTTGTTTTAACTCTTAAGTTGTAAATTAACTGACTTGAAACCCCCTATTGGATTTATTTCTTACCCCAGCTAAGTGGCCTTTATAAGTTAAACAAAATTATTCACTGTCTCTTATGTAAGTGAATAAACTTTCAGATATCATTTCATGGATTGTACTTGGTCATGATAGATATTTTTCTTTCCTGTTGCAATGTCACCTGCAGCCTATAGAAGGAAAGATTTGTGTTTTATTCCTCCCTGGAGGCAGGTTTATAACAATGAAAAATTAGTAGGTAAAATAGACTGCATCTGTAATAAAAAGCATTTCTGCTGGCTATTCACCCTATTACAGGTCAGCCTTTGCCAGCAAATCCAAGACTTTGGATTTGGATTTTTTGTTTTGGACTAACAGATTATTTAAGGTAACTGGCTGATGTTTCCAAGAACGCAGCTGCTAACACCCGGGTTATAAATAGGAGTAACTGCAGAAGAATGAGGGATACATATGTGTACTCAAGCCAAGATATTTTGCTGAAGGACAGCATTAAGAAGAAAACAATCAAACAAACAAAAAAACACAACAAGACAATCAGAACAGTTTTTAAAGACCCTGTACCAGGTCAGGGTAGGGTGTGAGGAGCTGCAAAACAAGAATGGATAGATCCATATTCAGAGCTGTGGTTTATGGCAATCCTGGAGAGATGTTCTGGGCAGTTCAGGATGTTAAAGATGCACTGCAATGAAACTTGTTATGATGTTTTTCCTTACCTAAACATGAACTGGAGGAGCACAGCATTCCAAGTCTCTTCTTTTTCTAAGGCAGTTGAGTGTCTGACTACTAGCAGAGGAAGATGTATTGTTCTAGTCTTCGATTACTGATCTGAGAAATGGCCTTTGAGTATTAGAGCAGCATTATGGTGCAAGAGAAATATAGTGTATAATATCCATAGGGTTTTGTCATCTTCTCCTGCTGTGATAAAGGACAGTAAAGGCTGGTCTGCGCTTGGTTATAAAATCTATCAGGTACTTGAGACGATTCATAAGAGAGATTGGTGTCGGCAAAGGGGGATAAATGACTGTTAAGAGAACATTACATAAAGTGTAGTAAGCTGGAAAAGTTGTAAATCTGAGGTTTGATCACCTACAGTTTTGACATTTTTTTTCACCTTTCCAGAGTCGTTTTCAGAAGTGGCAATCAGTGATGTCCAGACCAAATTTGATTTTACATAAATGTTCTCTGACTACACTGCAGTTCTTGGACAACAGTGCAATCACATCCTTTCCTGGAGTATGGTCTGGTGTTATTGCTTTTTTAGAGAATAATTGTCCCTCCTTCCCTAAAGCGTATGAATTAAAGGGGAAACAGGCAAATTGCTTCTGACAGAATAATTTTAGGTAAACTAGCAATGAAATAAGGTTTTCCTGATGCTTTCCATTACTAAAAGCTGCTTCCTGTCGCTAATAGTTTTACCAGAGTTAAATTTCTGGTTTGTAGATTTTCATTCTTGAGCTCTTAGGATATTTTTTGTCCATAGTGGAAAAACAAACTTTGTACTGTGGGTGTAGAATGTGCCGAACAAAGCTTACAAATATTAAATGTACCTATAATTGTAATATGGGATCATTAGAAATAAATGGCTTGAACTGCTGACCGCAACATTAACTTTTTGTAACCCCTTGCATGTTTTTAAGAAGGTGAAGCGTTTTAATAAAACTGACAGTCTTGTGTTTGGATAATGTAGGAAAGAAATGAGAATTGCAAAGTTACAAGTTAGCAAATATCACGTTACGTATAATGTTCTTCCCAGAAATTTAAAGTCAGTTCTTAGTATGATTAAGCTTGAAAGTAATTAGTCTGTTAATCACCAGCAAACTTAAGGGAATTGCTCAGATAAGAGCAATAGCCTCTGTGCTTCTTCTGACTTTATTTTGATCACATTCTTTGTCATTAGTTAGGAGACATTTAAATGTAATAA
This sequence comes from Excalfactoria chinensis, assembly GCF_039878825.1. Taxonomy (NCBI): domain Eukaryota; kingdom Metazoa; phylum Chordata; class Aves; order Galliformes; family Phasianidae; genus Excalfactoria; species Excalfactoria chinensis. The sequence continues at coordinate 60,426,497 of NC_092827.1, read as the reverse complement.
GCTGTCATTTCCTGTGAAGTCATATGCAGTGTGACTTGGAAATATAGTTCCAAATCTAAATATCCTTTGATGGATGAAAAACTGACAGGCAGTAACCCAAAACTACTGAATGATTGATGACAGTACACTGACTTTTGGATGGAGAATCTATGTGAGAGCATCGGTGGTAATTGGTAGCCCTGCTTATGCTGCATGAAGAGTTTCAGTAGTGTTTGAGTGTTTGGGGAAGGCCACCATGTTTATGAGAACATATAGATTATGCTAAACTGGAAGAGAAAGTAATAAATAGAACACAAAGCAAATATTGACACAGGAGGGAAATAAATTTAGCTTTAGGAGTGCATCAGATTTAATCATGTTTCCTTGAGTAGTAAGGAAATAATACAAATCACAAATAGCCTGCTGTTCTTCTTCACACAAAATAATAATGTACTCTGTAGCATATTATATTTGTTTTGAGGGCTTTCTTATGAATAGCATGCTATTCAAAACAGAAGGAAACCACTTCAAAACCTGACCAACAATTGGCATGAATGTGTTGGCTTTTTAACATTACGTGTTTAGAAAATTTGAATATTGTGGTAGATAGAATGGGTCTGATAAGTTTGGCATACATTTAAAAAAAATAAAAAAAAAAAATTAAAAAAGTAGTTGAGTTTAAAATGAAATCTTAATCACAGTAGGGATGTCATTTCTTATAGTAAAGATGCAGTTTATTGCTATCAAGCTCTTGTACAGTAGTATCGAAACTGGATAGTTAACTGCTAACTGAATTGAAATAGGAAATCACTAGTTGAACCTACAGTAGTAAACAGTAGTTAGAGATTGAACTCTAGCTTGTAGAGAAAACAGAAGTCTACAGTGCCTTAAGTCCACATTGATCTTAGTAATTCTCTTCAGAATTACTTGGTGGTATTCCCTCCAAGTTGCTACACGTGGCACCTCATCGCTCCCAGACATGCAGATATGATTATATATGGGGAAGAGGAGAAGAGGTGAAGCAACTCAGTTCATAACCTTAAACAGAGAGAGGTCTAAGTCACAGCCCAGCAGAGTAGTATTTTATGGTCGAAGGTCGAGGGCTTGACAGTCAGCAGTAATCAACTTCTCTAACAGAGGAGGTGGCCCTGGCAGGAGACATGAAATGGCGTTGCCTCATTTGTACTAGCTCTTCAGAAGGGGACCCTAAGCAAGTCCTGACAGCTTCACCTCAGTTGTACCTTAATAGACGTTTTGCCTTTTTTCCAAGAAGCACAAGGAGACATGACATGATCAGGCTAGAGGTCTGTGTTTAGTAGCATACTTGTATAGTCCCAGTCATTTGTGCTGACTTAGAGACTGCTTGTGCTCTGTCGCAATACGCAAGCCTACAAAGGAAGACTAACGTATGTACATAATGAGGAGAGGAAATCATAGCAGCTTGTGCTTGATCAATTCCAGAAACCTGTGATATAATGAGTCATTGATTTTTTTTTAACATGTCCAATGTCTTCTACACCGCTTAGACTATCAGTGTTTGCTGTGTGCCTTTAGAAAGTCAAACATCAATGTGTAAGTAAAAAAAAAAAAGGCTATTAAAATTCTATCACACTGATTATTGTTGTTCACACGTCAATGCAGTTGATGACTTTTAACATGCAAATTATTAGATTTGGAATCAATTATATATGCTATCTGTAACAAGGAAATTTTAACTTCTAGTGGCATGAAACGTAGATGTCTAACACTGGGTATTAATGAGATTTGCATTAGAAATACTATAGTTGACTGAATTACTACTAATGATATTTCATGTCTGTTAATAACAACAGAATCCAAAATAGAAGTCTAAATGAGGATAAGTATTTTGAAGAGGCAGTATCAGTATGTTGTCAACTTTTAGCAAAGTAAAACTTTTTTTTCTCACAGAAGTAGGAAAATTTCAAAGTATTTATTATTTTTTCTTAATCTCCAGTGTATTTTGCAGTTTTCTTTAAGAACTAATCAATACATTGTTTGCGTAGTTCAAGTACGTGAACATATCTGAACACTTTGTGTGATTTTGTTTGTTTGTAGGGGTTTTTGTTTTCTGAATATATATTTCTAAAACTCAAATATTGAAATATTCTGATCATGAAGATCTAGCATGTTGATTATGGAAAAGGATCTGTAGTTTGGAGCCATTTCATATCATACTGGTATATACTGAGGCAGATTTTCCAAGGTGAATGCTACCTTTATGCAGCACTTCCTGAGGTGTTTCTCTTTAAAATGATGCTTGAACTACATGCATTTCCTAGCAAGTCCCTTGCTGGCATCTGAAAAATATGTTGTAAAAGTCATCTGTGAATGTGTTCACATCAGTCACTGTGTATGAAAACAAAAATTCCATCTGAGCAATGACCTGTATAGAAGAGGGCAAAAGAACTCGTAGTAAGATCTATGCCAATAGTATATTTTATATCTTGAGGTGAATGACTTTGTAAGATTAATTCACTTCAAGCAAGAGGAATCACCTTGTTTTACAAGCAAATAGTAATCTAAAGGTCCGTACGTTAAGTTTTGTCGATATCAAAGTAAGATTCTGAAGTCACATAAGAAAAAAGTCATGACCTGTTAAAACAAGCTAATGCACGAAAACTATTTGGTATTATTGTGTTATAAACATGATTCATTGTGTGATTTTTGTTCAGCATATATTGGGAAAAAAAATCTTTTTCAGTGATGTATTTTTTTATAGCCTTCTTTTTATAAAGCTAAATTGCTTTACTGCTTTGCTCTTCACCTGAGTTTAAATAGTTCTTTACATCCTTGTTTGCATATTTTCATAGTGTGCACTATACAGGACTGGGACATTTAAAAGACAAGGCTTTTTCTTTCTTTATAAAATCTTCCATTTATATTTATGTCGATGTTTGTAATATGAGACTAAACACATAATCTTGAAACATCACTTCACTTGGTTTTGGCCCAGTCTGTGGGCAATACTCACACCTGTTGAAAGTCAGAGACCTCATAGGGCATCCCCAAGTCTTCTGCAGCACTGGCCTGGGCTGTAATTTATAGCCCAGTAGGGAACAAAGCGGTGCTGCTAAGCAAGGATAAGAAATGAGGCAGACACCCTTCTTCACCACTTCTTTTCTGCTAGATGGTGTGCCAGAGCTGATATAAAGAGATAGGAATTATCTGGACCACCATAAAGCTGTCACTTAAGTTCCTTGTCTCTGAAATACTGCCTGATGCAACTGCAACTATATGTTTCTCCCCAAGGTCTTTTGTATCAAAGGTAGAATTTCATTCTTTATAAGCAAAGGATATAGGTCCTTGCAGTCTGTTCAAAAACTTCCTTTTCACCGGCTCTCAAATGACTTAAAAGAACAGTTCTTGTCTAAAACAATATGACAGTACAGGCTAACTTTTCTTTACCTGACAAGGCTCAATTTACATTTTTTCTGTTCTTGGAGTATTTGAAAGTGCTCTTCTCTACTAGCAAGTGGAGATATCTTACAGGCCTTCTGCAATTTAAGAATTCCCATCAATTTAAGAGGGATGCCACTTACCAAACACAAATACTGGAAGGAGCAGCAGATGACTTCACTACCTCTGTAGAAAGACAAAAGGAATCAAACTATCATATGGGTCCAAAACTTTTTTTGCTGGAAAAGTTGGAGTCCAAGGTTATAATTAACACAAAATATGAAAAGTACAGTTGGATACATACAGCGTTTTTAATGCACAAATGCACTTAAAGTAACTTTTTTTAATTTACATTTAGGTAATCGCTCAAGGATCTCTTCCCACAATAATTTTAAAATTAGTACTTTCAATACTTTTCTTCACTATAGGCATTTCTTATCAAATAGAACAAGACTAAGAAACTACTTACTTGTTTTGTATACAGAAGCTTGGACTGTCCCACTATACAATATCAAACCAAATGTCATTTCTTCTACTAGAATAAACAATATGCAGACGTTTGAAACTTCGAGCTAAGCTTTCCCAAACATATCAGTGCTTTATTTTTTCTTTAATTCCAGTGACTTGACACTCGAGTCAAACCAGGCAAGGACTGCCTTAGAATTAGTCTCTGTTGCTTTGAGAGCAAGCCAATGAGGGATGTGTAAATTATGTGGAGAGAAAATCCCAACTGTGTGCCGTTTACTTGCACAACAAGCTCAGCTTTAATTAAGCCAGGGCCTAAGATGTGTTGCCAAATTGCCTTCTATACTGATTTTACAGTTCACGGAGTACTGGCCTCACCTATGTGAAAGGCTTTTAACCCTTTGAAAACCTGCATGTGGTAGACTGTACTTAAGGAATCCTCATGATTCAGGCTGACAGGAAAACTGATGAATATATTCATTGTAGTAGATCGCAGACTTGAATATAAAAATGCAGATTTTAAGATTTATTTATTTTTTTAGCTCAGCAGGCATAATGATTGACATGACCTACCACGTAGTGTCAGTATTGAATCCACAGGATTATCGCCTGCTAACATCAAAATGAGAGGATTAGACATAGGTCACCTAAAGGGCACACCCAGGATTCAGAAGTGAGGTAGGTTCTCATCACTGAAGAACACTGAACTTCCCCTGGAAGCTGTGAAGGCATTTCCCAAAGACTAGAATCACTTCTAGAGATGCTAAATACAGTGTGAATGCTTTTCTGTAAGGAAATAAATTATTAATCTGTTTTGCTTCTATTCTGCTGCACTATATACTTCAGTTCTATTACAGTTGCCAGCTAGCTACTGTGACTTTCTCACTTCAGAGGTTGCTATAAAAAAAAATACTCTATTGCATTAAGCATCATTTCTAGAAATTATGGGTGCTGATTTCCAGTAGAAAAATTCCATGTTGTATGCAATGAAGTCTAGGTTGTTATTTGTAAAAATTAGATACTTCTTCTTCTTCTTTTTTTTTTTTTTTTTGTAGATGGGAGAGGGGGGGAAAAATTGATGACCCTACAAAAATTAGTAATAATTAAGTATGTGGATAATCTTGTCTTGTGCTATGAAAATAGTGGTTTGGACTTGATTCTAAGTATTGCAAGAGACCAGTTTCACCAAATTGAAACAACTTATCAGGAGCATCAGAAAAGTTCTAAAGAAGATGTAATAAATTTCATAAAAATGGATCATAAAAACAGAATGATTTTCTGAATTTTATCTTGCTTTTAAAAGCCACAGTAAAGGATTTGGTGCATCAGAGAATGTTCTGAAACAAAACTATGTTCCCAATACATGTTCAGGTTAGAGGAAAAGATGTTGAAGCAAAATGACTGAAGGGGAAGGAAGGGAATCACATTTAGACAAGGGCATCATGTGTTTTCTGTTTGGTTTTGGTCACTTTGGTTGATACTTTGTGCTTCCTTTTGAGAACTGAGCATTTTTGTGATTTCCTGTTAATGCAGTTTCTAGAAATATATATAATAATCTACTAGTAAAATGCAACCTTTGTGTGTAACAGTTTTATATCTCCAACATTTTCTTAGGTAGCAGGTAGCAGCATTGCTTCTTTTCTCTTTCTTTTCTCTGTTTCTCAGCTGCCAGACAGCAAGTGACAGATAATTTCCATAACCTCATAAGCTCACGTCACCAGAAGCACAAGCTGGTTTTAATATATATATATATATATATATATACAACAGTGCAAATAGCAGTAAATATAAAATAGATACACGTTATGGAAATTGTAGCCAGCTTTTGAAAAGAGGGCCTGTGTAGCATGTGCCAAAGATGACTACACAGCATTGTTAGTAATTAAATCATCCCTTGCAGTTCTTGAAACACCAAATTACATGCTAGATGGTATGTAGACTTCAATAACATCAACCTCCCAAAAGAATAAAATTTAGATGTGGAATGTATGTAATATTAACCCAACTGTTTCTTAAGTTTTCTACAGGGAGTTCTGCTAATTACAGAGATCAAACAGCTCTGCCCTTCAAGGTCCTGCTTCTAGGACACTGAAATTCAAAGGAAAACTTCTGAGCTATTTGCTCAGCAGAAGTCAGCCGTGACTTTCTTAATCACACTCTATTTCAAATATGGAACAAGAATAATACTGAAAAGCCCAGAAAAGCAGAGGGTGATTAAAAATGGTTAGGAGACTAGGGAGTACAATATAGGTAACGGGAATATAATTGCAGTTTTCAGTTAACAAGCAGGGAGGAGGATTTTAAAGAGAGAAATTGGATTCATCTCAGACATGCACAAGGGGCAGGGCAAGAGGCAGCAGATGCTTCATTGGACGCACAGAAAATCTTCTCTGTGAGGATTCAGCACTGGATAAGGGCCCTATGGAGACTGTCATTCTCTCCATCATCAGAGATTTTAAAAACTTCACTAAACAAGGTCCCCTGTAAATGTGACCTAGATTGGAAGTTGTGTCTACTTAGAAGCTGTCCTTTCTTGGGTCAGAAAGCTAGACACCTTGAAAAGTTGCTCCCAGCCTATTATATTTGACAATTTTGTTATTTAGTATTAAGTATTGTGTGTAGCATTTAATTTGAAATTATACGGTTAGAAGCTCAAAATTAATATAGGATATACAGAGGGCTTAAATTGATTGTGTTCTTTTCCACCTCTGACATCACAGGCCAACAAAATGCTTTCAGAGTAGCCCTTGTATTTGCAGTCTTCCGCTCAGTTTTGTTGTTTGTAACGTTCTTTGTTATTATTTGCAGTAACTGCCTCTTAGAGGGAATTTATGCTTGAATGATTTGCTTCTACATTTTTATAACTTTAGTATCAAACAAATAGTATGAGTAGTGGGCTTCTGGTAAAAGAAAAAAAAAAGAAAAATGAAGTCCTGAACCATTTATGAGCAAAGAGAATGAGCTGCAGAGATGAAGGGAGGAGTGCAGCTGGAGTGGGCCTATCTTCTGTTCAGGAGCAGAGGAAGAAAGAGAGGGAGTTTCTGACTTCCAAATGTATCCTCTCTGTCAAGGCAACTCTTAAATATTTTTTTGGCTTAAAATTCTCCTGAAAGATTCTCATTTTAACTTGTCAAAAATTTATTAGAAAACTAGAATCAAGCTGTCAGTTTTAATACTTTGTTTAACAAAAATGAAGAGATGGAAAAAAAAAAAAATAGTGAGGGGGAAGAGAAGAGGGAAGTGAAATGCTGACATAGCTCTTGCTGAGCTTGTATGGCAAGGCCCAACTGGTGAGTTCCACAATGCTTTCTTATCTCATACCCACATGTTGGATGGATTTGAATATATCCTGAAATGACTATCAGACATCTTTCTTGCTTCAGGTTAAACCCAGCTGAGGTCTCATGGGTATTATCAGCAAAAGTAAGCGACAGTTTTCCTTAGTAGGATTCTACTTATATCAACAAAAGAAATCTAAGGGAGACTGACTAAGTCCTGAGAAAGAATGTTTAACTTCTGCTATAGAAACTTCATAAATGAATTAAGGTGGCATAATGTAGCAGGAATTTCTATTTGTTTTGTTTTTATTTGGTTTCATTTTTCATTCATGTATCACCCCTAACCTTTAGGGTAAAAGGTATTTCACATTAGCATAAATATTAAACAGATGCCATTTCTGCTACATAAAGAATTTTCAGCTAATCATTTTTTTCATGCATTTAAATAGGAATATTAGAATGAGGGTAATTACTTCAGTTTTCCATGAGTGATCCATCAAGACATTGACTTTCACTGTACATTGTTGCTCAGATTATTAAGTGTAGAATTAAATTAGAAGCTGGCACTGGAATATTTGAAGTGCATTCACAAGTTCAGTATTTTTTAGTTTTTAAGGAATATATTGTGTTATATTTAGAAGAAATGTCCGTAACATGAGGAAGTTGTTTTGTCAGTAAAAGGTACTACATGTTGGATGATAAAGAAAAATATTAAGTGAGTGACCAGTTACGTGAAGGATTAACCTAGCAGGGGTGAAATAGAAAGAGAGCATAAACAATTGGTTAGGGAAGTCACTTAAAAGAATTTGGAACCTTTCATTTTCATTATTATTATTAATATGTTTTGCATCAGAGATGTCACAGTTGGCACAGAGGAAGGGCAGTGCAGCATTGTTGAAGCAAATGTAATTGCATCTAACAAGTATAATTTCATCTAAACTACTTCTGGTAATTTGGAGTTTGGATGTTATTGAATGAAAAAGGTTGCTCCTTCTGTTTTTGGCCATTGTATGCAGATAAATTTTGTCTTCCAATTCTGTATATTTGAGTGCAATCTACGTTCAAAACATCATTCTGGGAAAAAAAAAAAAAAATACATGTATATATATAACCAATATATATATATGTATATAAACCAAGAAGCTAACCAGCTGATTCAGAAACCTTGTAATGCTTGTAAGGAACTGTCAGGAATGGTGTATCATCATGTATGAAGACAGGCTGAGGGAGCTGGCCTTGTTCAGCCTGGAGAAAAGAAGGCTGCGGGGTAACTTCATTGCAGTCTTTCAGTACCTAAAGGGAGCCTATGAACAGGAGGGGAATAAACTCTTTGAAAGGGTAGATAATGGCAGGACAAGGGGAAATGGATTTAAGTTGAAGGAGGGAAGATTTAGGTTAAGTGTCAGGGGGAAGTTCTTTACTATGAGAGTGGTGAGGTGCTTGAACAGGGTGACCAAAGAGGTTGTGGATGCCCCGTCCCTGGAGGTGTTCAAGGTCAGGTTGGATGGGACGCTGGGCAGTCTGGTCTAGTATTAAATGGGGATGTTGGTGGCCCTGCCTGTGGCTGCGGATGGGGGTTGGAGGTTCATGATCTTTGAGGTCCTTTCCAACCCGGGTCATTCTGTGAACTTTTGTGTGGGTGTATGTGCTAGCCACCTTGATTGAGACGGAGAATGCACCATTCACCCCCTACCCAGGCACAAAAGCAGTGCAGTTTGTGACCCTCTCTGCTTGGCTGTACACGACAAAGCTGATCGTTGCCTAAACAAGTGATAGTACTTGAAAAGAAATTTCATCTTTGAATGAAACAGATTGCATTGCCAGAATGAAGTGTCAGAGGAACTGTTTATTGCCTGATCGCAGATCAGATATTAACAGAATGCTTTGTCAGTGCGTTGAGAATTCCTAAGTAGGCATTGACTTCTGTTGCCAATATCAAGATTTATTGGCACGAGAAATATTGACTACAGTAAATCTATGACATTATTATATCTAAGATTAATAAATCTTGTTACCAGCCTAGACCGTAAGTCAATGTAATTAAGCTTGATGATGAGCATGTTTTCCCTAAAGATCTCAGCATTTTATTCTAAGAAATATCAAAATGTTAAGAAAAAGCAGCAAATATAAAAGCCAGTTTAAATAGCCTCGTTCATATTGTCAAGTACCTTGTAGTCTCTGAATCTTCATGAAAGAAGTTTGCCTGTTTCTGTGGTATTTCATATGCTTTTTGAGGTAGGTTATTTGCTATTCAAAATTTGAACTTCTCAGCAACAGGATTTTCTTCTTATTTTAAAAGAAGTCAAATGTCAGACGTGTACTTGAAAACTTCTCAATTCTCTGATAGTCTTGTTTCCAAATTAAATTCATATATACATATACATATATAGATAGATGGCCTAAAGGGATTTTTGTCTGTTGAACAGACCATATTTTATAATGTTTTACATGAGGAAAACCATGCTTTGTATGCAATTTAAATAAACAACTGGAGAGATTTAGAATCATAGAATCATAGAATTACCGAGGTTGGAAAAGACATTGAAGATCATCAAGTCCAACCGCAGCCTAACCAGTACCCTAATTTCCATAATAATCTCAGCTATTTTGAGCTCATTTGTTGTATTATGGACTTCCTTCCCCAATACCAATAGTGATACCTTCAATGTGAAATAAAATAATAATTTTGTGTATGATAATTTTTGTTTTGTTTTTTAAAACAACCTTTCATTGTGAAATCTCAGTCATGCATTATATCCGGGGTATATTTTTACTGGAGTTTTTGTCTTGGATTGTGTTCTTCAAAACAGAAGGACCATATAGGAGGCCTAGGAAGGAAGAGTGCTGCCTCTGTGCATGGACTTGCTTGTTGTCTCCATGACGGTGTCTCATGGGGACAGCAGGGAACCAAGCCAAGAGCTGGCATATGGCAGAACCACTCACAGTGTATGACTACTGCAGTCAATATTTCAACGCAGGAACAGCATCGCTTTGGGGCTACATTTCTAGTTGTACAGTAATTTCTGTTTCTCTGATCCCTTACTTGGAAGAGCTTATTTTTCCAAATGTTAACCACATTTGGCTGAAGTGCATAATATATAACTAATGGTGTAAAGCAGATGACAGTCATGGAAATCATTTGGTTTTGGCATTGTTTTGGTTTCTTCCTTTCTGGATTTATAAACAATTTTACAAGTCTGAAGAAGTTTTTGTCTGAAAACGTATAAACATTTTTTCTTCAAACTACTGAATGATTTCAGATAATTCTTTTGAATGTTCTGCTCACTGAGCTCTTACTTATTTTCCTCTCTCCACCGTGGCATTTTCTTTTCTTGTTGACATTATCAGAATTAATAGCTTTTCTTTCTGATTTGCAAAGTAAGTGGCAATCATCTTGTGTGTGTTTTAGTTAAAACTTTTGACTTTGAAAAATAGTTATTGCTGTATATACATGATATGCAATGCTAGAAAATCTTGAAGGAAAATAGGAAGATTCACAAAATATAGCTATGCAGTCAATTATGTATTTCTGTGTTTCAAAGAGGATATAAGAAATGATGTGAAAACCTACAGTCACACAGCATGGAGGTAATAGCTCTGCACAGGAGCTGAATTCAATTTTGTGACAAAGCAGTTACTGAAATGCATTTTAACAAAATGGAGATGCTGCCATTGTTGAGGAAGATGAGTTTCAAGTTTATCCTCTCTTGTTGCTTTAATTTCATGTTTTTCACTATTTTGAAGTGAGGTGACTTCAATAAAATATCATATATATACATATATTTAATTTTTTTTTCTGAACAGTCCAGGCTTTTTTATCAAAGAACACGGACAACATTAAGAACAGGTGTTTTGTCACATCTGATGTAGTTGAGGTTGCTGAACAATTACCATATGATGAGAGGGTATGTGAAGTATTAATGGCTTCATGTGGTCAGGTAGCAATATCCCTTCTCATAATCTTCCTTTTGCTTCTACAGATCAGTTGGAAAATTGCTTTACTTCAGAGTAAGTAAGAGTTGTTGATTAACTCTCAAAAGCAGTGGTTAGATGTGAGAGAGATTTATCATGCTACCAGACTTATAGGTATTTTAGGTATTTAGTAGGTATTTTAATTTCTTTCCACATACATGCTTGTATACGGCTCTCCAAAGGTGATACTTTTGTCTGACATAATTTAAAGCCATTTATAGAGACTCAGGTAGCAGCACAAGCGAATAACAAGAAGCTAAAAAAGAAAAAAATGTTCTTATGAACATTTGTGGAGTTGCAGTGCCTTCTTAAAGCCTCTCTTCTCTGTATTGCTTATGAGGTTCCAAGCTGGTACCTTGGCAAGAGCCTAGCACTGCAGGGAGAAAGCAGTTGTCATGTTATCAGTACACTCAAACAATATATTTTTCTGTGTGAATGAGCGTGTGTTTTCTAAACCAAAGTTTGTTGTATATAACTTTCCTTTAAGTATGTCAAATATCAAATATCATACTTTATATTTTAAAATCAGCTTCACAAATGTTGTTTTCCTCTTTAACATGTTATGTTTCTCCCAGCATACACAAGTAATTGTGTCAACAAGAATGAGTAACAGCCTCTGGCAAAGTAGTGTAAAGAATGGCCTAACTTTATCACTTCCAGCTTAGATACTCTTCCTCCCGTCATCTTTCCTTCTGAGTTGGTGCAATTAGAGACAAATGTTAACCTGCCTATGCTGGTAATGGTAAATAGTTTTCTTTGAGACTGCTTCAGTTTCTCTGCAAGTCCCTGATGTAATCAAGGCTGAACTATGTCTATATGTCTATGTAGACAATGTCTACTTAGTCATATGTACTTATATGACATAAGAATCTCAAGTTAGAAAACATATATCTACTTTGATAGATCAGCCCTGTATTCAGTGTTAACACAAATTCTCTAAACGCTGCTGCACGTTTGCAAATAAAACTATTTTTCATGTTTCTACTACTATAAAGTAAGATTAACTTTTTTCATCAAGTGGATTATAGTGAGGAAAGTAAGGGATGGTCAAGACACATACTGCGCTTTCTGAGATGGAAAAAGATTTCTTAATAGAGTAAGTAAAAGAGAAAGCAAATATGGCAACTGCCATTCTTTAAAGGCTGTAGAGTAGCATGGTGGGAGCCAATTTATACTGAAAAACCAGCTGCAATGAATTTTCTGACAAATTAGTGACTTGTCATCTTGCTTATACTGTATGGATAGAACTAAATACATAAATATATATATATATTTGCAATTTTCCTATGTACTGATAAAATGATTTTGTGTTTGAGCAATATAAGATAATGGTATGTAATCCTGTGTTTGTCACTGAGTTATAAACCTTTGCTGTCTGCTCTGGTTGGGGTTCAATTTGTAATCTTTGATTCAAGCCATTGCTCTTTTTTCTCATATTCTTTCCTCTTGGTTGGCTGAGTCCCAGCACAGTTTGTTCTTTTAGCAAGCACTGGGAGCAATAACCATTAACCTTTTTAAAGCAGCTTTTTAGCATGTCATGAGTTTAGATGTCTTGCTTCTTTTCACCATTAACCTTTCTGATGGGACAGTGCGCTGTGTTTTGCTTGCTTCAGCATGTCACACATTTTCACCCCTTGCCCATTTGCAAGCACTGTATTTCATTGTGAGAAGGATGAGAGATTGTGCTGGGGAAAGGACAAAAGCGATGCATGTCATACCTGTCCCCTGGGCACATGAGCAGCCAGCATGACCCTAGTTAAGAAAAATAGCCCATTAAAGAAATATCCTTATTCAGTTGCAAAAGAAAAAAAGTTACTCTAACACTAGCACTGGCCCTTGCTACAAGGCAGTTGTCATCCATGATAAGGCATTACAACCAAAGCCATCAAAACAAAAGCTGTTCATCTAAGGCCAGCATCGGTGAAAGGTTCAGTTATTCTTGCTTTACTGAGCATGAAATGGAATTGAAAGGCAATATTAAATGGGTTATTAAACTTAAGACATGATGTTTTGTGATCTTCTCTTGTGATTGCCCTTCCCACATGTATATATAATGTGTGGAATATTCTCTATAGAACTGGTCATTTATATGGCCTTTAAGTTTCGAGAAATGTTAGCAATACAATTATTCAGTGGTCATTTTATGGTAAACCAAAATTCGGTTCCTTTGGAAACTAAATGTCTGTCAGCTGGTTATTCCCATCCTATCTATTTACAAGTGGTTACTACAGAGAGACATTAAGAAGTGGAAACAATTTAAAGTATTCTAGGATGGTCTCTCAAAAACCCTTAATGTGAGAAAGGTGCACTTTTTAGGTTGCCCTAAGAGGTTGCCTTGTCTTTAACATAAACACCAGTCTGTTGGGGTTGTTTTACACAACATGATTTTCCATTGAAAAGCTTCTAGGGGAATTGATATAATTTACCTGAAAACAAAAGAGGTATTTAAAAATGAATGTCATAGTTTAGTATAATTTATATATATACATATATATATATAATATTTTATATGATTTTTTTATATATTTATATAATAAAGTCAGAACCTTTTCTCATGTGAATACTGTTATTTCCACTGACTTTAGCTCACCTGGGAGCAGGACCAAGGGAAATGAGTGAAAACTATTTCTGGGGCAGGATACAGTGTATGGTTGGCTTGGCTAGAAACTAAAAAGGACTGGAACATTAAAGAAAATGAATTGATATAAAGGATATTTGCCAATTAAACCCAACTGATAGCATTGAAAAAAAAGAGAAGTGAAGGTACATTATTTGTCTGGAAAGGAGCTGTCAGTCTAATACCTGGTAATGGAGAGTTCTCACTGGTTGCTCAAAAACTGCAACTATTCTGGAGTAGGAAGCTCTCTTTTAACTCAATCATTTGTTTGAAATCAGAAGTGATTTTTAAGATATTAACCATCCACATAACTAAAGACTTATCCAGACTTGTGAATTATCATCAGATGGTACCTTTCAGTATGATTTCAGTAGCACAAAGTAGAATTGGAGGAAAGTGTACTTAGCTGGCAATTAAGCAGAAGATAGGCATAAGTTAGTTTTGTTAACTGACACTTAGCTGATAGCTGTTACCTATTTAACCCTATATCTGAGTGTTCTTGCAAAAAAGTACTGCAAGTTTAGAAGGAGAAAATAAAAGGTAACTCTGTATGAAATGAAAGAACTGTTAGAAGACATACATTGATAATTTGTTCCAGCACTGTTTTAGCATTGTAGTTTGTGCTTCTGCCAATGCAGCATTGTTGTTATCACTACTTCCTGCTCTCTTATGTCATAGTGACTCAAGGGCCTACCGTATGTATTTTCACTAGTTTCGCAGTTCTCACCAGTGATTCTCAGTCTGTTCCATCTTCTATTGACTTTGATGGGAGAGCAAGTAGCAAACTTTGAGTGCTTTCAGTAGTGATGCCAGTTGTCTTTGTGTCTGAATTGTTGTAGTGCAATAGAGAAAGATTTTTCAAGTCATCATACAACCCACAGACTCACAGAAGAGCTTGGGTTGGAAGGGACCTTAAAGATCATCCAGAGCAGGCAGGGCCTTGAAGAGGTGAAAGCATTGTCTTCATTATACACAGAAACATTATAGTGACATCTAAGAACTGAACACAGATTTCTATTTGATTTTTATCTGACAGTCTTATTTTCTTTCTCTTGTACTTTACAAGGCAGATCTATCAATCACATCAATGAAAGATGAACGATTTGTACTCAGTCTAAATGCACACAGTTGTAGGAGAACCTCAGTGCAGCCTTTGGAAACCTCCTGTGGGGACAGAGGTACAAGTTTGTGTTGGTTTCAGGACTAGGACAGCATTCCAAGGGGGCAGAGTGGGAGGTGTGTATTTGTCAATCCATCTTGCCCCTCACTAGGGTCCCCTGCTATGGCTGTGGTTTCGTAACCTGTTGAAGTATTCTGAAGCAGTTTAAGTTCAACAGCCTTAAAAAGATTGGGAATGGCTTTCCTTTATTTTTTCTCATTTTTTAAGCTTCTTCTAAATCTTACTGGTGACTGCTCTTAAAAGCGACAGGGATTCTTTTTAGCTCCAAGGCAAAGCCCAAGGCTCTAATCCATGTCTCCAGGTGACCTGCAGTTAAAGCTTGTCAGAATAATTACATCTTGCTGTGAATAGGCATGAACATTCATAATCTTTCTTTTTATTTTTTTTTTGAGGTTCTTCTCTATAAACTACCTGACTTGAGCTGACTACCCTTTACAACGAAGGAGTGTAATATAAAATTAGCTATTCATGTCCTGCTGTCAGCCAGAGATCTCCATCACTGAATTCTGTCAACTTCGTTTGCAGGAAAATAACCTATTCAGCTTTTGCTTTGCTGTATGAAAACAATACGTGCTCATTAGGAGAAAAAGAAAGAAGAAAAAGTAATGGTATACATTCGTTAACATCAAATTGCCCCAGAAGCTGAACCCCACATGTTTATTAAGATATGTGTTCCTGTTGCCGTGGCCACCTAGCACTGCCCAGTAAAGACCAGACAAGGAGTGATTGAGTGTGGATTTTTCCTCTTTATATATTATACTTGAGTTTAGTCTCAGTCTGGCTCCTAAATAGAATAATCAATGCCATTATCTCTTCCTCCCTTATCTAAATCACATCAGGAGATCAATAGCTACAACAAAGACGGCCAGTGCTTGTGTTCCTCTGGGACTCATTACTTGGCTGCCTGAGATGGGGGTATAGATATTCTCAGGAAGGTTATCTGGTCTTCCCTGGTAGTTAACAACAACTGTCAGTTATTAATGGTTCTCTGCAGCCTCACATTTACAGTACTGTGACTGATAGCAGGACATCTTTATAACAGAATGAATCTCTGCTGTCTTTTCTCCCCATCTCCAGATTCTTGTTCTTTCTTCAGTTTTCTTCTCTTCTTTTTTTCTGTTGTTATAGCCTGAAGCGACGTGTCTGAAAATATCAAACGTTTGGGGCATTCTCATTGAGATTCCATGCAAGCGCAGGTTTGCTTTTATACAAGCTAACATCTGCTGCAGTATTACAAAGCCTAATTAAAATAAATTCAGATCCTAAATTAGTCTTTTCAGTAACATTTATTACACAAGGCACTGGGTGATAAACCATATAATACAGTTAAGCTGAAGCAAAAGTCTTGATTTGATTGGGTTTTGCTGGCCAGATTGGAATGACCTCCCTGAAGAAGTTTACATTTGCAATACAATACTTTCCGCTAGACTAATAACATAGACTGCCACAATGCTTCCTTCTCCTTATGTTTATTTATAGATATCAACTAAATGTAAAAGATGAGACTTAAAAAAGGAAAAAAGAAAAAAGACAAAAAAGAAGGGGAAAAAAAAAGAAATCTGTACTTCTCCTTCTGTCAGTTTGGACTAGGCTTGTAGTTTTTCTTGTCAAAACCAGACAGCCAGTTTGCATATTCTAGGTGAATGGTATGACAGACAATTACACGTTAACAAATCAAATCCTCAAAGGGGCTTTTAGCAACTGATATTTATCTTCCCATCTGTAGGGACACAGATTGCAACAGTTCATCCTCCATGAGGCCAGGCCTGGAGCTGGGCAAGGAGCAGCAAGGCAGTGCTACCTGAAGGATGTCTTGTGCATGTTGAAAGCATTTGCTATGGTTGCAAATACCTGGGTGACCAGGATCACCTTTATTCTTTACTGTGTGCTTTGCAGAAGCAGAACATGGTGTCCAAACAATGGCTTCGTAGCTTTTCTGATCTGTAAATCTGTAAATGAGTGAAAACAGGTGGAGAGGAGTTGTGAAATTGCATGTTCCACCCAATGGCAGTTGCCAAGCTAAGTTAAGGAGCCAAATGTTGCGGTGGTCTCCCTGCATCATTCCTTCTAATACAACATCAGGATTTATGTGGAGGACTTTTTAAGCCCAATCTTTTGCCAAATGGAAGTAGCAGCAGCTTAGCAGCTGGATTCAAGTAGAAACAAGTCACCCTTTTCTGCAGAAATACTAAGGTTTTCCTAACACTCACAGTAGAACAGAAGGTGTAGTAGCTCAGGCCTTCAGCCTGTGAATGAGCACCAGCACAGTGTAAAATGCTTAATGGTAGGCAGGCTTATCTTAAAAAAGAAATGAATTTCTGATTTATTCCCACTTTCCATAAAATAGACTGAGAGCAGAAAATGATTTTCTCTTAAGATAAAGATCTGTTTTTACAGATCATCATGAGTGAGATCACACAATATGTGCAGGATGACAGGGGAATCAGGCCCAGCCAGCCTGAAAGGCATGTCCTGTTTGACCAACCTGATCTCCTTCTGTGACCAGGTGGCCTGCCTGGTGGATAAGAAAGGGTGTCAATGTAGTCTACCTTGACTTTAGCTAAACCTTTCATACAGTTTCCTATGGTTTTTCTCTTTGGGAAGCTGGCATTCCACATCCCGGCCAAGTACACTCTTTGCTGAATTAAGATCTGGCTAGCGGGCTGGGCCGAGAGGGTAGTGATGAATGGAGTTAAATCCAGTTGGCAACCGGTTGTAAGTGATCTTTCCTAGAGGGTTAGTATTGAGGCCTGTCCTGTTTAAAATCTTTACTGATGATCTGGACAGGTGGACTGAGTGTACCCTCAGTAAGTTTGCAGATGACTCCAAGTTGGCAGAAAATGTTGATTTGCCTGGGGGTAGGAAGGCTCCATCTCGGGTGAGAACGAAAGCTTGTATCTGTTTGAGAACACTTTCCTTCATCAAGTCATTGAGATCTTCTCTATTTGCTTTGTGTGCGCTAGTATTCATCTGCCATTGGCTCTGTGTTACTATTGCTGTTCTAGAACAAGAAGAGATCAAACATCTTATGTCATTAAATCAAAGGATGATCCTTACCTATCATGGCATGTATCTTCATTGTATGAAACCAAGAAATCATGTGAATGCACACCTTCTCCTTTGCCATTCTGAAAAGCAGGTGGTGCTGGTATTTGAACTCAGTATCTTAGAAGTTGCTAAAATTAGCATCAAAGTTTAGCCATACGTTCATAGTGTAGTGGTTGGCCTGTAGCTCAGCAATATAGATGAGAAGGGAGGATCAAGTCAGAGAGACAGGCACACCATGCAGGAGTGCTGATGCTGATGAGATGTTTCACTAAGATGATTAATGCCCATTTACAAAATTGGACTATTTACAAAATTGAGCATGTAACTTACAGTGCCTGGGTTAAAAAGAAGTGTCACTGCCCACTGGCATGGCTTTTATCCCATGCTGTTCTCTTTGCTCCATTGTGCCATAATTATAGCTCAGCCTTGTGCAGTGGTCTGTCTCAGGTGGCAGTAGTCCAGGCCCTTCACACTGCAGCCATCTCTCCCAGTGTGTTGTGCCAGGCTGCGGGAGCAGGGGGCAAGGGAGTACTTAATGGAAGGTGAGAAGTTTCCATTTGCAGCTGTTATCCACTCGGATTCTGGGGTAAGAGCCATTATAGGGGTTTTTCAGAGCACAACAGGAAGAAACTACCGTAACTAGGAGTAATGGCATAAGATTGAGCAAAAGCAAATTTAGACCATTTCCTGACAGTGAGATCTCTTAGGCTGTGGAATAGATTAAGTTTCCTGAAGGAAGTGGTAAGAAGTCCAAGCGCTTGAGTCATTTAAAACTACAGTGGATAAAGAGTCCCAGAGTTTGTATAAAATAATAATAAGTCCTTCCATTTCTAATTTCTGGGGTATGTACAGACTGGTTTAGGTTTTTCAGCTTGTACTTTTCTGTTAAATAGGAAAAATGTCCAGTTTTCATGGAAAGAGTGGCAGCTGCAGATTCTTCTAAAGGAACTGCTACTTTTTTTTTTTTTTTTTTTTTTTTTTCTAATAATGATATTCTACAATCTGTTTTGTAGATATTTCCTCTGCAGGTAACAAACTCAAAGCTTTAATAGTGAGTGAAGTCCAACTAAGGATGGTTTCTTTTTCAGAAACACCATTTTCTCTCTATGTTTCTTGTTTGTTCTACTCCTTGCGCAAATATGTGTGATATACTCATTTCAGGTTCTTTGATGCACTATCCCTCATGTAAGCTTTTGTGTCATAACCTAGAAGGAAGGCTTCATTTCACAGGGTCAAGCATCTCCATAATGCTGATGGGTCAGACCTTAAGGAAGAAAAGTCAGTGCTCCTCTAGTTCTAATCAATAAAGGTACCAGATACACAAAGGACAGTAAGAATGTAAAGCACACAGTATTTATTAGAGGCACAAAACACTCTATAATTGCTGAAAGGAGATGGGAAATGATGTTGTGAGACAGGAGAACAGTCAAGTTAAGAAGAGCAGAGTTCTTAAGTGTCCTTAAGCATGAATGTGATGAAGTGGCGTAGTGTTGTAATTCACAATTGCATACATCACATAACATTAGATTAAGCCACAGATTGAAGAATTTGCATGTAGATTGTGCAACATATCTCCCCACCCCTTAAGCTCTAGCCCTTGGTGAAACGCTGCTACTGCTAGTGTGAGAGATACTGGACATTGTTGTTTGTGTTAGAAAATTCAAGAATAGAGAACAGGATATTTATTGAAATGGGTGATGTTCAACAAGTCCTAAGGGTAGGGTAAGATATTAAGAAATCTTTAGCACTCTGTAATGATGTACTGTCTTTTGGAGGTCGGTTTCTCTTTTCTGTGGCTTATTTATTAAAATGTTGCTCAAATAATTTTTAACAAATCTGAACATTTTTGTTGATATTTTTATCTCATTTCTGTTTTTCTTTAGTTGTTTTTAACATATAAACACATCATGTTTGCCATTTATGTCTAAGCACATATGCTTTGCCATCTCAAGCCTCTCTGGTTAAAAGTTGTGTCTGGGAATTAAATGCATTAACTCACTCTGAACAACAGTCGTACAGTTTCTCATGTTGTGTTTTTCACTGGCAAGCTCTGTAAATTTATGGGTCTTTGCCTTGTTCCTGGATAGAGATCAGATTGTTTTTGGTGTTTTTTTGTTTTTTTTTTAGAATAACTACAACAGATAACTCCAAAGTTGCCTTCTCCCTAATGTTCATTTGGTCATTACCTCCATATTCCTATGTCACTGACAAGGATGGCCAAGATACTGAAGACATCAATGTAAAATCTGTTAACCTTAAGTTCATAACGGGATCGTCAGGGTGGATCTTTTGCTGTAACTTACTGCATAAAAAAAAAATAATTCAAAATTGGTTACTGGGATTTTTTCTAATCTATAACCTCTATTTTGCTTCTTGTATTCTTTCCACTTAAGAATAGCTGCTTAACAATTTTACATTTTCTGTTTTCTATACCAAGTAAGAAGGATCTCCTTCCCTTTCTTACTGTTGTCTTTTTGCAGAGCAAATTGATAATTTTTCTGGCTCGGAGTTTATTTGTTTAGAATAATAATAAAACTTAAGCATCACAGTTGTACCAAAATAGCTGTTACTTTATATATATTTTATATTTATAATGATCTTCTATATTTAATAAAATAAAGGATATCAAAAAGAGAAGCAAAAATCCAGTGAGAATCAGTATTTATCCACTAACCAAAGACCTTTATTGTTTTATTTAGATGAAAGATAAGTATGCTAAAAAGCATTTGTGCTGGTAGATTACAGTGTGTACTCCAATAGAAAGCTCTGCTGAATCATTTAAATAGATGAACGCAGTATAGGTAACCATAGCCCATCACTTTATATACTGCCATATTATTTCTTGCAAAACGTTTTCTGAGAGAGAAAGACAAGAGCTTGTGACAAGCATACTTATTCAATTGGCAGCTGATCTACAGAGATGGCAACCAGGTTCAAAACATCATTTGTGCCTGCCTTCTAGGCAGCAATCATTCAATGCAGGATTTGCCATACAGATCAGAAAACCAGCAGGCAACAAGCAACATGTTATATAAAAGACCTTTAAATGCCTTCTACTATCTAGCTGTGATGTAGTGTGATTCCCTTCAAAATGTAGCTATTGATGTACAAAATAATTCAAGACCTACAGCTCCAATTAGCTGGTAAAATCCAGTTACAGTTTTAATTGTTTTCTGATTTCTCTGGGGTTATCAGTCTCTGAAGAGATGAAAGAGAGGAGGCTGTGTTCTGGAAATTCAGCTTCCTAGCTGTGCCAGAAGTGTATGACTGAACACACATGCACTGCCATTAGTATGCAAGTTGCGGCATGGCAAATATTAAAATTTTCTGCAAATTGATGAAAAATATAGGTGAAATGAATAAATTGTTGGTCAGAATGACATCTCATACATTTGGAGCAGGAGAATAACTTAAGTCATTTTTGCTGTCACTCAATTAGAGCTGCAGCACAGGTGTGTATCTATACAAACCCATGAACACTCTACTTTGCTGGTGGGAAATTATGTGTCTGCATTGCAGACATTGGTGAGAGAATTAGATTGGGATGATTGTAAAGGTGGATTTTCAAGGCACCTTTCATCCAAAGCAGAAGTCTGTGTTGCTATCAGCAGGGTTTTATTTCTGTTCTATTCATAAGATTCAAACTCGTGCTTCAACCGTTCGTGTAAGTTCATTTTTTCATTTCTAACCTTCCATCTCCTGGAGCTTTGTTTGTATTATGAAGTATCTAATTCAGCTTTCATATCTATTTTAGCTATCTATCTTTCTGGTATAGCCACTATAGCTATACTTCAACAAGCTATCCTGCTGAAATATCCTGTCTGAAAACTCAGACAGACAGCTTAGAGAGTGGGTTTGGATGGATGGACAGATAAACGGTTATCCAGAATAGCTCTCTGAGCCGTCTATTTTAACAAACTATTTAAGCTGTCAGCTTCTGTGTATTTATATTCTACTTATCACACTAGTATCTGAACACCTATCAATTTAGCGTTAGAAATCCAGTCCAAGTCTCAATGCAATTGTGGAGACTCGCTGGCTGTTTCCTACTTGCCTTAGATGGGCAGAATAAAAGATGTGATATCCAGCCATACTTTGCTGGTTCCTTCCGAGTCTGTTATCTGAAAGCTTGATCTAGAGCTTCCAGAACTGTTAAAAGAGGCTCTTTCTGGTGGTCCCTTATAAAAAGTAGCTCTTCTTTGAAAAAGGTTTAATGTTTTTCTAGAAAGAAATAATTTGATTTAAAAGTCCAGCAAAATTTCAGACTACATTTTCAATTCCCAATTTCCTAAACTTTTCATTCCACTTTCATATTTTACTATTCCCTTCTCTTTTTTTTTTTTTAAAATTATTATTGTTTATTTTTCTTTTCTGTGAAATTGCTTTTGTTTTTTACATCCCTAGTGTGACTAAAATAATAATAATAATTATTATTATTATAAAAACCAATCCCATTGAAAACTCTGGCTAACGCTTCCCTGAACATACCACCAAGTGGGAGAGATTTTCACTCGGCACTCAGAAATGCTAGGCTTTAGAAGTGAAGCGGTTCTTCAGCACACTGAGTTCAGAGTCATCTATAGAGTGGAAAAAGGAAATATCAGGCGACATGGAAAGCTTCCACACCTGTTAAATTGCCCTACTTTAAAGAAAAAGAAAAGATATAAGAAAAGATAAAGAAACTATTGGTTTTCACTTCTACACTGCCAGGCTTCAGAAGAGCTCAAGGACCCCATGGTGGACTCAAGGTTTATAATGATCATAGAACTGCATCCCCCATGTATCAAAGCAGGCATCTGAATCTTGTCTTTTAAAATGTTCCATAATGTAGACTGCATAAAAGAAATTACTCTCTAGGTTAAAAGTTAGAACAGAGCCAAGATATAATAAAAGACAGTGTGACAGGGCAAAAGAGCTCTTCCTGCAACCTGGAATACTGATTATTAATGCAGTCACGCAGCATTAGTAGAAGCAAATCCATTTCCACTCATGATAAAATCCTAATAAAGGCCATCTGAACAAATTAGGAAGTCCTTTGTGTTATCCCAGATGCGCTGCAGAACCATCACTAAAAAAAAAAACAAAACTGGTTGGCATGATCACAAGTTACCCACATGCATACAGATGTATGTTCGCACCTTCATTATTACTCAGGTCAGGCAATTTGCTGGTTGTACCTGTTATGAATGAGAAATAAGAGGGCTGGATGTGTGCGGCCAGAGGCTTGCCTGCTTTTGTTCAAGGGAGGGAGCTTGTTTCTCTTCAGGGGGAAAAGGCTTCCCTGTGTAGTGCTCTCCAGGGGCAGAGAATTTCATATTTTTTTTTGTCCTTGCTCAGCTGTAGCTCTGAGGCATTTCAGACAATAATCCATCTGTAATAAGGGAGAGTCCATCCCTTGACTGAAGGAAAGTGGCATTTGTGTCTGAGTTTAGAATCTGCAGTTCCTCAGCTGTTGTCACCATGTTGTACATGTCCTATTTTTTCTGCATCGCTTTATCTGTCCTGTTTCTACCAGGGGAGGTCAAAAAGGGGAAAGCTTAGATTACACTGTTTTCCTTTCACTGAATCTGAAGTTTTAGTTCATGTAGGTGATTAATTCCCTGGTATGCAACAGAACTGGAAAAGTATTGATGTATTTGGCTCTTTGAAGGGAGAGATCACAGGGCAATAATGTGCTAGATGTTTTTTATAGACTACTCACTCAGCAGGCTGGTTTTTGATGCAGTCAGAAGCATGACTATTTTCCTCCTTTCTCTCTTTTTTTAAAATAGTTTTTTGTTGGTTTGTTTAGAAAATGAGGTATGTTTTAAATACCAAAGCACGCTGCTTTTCAGAATAAAAATATATGATTGGAGAAATCTCATCTAAAACTGGGAAAATGTAGCATAGAATTGGGTGGTTATCTATTGTCATGACAGAGCTGAGGGGGAGAGAAAATAGCAGCTGAGGATGCTGTAATGGAACGAGTTTGCAAGAGGGTTAGAGTGTCATAGAATCACTAAGGTTGGAAAGATCACTAAGGTCATCTGCTTCAACCACCATCACCACCATTCCCACTAACCCATGTCCCTCAGTGTGACATCTACCCTTTTCTTGAGCATTTCTAGGGATGGTGATTCCACCACCTCCCTGGACAGCTCATTCCAATGCCTCGTGATCTTTCTGAGAAGAATTTTTTCCTGATATCCAACCTAAACCTCCCCTGACGCAACTTAAAGCCAATTACCTCTTGTCCTATTGCTAGTTAACCAGAAGAGGCCAATCCTCACCTTGCTACAACCTTCTTTCAGGTAAAAAACATTGGAAAAGGCTGCTACCCCATTAAGGAGACCAGGAAGAGACACCATTGGAAAAGCTGACCCAAAGTGAGCATAGAAATGTTCCACAGCATGTAACCTCCTGCTCAGTAGCTAAGCTGTAAGGGGGTGGCAAGGGCAGATGTTCTCCTCACTGCTCTGATCAGGTTGTTGCTCAGAGACTGGCTCAGTCTGCTGGGGGTGAGTGATCACCTTTGTGCCACTTGCATTTTATTTTTGTTTACTAAACTGACTTTCTTTCAACGCATGAGAACATAGCAATCTTTTCTTGCTTTTACCCTTCTGGTTCTCTTCTCCATCCCACTAGTAAGTGAGTGTTTGGGCAGCGGCTTTGCTGCCGCAGCAGGGCCAACACACTGTGGTCTGACTAATCTTTGGAAACGGAAAAAGTCCAAGACTTTTTGGTGCCACCTCCTTCCTCATAACTAACATATGTGCATTCATAGGTTTTTTGCAGTGAAAAGATAATAGGGAGAAAAAGACATGCATGTCAATATGGATGTAAATATGCCTCACCTCCTGAGCTGCTGTTAGTTTCTCTCAGAGGAAAGTAGCCAATCAATGTATAGAAAAGATTTGGGGGGGCGGGGAGGTGATAAAAATGAGAAAACAAGGTTAGCAATATCAGCCATGCCTCCTGAAATGGATGGAAGACTTGCAATTTTGTGTCTTCAGCTATGTCCTGGCCTTGTTTGCTAGTTTCAAATATAAAATAGCAGTAAAGCATCCATCTACCTGACATCCTTTTATGCTCCCTTTCAATCATGGACTGCAAAATGTTTCTTTTCAGGTTTACTCTGGTATGGCAGTCCTGTTATTGCCTATCACTTTAAGGAGTTGAAAGGGCTGATTTCATTTTCTTTTAGCTTGCAAGCTTTTTTTTAATGTGGAATCTGTTTCTCACTCGGTTTGCATTTCATCTAGGAGAATGCTGGCTATCAGTGCTTGAATAATAATTGAACTGAGGCAAGCTGTTCAGCCTAAGGTCTCAAGCTGGGAAAGCTATGTATCTTGTGTTTGGATACTTCAAAAGAATTGAACATGCCAAAATTCATCTGCATGTGAACACAAAGGTGGTGAAAATCTGTACAGCTCTGGCTACATGGCTGCACAACTGGCTTCAGCAGTTTCTCACTGTATCTGAGATCTTGTTCTTAGTGTTCTTTAACAGTTTTCACCAGTGCTATGTATTGAAGTAATGCAGTATTGCGAGACTGAGAATGGCATATTGGTCATTTTGAGACATGGATGAATCTTGTGGAACTGTTTCTCCCACTTCTTCATATGCTTAGCTTCTGCTGAATGGATTTTTAATTGCTGTCCTATTTGAAACTGTATTTAGATACAGTTAGTGATGCTAACGCCATAGTTATCTGTAGCTTTTGAAATTATGATGGCTACCCCTTCAGTTTACAGCAGTACTACGCTGTTCTTGCTCCGCAGTCTGGTTCTGAGTGACAGTCTGGTCTGGTGACTCAATTGGAAGGAAGAGCATGCAAGTTTCACAGTATTGATCTGTACAAGGATTGGTGATTGTGCCGTTTGAAGATCACTTATATTGAGTCCCACAGTTTCACACACCCTACTCCGATGTGGCAAATTTTTGTGGCTGTGCAGAGGCAGAGATGAATGGTTTGGGGCTGCAGCCTGTGCTCATCCACGATGAGTGGCAGTGAGCACCAGGCAGCCAAGCGTTCTGTCTGTCTATCCATACAGGCTGGGCCCTGCCTCCGGGGCTTAAGAGCAGAAGGTGGTGCACCTCCTGGAACTTAACAGATGCCCATAAAACTACAGAATGCTTGGTCTTTTTTCTTTTTTATTATTTTTTTTTTCTTTCTTTTGGCCTCATGAGATTGCAGTTTGAGTCATTCTGGTATCCTTACAGCCACAAATTGAGGAGGAAAAAAAATCCGTGAGTGGTCCAAATAGCAATTACAGCTTTGAAGTAATCAGATGGCTTGAAAATATGTGTTAATTAAACTTCCCAGGCTGTTTTAATCTTTGAAAAACTTTAACCTTCTCCTGCCCTTCTTAAACCAGGCATGTCATAGAAACTTCACCAATACACAAGCACTTGTGCATGTTTGTTCCTCTGTGCTTTGCTGTCTGTTTACATATGCACATCCTGTACTGTCGGTTAAATAATGTGATTTCTCTGTGCTCTGGAGCTGAGAGACGAGGAAGGATGTGTTAATGAAATATTAAGAAAAGGTCTTTCTGTAAAAATTCTGCCTTGTGCTGCAAGACCCAAAGCTGTGAGTTAATTACAGAGTTTAAACAAAAGAAGAGAAAGTCACACTCAGAGGGAGAAACAGTCCTGGTTCCTATCTATGAATTTTTGATACTGCTGATGGGTATATTTTAAACTTCGGAATTAATGAGCACCCTGAGGACAATAAATGATGGTTGGTTAAAAAGAAATGGAGGAGTGAAGGAGTGGTGTTGAGCATGGTTCTTCTGCTCTGCAGGAGTAGAGCTCAGTAATATCATTTTGATGATAAATAAATAATATACATTTAAAAATGTCACGTGTTTAAAAAAAAGTTTTAAGAAAGTTAGTGTAGCTCCTGTGCCTTTAATTCCCTTTTTGTGAAGAAGAAAAGCCAGGTAAATAGAGCAACTTAAAACAAAAACCCAGCTTTTTCTTTGCCTTTGAAACTTCAAGGAGAAATGCCAAACTCTCAAATGTCAGATCGCACCCAAACTGTTGGTGACTAACAGTCTTTAGAAGAAAAGAGAAGAAAGGAGTTGGGCTGCCTTGGGACTAAAGTTTGCTGTGTACATAAACTTGTGAGAGAACTGTACGTGCTTGAAAGGATGCAGTTATCTCCATCCCCTCCTGAGGAGGGACATTTGCAGTCTCTCTGAACTGCTAAAGCTGTAATTCATGTGAAGTGCTTTACTATTTTATTTCTTTGGTTTAAAATGATTCTCATTAGTTTTGATCGCTCTAAATCAAGAGTTAGGTTTTTTTTTATTATTCTTATTTATTTTTTTTTTATTTCTGTTGCACTGTTCAGGCTGATCCATATAATCTTATTGGGCTGATTGCAAGTCAGACCTACATCCGACTGCCATCTCTTTTTTAGAGCCCAGGTCAGTTACCCGTTCAGGATGAGTGCAGCTTTACAGAAGCCTGTAAGCATTTCCATGGGCAGCTCCTGTCAGCAGATGGTTGGTGTTGTGGTGGGCATTCCAGCCACCCTTGGGCATGTCTCTCACTTGCCTGCCCCAAACCAGTGGCAAAAAATCTGTCATCTGACAATTAGTAAATAAATCTCTGGATTGTGAGTCTGCCACCCACATCATGAAGTGAAGGGCACAGTATATTACATAGAAGTGTTTCACCCTCGTATCGTTGTAGCTTTTCTCTACACCAGATGCTTCCATCTTTGCTCCGTTTGTAAAATATTTGAACAACCGTCTGCAACTTCCAAGTTGCATGACATCTGATTGTGAAATTTGCTGAGGTTTGCCTCACCTCTAGCAAAGTTTTTCCTCTCTAGCCTTCAGGCATGTATTCAGGCATTAGCTGGAAAGCACTGCATAGCTGGCAAACTCCTCCTAATTCCTTCTATCCTTCTGTTCCTTTGTCTTGTCAGCCCTTTTCATGAAGAGCCCTCTTCATATGAGTATTTTGTCCATATCAGGATAGAGGGCATGCCTTGCTGTTTAATATAAAGCTCAGAGGCTTCCAGGTACAGTGGGGTTAGAGAGGGTTAGACGAGTGATTTCACTTGTCCTCACACTTCTGGTGTCTCAGGCTGGTAAGGCTTTTCTTTACCAAAACCAAGGTTATGGTGGGTGAACAAACTGAGCAATATGTGACTAGTAAGTGTGACAAAACCCCTGCTCACTTGCAGAGGTGGGTTCTAGTGGTGAGAGGACAAATATAAGCAGCTCCACTGAGCTGGGGGTGTTATCCTGGGATAAATAAATTCTGCACCTGTTAATTACAGCAGACACCAGCTGGATTCAGTCTCTCAAGTTAATATTGAGGCTAATATGATCTGTGATCTCTACTTATAGACTTTAAATTTCAAGCTTTCTAGGAGTGCTGATGGAGTACTGGGCCTGAGTCTGATGTTCTCAGTACATGATGAAGACTGGCAAGTTGGGAATGTTTCAGATGAGAGCCTTGCAGTGGCTGAATAAAGAATCCTAAAGTGTTTAACGACTGAAGAAAATTATTTGTAAAGGACTTCATTAGTTTATTAAGATGTATACAGAGACGTTCCAGCCCCACATGGAGGTCTTTCAATGATGATGTTACACACCCTCCGTCTTTAATTCTGATATGTGCATGCTTTATACTGTGTAGTAATACATTCTGCTATGTGTCCGGACTCACCAGCAGCTTCTCTGACTGGTAGAGGGATCCATGCTGTATACTGGGGACAGTGGTGTGAAATTCCTGTCTGGTTTTGGTCTGAGTGCAAAATGAGCAATATAAGATGTGAGATCCCCTATGTGATTTTCTTGAGCTTTGGAATTTCTGTGTTAGGGGACAAAGCAGAGGAGGAACATGAGAGCAATTCTGATCCCCATCCGTTTTTCAGCCCTGTCACAGTTCCTACCTGATAAAAAAAGTGTGCTGGTGTTAAGTTTGTAGTGTTATTAGAGTGCTCTAGAAAATAACGTAAAATGTGATAAAGCTGTATGTTCCACTACATTTCATTCAGTGTCCTTGCATGGATGTTTCAAAAATGAACCTTAGTTCTGCAGTCTCCCAAGCCCTCAACAAGGCTGTGGATGGCAGCTAAGCTGGATGCTTTTCTTTCATTTTCTTTAATAAAAGTGTTTCAGTGCTTGCGGTACTTCATGCTCTGAATAGAGAAAATGGCAGTGTGCTCACAGCAAGCAGCAGAGTGTTTAATCCCAGGGTTAGGAGGAGCAGTTTTTATATCTGCATTCATTTCTCACGTGGTTTTAATGTCATGGGTTCCTTTTATAAAACAGGAAAGCAGTAGCTAGAGTTTTTTGTTGTTTGTTGTTTTTTTTTTTTAATGATGAGGTGAATATGGACAAGATAATGATACCTCCATTTTTATTAGCTGTGTTTCTGCCTGTCCTGTCATTTCCTGATGAATGCCAGCTAGAATGTCAGTAGTGGCAACAACAGCAAAAAATACTGACTCCGTATGAGGTTTTTTAACAGGTTCTGAGACAAGGAAGGAGAGTAATAATATGATAAAGGTATATCAGCTGAGACAGAATTTGCTTCTGCTTCCAAGTGATTAAAATAAGCAAAAATAGAGAAATAAAAGAGCAGGGAATTTTTATGTCCACAGAGGTACTTTCAGCATATGCTATTTGTATTTCCTCTAGCTCAGTTTTTGGAATTACTTTTCTTGTGTGACTAGTTGTGTGTTCTCCTATGAAACATGGGACTTCTGAGAATGAGAGCTGATACATTTTTAGAGCTTCATCTTCTCCACATGTCAGCAGTATGCAGACCAGCTACAACTGCAGAAGTTCATTTCAAACACCAAATGGCAGCAATTAGAGGAGAGGGAGCTGATGCAGTGCCTTCGGATATTGGCAGTAGCCAGGAGGGCAAATGCATTTCAAAGTTTTTCAGAGGCACTATCACTATTTTATCTGAGTCATCAATATAATATGAACAGTTCTTGCAAAGGTTTTAGACAGGTCCTTCCGTTTGAAAACAAGGAAAAAGTCTTTCCAAACTTGATCAGCACAATTATATATTTGGCCCAGCATTCCTGTCTCCAGCAGTGGAGAGTATTAGGTCTTAGAGGAAAGTGCTAAAACTCCCACAGTGGACAATTACAGAATAAGCTGTTGTCAGGGAGAGTTCCTTCCTAACCATAGGATGCCTTGAAGTATTTCTGAACTGTCTAATGTAATTGTAGATCTTCATATTAGTCCTACAGATGCCAAATCCTTTCATTAATCCTTCAGCAAGATTAGTCCTTTTGAAAGTCAATTCTGCACAGTGGCTGCTCAAAAGAAATAGAAACTCAAAATAAAAGGAGGTTCTTTCTGTTATTGAAGCAGCACCAGATCTGATAATTTATAAACACACCTCAATCCATGATGAGCCTGGTTTGTTCCACTCCAAAGGAAAGAATGATTATTTGCCCTGGTTGTAGACAAGTAACTAAATGATGCTGCTTTTTTAATTTCTTGAGGCCTCTTTTTAATGCTGTTGTTTTTGATTTACCCATTCCAGTTGTTCCTTTAACTCTTCATACAGTGCTTACTCCGTAATCCTTTATAACACATCTGTGAATGTCTTCAGAGCATTCTACATTTCTTTTTTTTTTTCCCCTTATAAATTCATGATCCAAGTTTTAAGCATGTAATTCACTTCTAATCTTTGAAAGAAATAGGATCATAAATTCAGCCATTAAAGATAAATATTAGGTAAATTATAAGGCTAATGTGTTCCTAACTAAGTCATTTTCTGATAAGCATTGACATTTCTAGAAGACATTTAATTATTGATGTACAGTATATCAGGAATGATTAATCAGAAGGGTATCATAAGTTCAAATGGATATAAATTATATGTTTTATAATGCTGACATTTATTAATTTACTAGGTTTTCAGTTTAGTAGTCATGTTGGATTAGACAGTGTAGTGATACACTGTGGGAATATTAATTTTTGTCTGACTACCCACCAAAAGAAAGTAGGCACAGTTTCCAAGTCTAAATCCTACGTAGAATTTCAGTATGAATACATGCCTGAAAGATTGTTTGACTTGCCTAGTGAAGTCAAACACAGGCAATCTTTGAAAATAAAATTACATTGACTTCACCTTTTAGCAATCTTACTAGGGAAGAGACCTATGATATACCTTCAGGTGGTGAAACACACCATCATCCATTTGTATCTAGGATTTAATACTCTAAGGTTACACTGAATCGTTTAGATGATGTAGATTTGATTTTTCTTTCTAACGCAAATTTTACTCTGCTATGGTAGCACAGATATTGCTTTCTTATGAATATGTAACAGCATAAGGAAAGAACCGGACAGTGTACGTTCTATATTAAGGAATCTATTTTCTCCTCACTATAAAACACAAATGTGTTCCTACCAGAACTGTTCATGCTCTAAGTAGGTTTAAATCAGCTGTCACACACTCATTATATGCTAAAACGCAGTACTTGCATATTCAGCTTTTGAACAGTTCTATTGTGCAGGTTGGCTGCTATCTGACAGATTCATTGCTCATAGGATTGGGTCAGTGGTGATGGTTCTCTGCCCATCTGATGGCTGTGTAAGGTTTGTGGCCTTTCAGTTATGAAATAAGTTTGCTTTGCATATTCAGACTTATCTCTGAAATGTCTTCTCCAGCTGAATAGGAAAAACAAACATTGAGGTGGCCTTCAGGAAAAAAATTGTGTTTTCCTGTGAAAATCTGCATACAATTGTAACTGGACAATCTGTATTGGGAAACACAGGCAGATGTATGTGCAGTTTTCCATTTTCTTCCAGTCTGCCATTCAAAGTAGATCAACAGAAAGTCCATTTTTAGGGCATTTGAATTATCAGGTCCTTTAAGCATATTGATTGTTGATGTTACTCTTCCTTCAGCTCCAAAGGCAACTTGGGAACTATTCAGAAGTTTAACAGCACACACCTGGAATAAACATGAAAAAGACAGTAGATCCCCAGCAGTAAGATACTACTGTAGCATAATTGTTGAGTCATCAAGTTCTGACCAAGGGCTTTAGAAACACGTAAGGAAGATCAGTCCTGTGATGCAGATGCTCCCTACAGCAGCTGCACATTGTCTGCTCTGCTCTCTCATACTCAGCAGGTCCACTCCTGAGGTCCAAAGCTGAGAAATGCATTTTGTGACGGTCCTGTTACTGTTGACATTACACAGTTTCCTGGTATGTGTGCTGTTTTCCAAGCTGTTTCAGTTAACTTGGTTCAGGTCAGCATGTCTGCAGTTTATTCAGAATCCACATTACAGATTGATTTGGAATAAACAGTTATTCTGCTAATAGAAAAGCAATTATTTAAACAAAAACAGCAGGGCTTTAAATAAAGGAACAAAGAATAGGGAAGCATCATTCCCTCTTAGTCCACATATGGCTCATCTACCTATGGAACAGCCAACTCCTGAGGAATCACTGAATGTGAAGGGTATGATGGTCATGCTGTGTTTATACTTAGTGTGACTCCAAAGCAAATTCTGATTCCTTGGATAAGAGGATTCAACTGACGCATTTGAAGTTTGGCAAGGAAAGATGTGAAGCAGCAAACAGTGCTCTGTGAAATAAACCTTGACAGTTGCATATTCATTTCTATAGTCATTTAAAAATCACATATTTGAGGTGTGTAACATCTGGAGTCTGCAGAAATTGACATAATATAGTTTCTGTTTTGTAGTTAATAAGGAGGAAGAAAAAATGTACTCTATAAAAACTGAGAAGCTTAAACACCAGCACGCTTTATTGGCTAATGAAATTGTTGAACCTTGGATCCCTAGAGCAAAACCCACAAGCTGAAAGTTGCATTTGGTCAAAGACTCAGCTTTGTTTCTTTTATTTAAGCGTCGCTCTCTAAAGGCCAGATAGCCATGGTATTCTGGAGTGGGTTGCATTTATCAAATGGCCTTTTATGCTATTTTCTTGCAAAAAGGTTTATGACTGCTGAGTCCACAGCATGAATTTTGAGTGGAGAAAAACATAAAAGGAGGTGAACAGTAAGCGTTTTGCATTTGAGAGATCTGGGTGTAGTCAAGGATGAGCTTCTTTACCAATACAGATTTTCTGATTCCTTACCTCTTGCACACCGTGTAACAGTGCTTAGTGCTGTTGATCTGTTGCATTAATTTTCTAATGGCTCACTGCTTAGTAAGGTGTAATGGGCAGCGTGTCTATCTAAAGGCAATCTAGTAAGGGCTCATCCCACTGCTATGGAGTTAAATTAATCTGTTTAGGGAAATAATTCATCTCACTACTGTTCTTTAAACAGACAAGGAAAGTCCTCTCCTGCTTGATTAGAGGCTTCTCAATAATCAGAGCAGTCAGCCAAGAGAGTGCTCTACTGGCTTTCCCACTACAGGGGCCTACACATAAAGTGGAAATTCAGGGTTGAAATGGAATCTCTGCAATCATTTATGTGAAAGTTGTACAATGATGCCCCTAGATGAAGGTATACATAAAAATTCATAAGATACATGAGGAGCAAATGTCATTAATATTTATCAGCCTTCTCCTTTGTGGAATATACAGATGTTAGCTCATTGTTGCATTTAAATGCAGTATACTCAAGACAGGAAGGAAGTAATGGGCAGTAAATTTCAGCAACCTAATACTTCTGAGCAAATTTGTATGTGGTCCCACAGTAAGAAATATATTGTGTCTCCTCTTAAAACAGCATTTTCAACTGGCCTTTCCCTCATGCAAGGTTCTAAACTTAAACTTTATTAACATCCCAAATTAAGGGCTGCACTAAGTGAATTTGTTTTTTAAAGGTTGGCCTTTAGAATGTTCCAGTTGCCTACTCCGCAACCCCAACAATAATGGAAAATATAATAGTGATAGTGAACAGCCACTGTCTGTTAACACAGATGCTTTTCAGTCTCGTCTTCTTTCTGACAAAGGACAAAAGTTCAACCTGTAGCTTGTCATTTAGCACTGCTGAAACAGAGATATTACAAATGTGCTAAAGCCTATCTAATTCTGCTGTCACTACTCTTCTTCTCATGCTAGGAGATAATTACTTGGAACCAAGTTGCTTGGCAGACGTACTTTGTGCTGTACCAGAAAATCAGGCTGAGGACAACAGTGTAATAAGCAGTATTGGAACATGTGGTTCCAATTAACTCATGCCAGGACCTATTAAAAGCACTTTGTCCCATTTTTATTTTCCAGCCAAATGTAACAATAATACAACCGGAAAACACAAGACAACAATTACAATCAATCCATCCGTTCTAACTAAATGGCAATATATAATAATAAGTTATGGAGTGGTCTTGCAGTCTTTTGCTTTGACTGACAGGGCTACTCTGAAGAAAAACTACAGTGTCAAAGTAATCTTAACTGTGCTAATAATGCTTGTGCCTCTAACTCTGCTGGGGCAGCTGCTGCAGTTCTCACTGGAAGCTTTCCTGTGTGAAACAGCATTCCGTTCTTCTGGGATGTGGCAAAAGTAGCAGCACCTATTTCTGTATAAAATTGTTGATCTTGCTTGACAACTTGATGTAACACCACCTCCTTCTTGTGACGCCCTCCTAGCTGTAGTTGTGTTTTCCCAATGTAGACGCAAAGTTTCGTGGCAGTCTCCAGGACTTATGTTTTATTGCCTTGTGCCTTAGCTACTGCAAGTCCTTGCTGGATCTGGCGTTGCTGGAAAGCCTTCTCTTTCTGTTCTTTGATTGAGAAAATGCAATAGCTGACTATCCAGGCTTCTTTGGTACCATCCTGTAATTTAATACGTATGTTTCTGAGTTGGACTTGATATTTTTTCAGTGGACACATTATTGTGTTAATACAATTTCTCTCCAGCTCTTATTTTAGATCAGGTATTCATGGAGACCTAAGATATACTGTGGTGGAAGAAACATCTGTCTGAATTTCCACTAAGCAGGTCCTCTGTTTTCACACTGCATTACAATGAAAGCCAACTGTCAGCTCTAAAATAGCAGCCAGACCCATGCACAGTCTCCAGACTATTCCACAGACTTCACAGAATTACAGCATTAATCTTGGTGTCAGAGGGAGAAAAAAGTTTAAATAAAACAATCAAAATTGATGCAGTTCTCATTGCAGTGGAAGCTGGCTCTAATGGACCATCAGAGGCATACACTGGTGTGGAACTGTGTGTCAGACCTGGAAGATGCTCGCTAGGCAACACATTATTACACAAATGCTACCAGAGGAGCAGTTTCAAGCAGCCCTGAAAAAAAAAATCAATGATCTAGAAAAACAGAGTTGAAGAAATGATAGTAGGACTGTAAGAGTCCTGAAGGAATTGGGGGCTCTGACCCTAAAAAGATTTTAACTAAATGGCTACTTAGTTTATTGGATTTATTTGGGGACGGAGGGTGGAGAAGCAGGAAGGAAAAAAACTTAAATGAAGCTGGATGGGAAAAAGATTCTCTAATGTGTCAGACTGAGCAGTAGTAAGAGCTTTATTACAGTCTTGTTAAAATTCCCCCTGCTGGATGGTTACTCAGTTATTGGGTTAAGATCCCACTACAGTAAGTTCCCAGGGGGCTTTTTCAGTCTGAGAGGCTGAGTCTGTACCATCGTTTCAACCTTCTTCAGAGT
The DNA here is from genome assembly GCF_039878825.1 of Excalfactoria chinensis. Classification (NCBI taxonomy): domain Eukaryota; kingdom Metazoa; phylum Chordata; class Aves; order Galliformes; family Phasianidae; genus Excalfactoria; species Excalfactoria chinensis. The sequence goes on along the minus strand of NC_092827.1, from coordinate 60,390,963 downwards.
TAGAGTCCAGCAGGAATAAGTCAGTAGTTCTCCAGGTTTTGTGCCAAGGGAGATCAGCAGAGCTGCACAGAGATTGTCAGCCCAGCATGGGCTAGGTACAGACCATTTAGATCAGATTCTGAACATACCTGTTCATCCAGGCTGAGGAGTGTCTTTCCTTTCTTGCTCTTGCCTGTGTACAGCCAATTTGCCTCTTTTTTTCTGCCAATAAAACATCACTTCCTGATTTTCATTCACCAAATTGCATGTGTCTATGAGTCACCTCAGCAACTCTGGGGTCCTGTTGTCTAAATCTATTAACGATTGATTAGTAGTAGTCTGAATATATCCCAGCTCTCCAGACATCTGATCAAGCTGTTCTTGGTGAAGACACCAGTGGGTCGGACCCAGCCCTTAGCTTGGTGCAGGAATGGTGGTAAAGCACGCGTCTGCTTAGGAGTGGCATCTTCTAAGGTCTGATTCCTGTGGCCCATGAGGGTTAGAACTGATCCCCAGCAAAGAGCAATTGCTGGAAATGAATCTTCCTTCAGAACTGGAGATTTCAGGGCTACTTCTTGCCTCTTAAATTTTGCTAGGGTCATTTTGCATCCTTATTTGTTTAGGGTTTTGTTTTGTTTTGCTGGTTTTTAAGTTGTTTGCTTCTGTTTTTGGGAGCTCAATTTGTGATATATCTTCAATATCTATTTTCACACTGAATTTGACAGATGAGCAACTCCAGCACGCCTGATAAAGAGCAACATTTGCATTGTCTCACTACTCCTGCGTGTCACTGACCCACTGCATCTTAACATTATTTAAAAGCCTTCATTCTGGAAACGTTAGTGATGCTTGTTCTTAATTTACTTACATAAATAATCTGCCCTTCAGAAAGGAGTGTATCTTATGCTTAAGAAAGGCTTTTAAAGGCTGGTTGTAGCTTCCTAAGTAAGTTTCTGGATCTCTAATCATCATGATTAGTAGAAGCTGCTGAATGTTCCACGTTTGAAAGTAAGGCCTTTATTTTTATTAGCACAGAAGCATTCTTGTGCTTACACATTTCAATTCATTGAAACAGTTTGGTATTAACCCATGATGAACTAAAGCGATATTAAATGTTGCAACCAACTGAGAGCTGACAGAGAGCTTTGACATAAATGTTAAATTGCCAGACACTAAGAGACAGAAATCAGTTGCAGATTGTTTTGACAGGTGTTGCTTTAACTCAGTCTCTATAATACATTTTATTTATTAATCTGGAGAAATAGAAAGGTTTTACAGAGAGGAGGCTGGAGGCTGTGTACCTTGCATTTAGATTCCTGTCTTGTGTTTGGTTTTTGCAGGACTTGGCTGAATGGTATAAACCATTGCTCTGAAGGGTTTGATGTGTATGGCAAGGGCTTCAGCCTTCATAGAAGCCTTGCCTCTGTCTCACACAGGGCTGAGGAGCCATCAGTCAGCCAGTCAGTAGACTCCAGTGTGATTTTTCTGTTTTGTAGTTCTGAGCTGCTGGGCATATTGGATTCTTGTCTCTCACAAAGGCAGGATAGGTCTGATATCAGCCTGTGAAAGGAAGACGCTTCCATCTTCCACTGAATTCCTGCCAGCATTACAAATGCCTGTAACTTAGGGGAAAAAAATTGTCATCTTTAAAATAAAAAGGAAGGGACACAGAAAAGAAGATGAATACCTCAGCATTATGAACAGTTGTGGTAGTATTAGAAGGCTCAAATAGTGATTTGAACTTCACGTGATTGCTTATATTTAAACAAACACTTGTGTGGCTTTAATGAGAAAATCCTCCATTTTAGAGGAGCCACTGGAGATACAGCTAAGAATCCTTTTAATCACCTGGAACTTTTCTCAGTTACATATTTATCTGCTGGAGATCAGTTATTAAATAAATACCAATCATCCACAATTCGTTAGTTCAAACAGGGAGCAGGAGGAGGTGGGGCCTGCAAGTGTGTTTAGTGTGTTTAGAAAGCAAAGGACTAAAAGACAAGGCCTTTTTCAGTGAAAATACAATTGGAATTCTGCCTGTAATTCTACACCTTGGTAAAGGGAGAGTTTTGCTGTGCTGCTGTCAGCGTACAAAAGTCCTTGGAAGAAATTCTGGTTTTAGACAGATTGCTTTGAATATTCATTCATTGAATTCATATAAATTCAGATGATGGCTGTCACACTATTTAGAAAATAGACTGGAAAATCATTTCTGTGGTTCTAGTAGTAGTTAACATACAGCAGAAGAGTAACAGAGGGATTGGTGGAACAATAGCAAACCTTTTGCACGTTTTTTATGTGTCTTGCCATTTATTAATATAAGTACTTTATACCTGGTAACATAGGGATTATTACTGGTCTTCTACTCACTTTGGAGATGCTGAGAAAATTTTTAGAGCATGTTCTGCTCAATAAAGGAAGCCAACACAAATTATATCCTTTTTTTAATGCAGATTTTGTGTTGGTTTGTTTGTTTATTCAAGTAAATATAAAATCAGCATGACTCATCAGCTGAAACTCAGAATCTGAAAACTCTTGAGTTGGTGGTATGAAAAGAAGCATCAACCTGCCTATCTAATGGCAAAAAAAAAGAAGCATCTTTCTATTGGCTGCTTTTTCAGTGTTATGTTTTTGAGGACTGTGTGTTGTTTAAATACTATGGAAAAGTATAGAGATATATTAAAGTTACTGGGATATCAGTGATCTGCTGTGGCTTTGCACATTTAATTTTGATCCTGGCCATAATCGCTTTTACTAACAACCCTTTACTAAAGCTTCTTCTGCAATATTATTATCATCTCAGGTTGTTTCTTATTTAAATTCAAATTTATCAAGATATACCTTGAAATATTCATGTGACCTTCATACAGATTATTGCCTTGCATAATCTTAACAGCTGTGCTATGAACTTAATTTGTTCTATAGATACATCATGTGTGTAAACTTCTTATTCTTAAAACTACTAATTGAGATATTTCTGTATTGGCTTTTGAGTTTTGTGGGCAGACCACCACACTGAGAGGCAGCTAAAAGACTTTTAATACAGCCCTAAATTCTGATTTTAGTGCTGATAGAGGCATTAAGCTTTCCTTCAATAAAGTCAATTCATCATAGTTCTACGGGAAACTATTTTCTGTTAAAGCTGAAATTACATTAAAAGCTCTTATATTAAGTATATAATAGATAAATCTTTAGTCTGACATATGCAAACGTTGGAGCCTGTAACTTTGTTTTTTGTTTTTTCTGATGTGTCCATTGATTTTTTCAATGACTCCATATTTTCTTCTTCTGATCTATTAACATTTACAAAGCTTAAATTAAACTATACCAGGGTTACAGTTGTACCATTACCCTGAATCCACAGTGGATTACTCTGTTGAACTACTGACTTGCACCACCTTCAGTATTTACAAGGTACATTCAGTACGTGTTAGACATTAGGGGAAGTAAATAGCTATACAAAACCGATTTCCAGTCAAATGTCATTTGGGAAATTGGAGTAAATACTGCATTATTTTATGCACTATCAGTTATTAATTTACGTGGAATTAAAATTAGACTTTGACCTTCAGTGATTCTGTTGTTTTCTAGAATACAACACAGCCTTTACTAAGCACAGTTTAATGTTCTGGAACATGGGTAAAAAGATGCATAGATACAGATTATAAGAAAAATGTTTATTGTCTTAAACTTAATTACAGAAAAGATCATGATGCGAATGCTTGAAATGCAGCCAAGACATTTTCCAAAGAACATTAAAAATGATTGCTGTTTACTAATCGCAGATTATATCGACACAAAGCTGTGGTGGGAAAGGTTTAAATTTTGCTTGTGTGGGTGGTGTCCTGATGCAAACAAAATGTGTGGTCTTGGTGAGGAGTCCTGCATGTTTGAACGTTCAAAGTAAGGACTGAAAGTTACAAGTAAGGGAAAAATAATTGTTCATGACAGCAACATTGCCTACTTGGTTGTCAATGGGAAGGACTTGGTGTCAGAGATGACAAGTGTCATAACCCTATACTTCCAAACAAGGACTTTATTTTAGCTGAATGTGAAGCAGGAAAGTTTGTTGGAAGACTTACTAGTAGCTATTGATTTTTGTCTGGGCACTTTGACTTCTCAGTGTCTTGGAAACTACTGCTCATTTCTGATAAGCCTCATTTTTATGTTATGTGCAATAAAGATTCAGCTAAGCTGAATCCTGGGAAGTTAGTCTTAGTTAATACAGAATGGTAGAAGTTGGAAAAGACCTTTAAGGTCATCTAGTCCAATAGTCAACCTATCACCAGCATATTAAATATAATGTTTGAGATTTAGATAAGTAAATTCACCTAAGCATTAGGACATGCATAATTATTGTTTTCCTTCTGAATTGTTTGAGCTCTTTTCAAAGCAGTTGCTTAGACTGTTCTTTGTAACGCCTCCCTGCAAGGAAACACGGCTTATGCAGCTGGCTGGCCCATTTGTCCATCTGGCCTACAGCTCTCCTGTTCTCCTTAGTTTAGGCAAACAGGCAGGAAAGACAACAAGTCAAAATATTCACAGAGACATGCTAATAAAAATGGGTCAGACTTCTCAATCCTCTTTAATATCCAGGTGGATTGTATTAATCTTTATATTCCACAGAATGCTCAGAAATCCAAAAGTAAGTTTTCCAAACCTGAAGGAAGATAGAAGACAGATCCAAGATAAGGATAATGCTAGGACAGGTTTTCAGGATCATCTTCTTGAGCATGCAGAGTCTGTAGTAGAGTTCTCAAAAGTTTGAACTACCTCATCCCATTCCTTTTCATCAACTGAATAAGTGAATGTGTGGGTTACTGCAGTGCCAATTACTCTTTGTGTGAGAAGAGGAAAGAGCCTGAGATATGCCAGGAAGGGGATGACTAAAAAAGGAAAACAGAAGGAAATGAAAGTGGGGATGAGAGTGTGGAGTGATGGGGAATGCTTTGGTGGCAAGTGGCTGGCCAGTGTGTGTTACATGTGCTTTCTCTTAGATCAGTACTCTCTGACAGTAAAATGTGCCCTGGCATCAACTTACTTGCTGGCACCCATTCAAAACCTAAACTGGAGAATAATAAGGAGTTGCACTGAGCATTTTCCTCTCTTATACAGACCACAATTAGCAACCTAATGCAGGAGTGCCTCTGAATTTGGCACCCCTTTGCTAGCTGTTCTGGGGGAGGTTTTGTTCTGATTGTCATCAGCAGGGTCCTGTGCACTGGTGCTTGTCGGGCCCCGTACCAGACAGAAGCAAAAAGTGTAGGAAAGGGAAGCAAGCACCCAGCAAAGCCCCAGGGAGGCTGCTGGACATGGCATGCTAGGGGAGAAAGGATTCATCATATTTTAGGCAAATCATAAAAAAGCCGTGGTACATAGACCTTGCAGGCTATGCAACAGATGGTGTTGTTTTGGCTGGCACAGTAGGCAGGTGTTATAGCAACTTCCTGAGATAATGGAGCTGCGACCAGTAAAGTTGAAAAGAGCACAGAGTGTTATCGGGCATAATGCATATACATGGAGAGGAGAAGCTTTGAAACTCAACTGGATTTGGGATGCTGCCACCTGAATTGTTCACTCTATCTAGAAGGAAAAGAGATGGAATGACATGAACTGCTGTGCACTCCCACAGGAATTGTTTGAATAGTTGAAAATATGTAACCTTGATAGGGCCAAGATGTTGAGGTTGCCATCCTTTATTGTTGATGTTTTCCATCTCCATCTATCACTGAAAGAGAAGGCGTGTTTTCTGGGGAAGTAAAAGCTGTGAAATAAGGGTGTAGGTGGTCTTGATATGATGCGCCCAATTTGTTTACACAGCACAGCAGAGCAATGGAGAATGGGCCTTCAGAGTGTGCTGGTCCAGGTCACATCTTCTGCAACTAGCTTCAATCTGTCAATTTCTGGATGCTGTTTTTGTAGCTGGATTTAGGTTATGAAACTCTGGCGAGCCTCAGATGCTGTTCTGCTGGTGGCCTGGCTTGGCCTCTCTGGCACATTTCCATTGTAGCCTCACCTCTCTGCAGAGGTCACAGGGCACAGAGCTGTTGGGTGGCAGGCTTTGCAAGCCGGCTGGCCACTGCACTGCACCATTACCAGGACCCACACACAGCAGCTGGGCTATGCTCAAACTATGTTTGCCACTTTGCCCAAATAGTGCTGGCTATTTAATTGTTAATTGTGCTAGCTTCCTGGTTTAGTTAATTTAATGTTTGGCTCCAACTGCTTGAACTGCAACATGGAGGGACATACTTCTCATTCATGTGAAATTCCAACTACTTATGGTTCAGACTTAGTAACAACATAGCATTAAACCTTATTAACTCCCACATTAATTTGCCCCTTGGCAAAGACCTGCTACCAGCTTGCTACCAGTGTATTTTGTAACTCAGGCGTGATTTATCACAAGGGGAGGCATGAAAAAAGAAAAACTATGTCAGTAGCTGTACTCAGAACACAAAAATGAATGATGCACCTGCTAAGTTTTCTTACTGATCAGATTCAGATTTTACTGTAACCTCTACAGACTGAGGGTATATGGGAAATGCAGACACAAGAAAGTGTAGTGCAAAGACCGGTGTTGTTGAGCACCATGCTTCACACCTTCATGCTGGGAAAATAACTTCTTAGGTAGTGACTTTCTAGGTATTCATTCAGGCTGAAATTTCAATGATTGTTTGCTTCTCTTAATTGAGCTAATTTAATTTCATCTCATTATGAGTTATTTCATCATTGCTACCATGGAAGTCAATAGTAGCACAGCTACTATAGTAGTATCTATATATGGATAATTAAAATAGAAAAATATTATTATTTTCACTTACTTCAAATACCTTGATGAATAGCCATTAAACATGTCTCAAATGCCCCCTAACATTCGAATTGTACTTCCTGATGTTGTTAGGTGCTCACGTGGCAGAGGTAAATATATATGAGCAGTGTGTCCCAGGTAGAAAACTCTAATGATGCCTAGACTGGTGTGACATGGGGAGCCTTTTCAGGTGAACAGAGTCTGTGAAATACTTTAGATCCTAGAAATACAATATTTTTGTTACCTAATCTAGACTGCCAACATTAGTACAGAGCGATAGTGTTGATCTGCCAGGGAGAGTGATGCTCAAATTGTCTAAACTGGAAGTCTCCCTTTACAAAGATTGCTATAAAGCTGCTCACTTTCCTGTGACTGAATGCTACAAGTATATATTATTTTTGAAGTTCTGTTCCAGATTTGAAATGATTTGGGGTTGTAGTTGGCAATAGGACATTTATTATGTCTAAATACAGCAGTGCTGTGATATCATCCTTGTCAAAATGGGGGCAGTTCAAATTACCTCTTAGGCGTGTCTGTGGGAGAGTGAGCAATACAGTACTTGAACTATCTCTCTGATCCATGCATATTGCTCTTGGCTATTTGCTGCCTGGTAATCTCAAACCCATAACTTTCGACATTTGAGGTTGACTTACTAAATGACAAAACAAACACACACTTAAGTCTTGCGAAGAAAAGCAACATGAAGAATGTTTTGAATCTTTTGCAGAGCAAATTGCTTCCCAGTTTTGTCTTTTTTTCTAAGTGCTAAGCTGTACAGAAGTATAGATTGTTATCCTTCTTATCATCTTTAGTCAAGCAGATTTTCCCCTCTTTCAATTTGTATTTAATATAATGGGTATTTTGAGAAACCTACTGTAATTTAATTTGACAAGTAGGATACGCACCTTGCATAAATTTATTTTATGTAACACTTAAAACATACCAGGAGTCTCAGCTCTACTGAGTTTGGTGAGGCAAAGGAAGATTAATGAAAATATCATCATGAGTCTTTGGAAAAGTCAATCCACATTTTTCCTTCTGCATAGTGTGTTTGTTTTGCCTGTTGGCATGAGTTACACGTGTTCTAAATAAAATGTGAGATTTTGCATGGCAATTAATGTGAAGTTAGCAAGGTGCCCAATTTCTAGGCAACTATTTGCAGCAAGAGATTGGAATACAAAGTTATAAAGTCGGTATAATTTGTTTAGAAATTCAAATTGTTTTATTACTAGGAAATAGATCGCTCTCATTTTCCGTTATTGCTATTTGAGTATATGACAGATTAATGTATTTCAGAAGGGAGATGACAAAGTGTTTACCCCAACTGCCTGCTCAAAGTTGAGTGAGCTATCACTTCAGACGAAGTTGATCAAGTTTTTGTCCAGGTGATGTTGAAAATGTACAAGGATGGAGACCGTGTGACATCTCTGGGCAATTACATTACTCCTCTCATCAGACAATGAAAAAAAGCCTTCCATCGCCTTTGTGTGAACCTCTAGTTTCAGCTTATGCCCATTGTCTCCCATCCTTCTGGTGTGCATCACTTTGAAAAGCCTGGCATCTTCTCAGTAAGATGCATTTAGAAAATGCCCTCAGACTTAGGGCCTGTATTTTGGGCAAGTCTTGTTTGGAGCCAGAGATTGGACTCAGTGATCTGGGTGCTGTCCAACTAAAAGATACTCTGATTCCAGGAAGGTGGTTAGGTCCCTGTCCCTGGACATATTCAAGAAGTTTTTAGGATGTGGTTTAGTGGGAAATGGTGGTGGTAGGTGGGTGCCTGGAATGGATGATCTTGGAGGCCTTTTCCAGCTTTGGTGATTCTATGGTTCAATGTTTCTGTGAGCCCACTTGTCCCTTGTTTGGCTTTTGACTACTACTGTGTCCATATTGCTACCTTTATTTTAGTTCTTTTTGCTGATAATATTTACTCCTGTTCTTTGGAATTTTTTCAGACAGTACTCTTCTGAATGACTGGACCTTCTCTTCCACTAATAAATAGTCTTTCATTTCTGTATTTTTGAGTGAAAGTCAACAAGTGTGATACTTGCCACTTAATAAAAAGGGTTGCAGCCACCATTAAGGAAATGAATACTAAAAATGTGTTTTTGTTTGCTTGATAAGTAATAATTTGCTCTGCCACACTCTTTTATGATTTTTAAAAACATTTGTCTGTAATGGAAACGATTCCTTTAATTATAAAGATAGCTTCCTACTAGGCTGTATTATGAGCCTTGTTTCCATAGTAGTATGTTTTAGAAAGGTCATTCCTCAGCCTCAGATATCAGCCTTCTGTTTGAGCTGATTTTTAAATGCATTCTTAAGATATCCTATCTAGATAAGTCCTAGTAGAATTCATAAATATGTTCCTAAGTAGTTGCAGTGCCTAAACTATCACAATTTGGGAATGTAATCTTTGCAGGTAAAAATTTCCACTTTGTCTGTACCTGAGTAAAGACACGTGTTCTGTTTTCCAATACGGCAGGTACCTTGTGTCATATTTTCAAAGCTCTTTAGGTACCAAAGGATTGATGCAAGCAGTGCAATATCTGTTTTTCATCAACTTCTACAGAATTTTGTTGATACTTTTCCTATCTCAACTTCTATATCTTAAGCATGGAGTCAAAAAGTGTGTTCTGGATTCACCAAATCATTAGTGGAGACAGACCCACTAGACAGGAAGTGACACAGTGGTGTCATATTGGTCACTCATATTTTGGAGGTGCATCTTTCTTTCTGGAAGTCAGATCCTGAGACAAGGGAGACCCAGGGACCTGTCAAGTTTAAGTGTTATCTGGTCTGGTCCTCTTCTAGAAGAAGGTCTTTTTCTTCTCTTCTTCTTAACATATGAGGCCTAAGTAAATAAACACTTTGAATGCATTTAAAAAGTTAAAGGACTTTTCAGCCCTGCTTTTTATGGTCCATATTTATTACAGTGCCCTTAGGATTAGTCTTTAAATATGAAAGACTTTGCAGACCTTTTTTTGTGTTTATGTTTTGTGTTTGTGTATATAAAAAAATAAACAACAAAAAAACGTTCAAAATTGTGTTAACACATGCTTTGATGTATGTATGACTTGGGGGATTCTTCCTTTTTTAGTACTGAAAGAGCAGTTTTCAAGAAGGTGGGTGACTAACTGTCCTCCATTATGTACAGTTTCACCTCAATGTTGAAAATGAGAACAGAACACATTCCCAAACTGCAGAATATCTGGTCTGGTCAAAGCCCACTCTGTTTCATCACTTCCATTATATTTCTTTTCATGAATTCAAATTAAAAGAAAACATTTTATTCTAATTTCTTCATGCTGTTAAGAAGCAAACGTACATGACACAAAGACTAAGACTCAATAATAAAGAAAAAAAAAAGTGTGCTTAGACAGATAGGAGGTAGTAAATGGAAATACCCTGGAGAAATATTTCACATTGTAGGGAAATCTTTATGCATATTGTAAAAGGATGCATAAACAGTCTCCTTTTCATTCCAAGTGGTAAGGAGGTAATGAATGACTTGTAGAAAGAGATCTAGTCATTACAAGACAGGATAAATTCAAAGGACTCCCTTCTTCAAAATTTAAACTCATCAAAATAACCATATTGTGGGCACACAGTTAGTAGCCATTTTTCGGGGCATGCCACCTAAGGCTTGAAGGTAAAAAGAAATTGCCTGCCAGCATGTGGTGCAACGAGGAAAGCAAGTACCCATGTACCTCTGCTGTGAGCAGTATTTGAAGCAGCAGCCCTGGCTGGGAGGGTATGAGCAGTGTGGAGTGAGGTGCGGATGCCATGCTGGGTACCTGGAGGTGCTCTGCAATCAGGATGAACATCCAGATCTCGGCTCTGCCACCCTTCAGCTTGAAAAGCTCTAGGAAAGGGGTTTGTTGTGAAGTCAGTCGGTTAAACATAATTATATTCCTTGAAAAGCAAGTGAAAGTGGCACATGTTCGCCTGCCCCCCTTCTTGATCGTAACAGAAGATTTGGGCGGATTTTCTATTCAGAGGCAATCAGTGAATGTGGAGAGCGAGGGATGCAGGATGCCCTGGCTGACCTTCAGAAGAATTATTGTTTCTTTCACTCATGCTTTCTCCCCCCAAATCTCCCTTGTACAAGAAGAGCTACAGAGGCTTTTTATTTAAAAACAGGTGCATAAGTGGAGCTGTCGACTGTAGGGATGTAATTGATTCAGGACAGCAGTGCCCCTAATCAGACAGCCGCTTTTGTCATCTTGCCCTTTTGTATGAGGGAGAAGGAAAATAACTATCACCGTGTGTTTTAGTCAGGAAATATTCAGTAAATATTTGTCAGGCAACGTGTGTCTAGAATACTGCTTGAAATTATATAGACAGTTAACACTTTATCCTCCTTTTCTATTCAAAGCCATCGATTTTTAAAGGACATGGTATAATTAGCAGTAGCATTTTAATACAGTTACTTGCACTGGCTGTGCTGTATGCAAATAATTTATTTCAGGGAAATTGTATGGAGATTGAAAACGCTTTTTTCTTTCCCAAGAAGTATTATAATTCCTAATTGACGGAAGATTTGCTGATTTAAAAATTCATTTAAAGAAACCAAGAAGCAAGTGAAGGGTACAGGGGGATTAAAGACACTGTCGCTCTTATGCAAATGTCTGTCACCCTGCACAAGGCTCGCAAATTAAAATTGAAGCTCCAGTTTGCTGCCACAGCCATGCTTTCAGAATAATCAGTGATGAATTCAACTATCATACCACAACCAGCTCCTAAAACCAGAGCATCGCTCATGTATAACACAGCACATTTGTATTGCTAGAGAAGATTTATATTGGTTTCAATCTCCAGCCGTATTTTGGAAAGTTGCTAGATGTGAACCAGGCACATTTGCTTGCCCTGAAGATGAGATTTCCATGTGCAGTGCCATGCTTGTCATTACAGATTAACGCATTGTTTAGAGGGAAACAGAATAGATAGAATAGATAAAACATTTTGCATATGCATAAACAACACAATTGCAAATAAAGGCAAAAGTCTTGGGAGGGAAAACACAGCTGTAATGCTCGTGCTGAGTGAATAATTTACTTGATGAATTTAGCCTGTGTCTGCTCACCAAATGTCCTCAAACACATTGTGATTTCCGAAAATCAAGGCATTCTTCAGAATTGCTGTACTGTTTTGGTTTTTATTTTATTTCTTTGTGCTTTTGGATTGCGTGCAATTTGTGATTATAAAATACTTGATATTCAGCATGCGGGTTTGATTAGCTACTCGTCACTGATCATGGAAACATACCTCATTTCTACCGCCTGCTCAGATTGATGTAATTCCTTTAGGAATTCCATCTGCAAACAGTTGTCCCCCAGAAAAACGTTAGAAATTTGTTTGTAGTGTATGATGGTATGTTGTAGAGTTCGTTCCTTCCTATCTATATGTATGAGAAAAATTTTAAATATGCACAGTCACAGTCAGAAGGAAGGACAGGAGAGAAGACCGTGCTATTTTGCACTCTGTGATAAATATTCGCTTCTCACCATCTTTTTCTTTCATCTGTTCTGATCTGGTTGAGCTTCTTTCTTGCTATTTTTCCATGGGAGGGAATGTTGATTTGTTTTTCTGTCTGAAGTTTTGTTTATAAGCAAATTAATATCAATCGCAAGCATTTTGAGAGAGGATCTGTGACTATTTCTTTAGAATCTCCTAAGAGTACAGTATAAACAACTTTGCAAGAAATAGGGGAACAAGTAACAAGAGTTATTTCAGAATAGCTATTGTCCGTCAAGAGCGATTAGGAGATTGCTTCACATGTTGTGGAAGGAAATATTTATTTTAGAAGCAATTAGTTTTATTTCGCTTCCTTTTATCAAGGCGGTTGTGGATGCCCCATCCCTGGAGGCATTCAAGGCCAGGCTGGATGTGGCTCTGGGCAGCCTGATCTGGTGGCTGGTGACCCTGCACATAGCAGGGGGGTTGAAACTGGATGTTCTTTGTGGTCCTTTGCAACCCAGGCCATTCTGTGATTCTGTCATTATTGGAAAATGCTGCATAAGTCCAGTTAGGAAGTTCAGAAATGTCCTAGCATATATATGCAGATCTAGGTATGTGCAATGATTTGTGTGTTCTCAGTGATGCGGTTATAGTGGGTAGTGGAGAGGTTACATTGTGAGCCTTTATAGAAAGCATAAATATACATATCTTGGAAGTCTTTTATACATAAGAAAAAAAAAACAAACCCCAAAAACATGTTTTTAAAAGCAGTAAATTAAGGATATAAATATCCTTACAACTTGAAAAAACAAACATGTTCAATGGGCTCATGTTAAGTTCATGAAGTTTAAAGCTACTTAGATGCGTGAGCACCAAACAACAGACCTCTTCTCCCAGTGGTGTCTGCATTCTTGCATTTGCTTTTCCATAAATCCATTAGTCAGGCACCACTCTTCAACAGCCTCTTTATTGGGTTTTACAAAGCATTAAGTTCGGTTGTTTTAAAATCAGTTAAGTTATATATGCCATAAAAAATAACAAGTACTGTATTTATTCATAGCTCCCTGCTGGCAGTATAGCTGCAGTGAAGCTACCACACATATGACGCTGTTAATAGTTCTGAGTGCATACGCGCAACTCACATGCTACAGGAAAATGAAGATGATTGCCCAAAGCAAAACAGTGTTTGCAAGTTGCTCGTGGTGTGCCACTCGTTTTCACAATACATTTGGTGACAAAGCACAAAACCCTCCTAACTCATTAGCTAGTCAGGAACGTGATTTATCTTTAAGTGGGGAAGGAAGGTCAAATTCATTTAACTGCACTGAATTTTCCCCACCATGTTTTTGCTATGTCTAGATGTTGACTATCAAATCACATTTCTCTAGGTTCTATTGAGGGAATGAGCCCAGTAGTTTTCACATGTTTACAATGTGGACTGTGTTTTCAGGAATTACAGCAGTAGAGCAAGCAGATCCTTATGTACCTGTAGGTTGTGTTTTGTGTTCCCTGCTCTGCTTGCTGCCTCCCTACCACCAGCACTGATCCCCATCGCTGACGTAGTGCTGTGGCTGGTCCAGTGGCTTTGCTCAGGGCTAAGGCCGTTCCTTTATAGATCCAAACTTTGTGATTTATTAAAGCAGTACACGTCCATGAGTTGTGTTGGCTGTTACTATCCTTCCACATCATGGAGCAAGCAGTTTACAAACTGGAACTATCTTTTCTTTCCCCCTCTGAAAGTATTTGTTAGCTACAAAGCTGTAATAAATAGGAGCACTTAAAGGTTGTCCAGAGGAGCTTTTGTGTGTGTAAAGCCTTGACAGTCTGGCTCTGGTTTTGAAAAACCTCGCAGACTAAGGCAAGTTCCACATTATGTATTATCTGAACTTTCAAAGCAATGAAGCTGGGAAGGTTCGGATCAGAAGTTCTTATTTTTGGATCTTTCTTGTTTTTTTTTTTTTTATACTGTTTTCAGTGCTAGCTCAGATTGTAGATATACTATATCAGTTTCCTTTGATTCTCAGGCTGCAAGAGCTGAAATGAAGAAAAAAAAATACACGTTTTTATTTCTTTCTTCCATCTCCCTATGCCTACACGGACCATTTAATTGCTTGTGTTATCCTGTATTTGAGCAAGCTTTGCCTTGAACTGAGAGACAGCTTGAAGGAGACACACTGTGCTCCCTGCAGCGTTTGAGAACTAATGGCAGGACTGAGTTGGAGTCCTGGTGCTGGAGGAGCTGTATGGGTACACTGGGTGAGAGCTGCAGGCATTTTATGTGCTTGCAGAGGTTGCTGCAAACAAGGGCAGCTCAGGTCCTTGCTTTAGGGCAGCAGCTTGACTTGACTTGCTGCAGGTCTGTTTCCGCCTGTGAGCAGCGTTACTGAAAGTGCCCCTTGAAGTACCACAAGTAGGGGGTACAAAATACCTCATAAGATCTGAAGTGCACTGAGAAAACTCTTGAAGGAGAAATCAGTTCCAGTGTTTCCAACAACTGTGCTGTACAGTGTCTTGGGCAAAGAAATACAGCAACTTTGCTCCTGCAACTGCTGGAAACTAAAATGGTTTCTGAAACTGTCATAATTACTGAGCCTTTAGTTATATCTCAGTAAAAGGGATTTCTTTCTTTAATAAAGAAAACATTTTTATTGTGAATTGAGAGTTTCAAAGCTGATAAATGCTAGGACTAAGTTAATGGCAGTTTTTGGTAGGGCAGACAAGGTTACAAGCATGAGTGGAGAGAGCAGAGACGTGGGCTGTCTAGAGAATATCTGTTGGTATGTTTGAAGATGTTTCAGCACAGGGAATTCAGTTACAAACCATAAGCTGGAATTTGCTGCTGATATTTGTCTTTATTCCAGACAGTTAATCTTCTAACCAGTTCATATTTGTGATGCAAAGAAATCACTGAGAAAAAAATAATCCTGATGCAGTCATTAAGCTATCAGAGGCATAACCATGAACTGGCACAACTGCAGAAGAACACAGCCCTACAGCTGAAACTGTTAATTTCCCATGTTTTAAGCCTATCCTGACTATTTCCGCGCTGCTACACTGCAGTAAAGGTTACCTTAGAGCACATCTTACCCTGGAGGAGACTAGACTGGAGCAGTCTTAAAACGTGACACTCCCAAAATGCAATGGCAGAAGAATAAGGCAAAGTTATTCTTCCATTCCAAACACTTTCTAATTTGGTGCCTGTGTAATCTCTACTTAATGTCTGATAGAGATGTTGCTATATCCAGTGTACAGTTAATGAAGAATACAGAGAACAGTTGGACTACAACTACAATTGGCTATGTGAGTAAAATTGGATAGCATCAAAGCACTGTCAAAGCCGATTGATAGCAAAACTCCTGATGACTTTGATGAGGACAGAGAGGAGTCAGGGTTTCCCTCTCCATATTAAGTTTCTAGCGTCACTGAGATGGGTTGGAAATTCTGCTTCAACTTTTGTTGAATTTCTGTGAATTTCTGTGAATTTTTCACTGAAACACGTGTATACATTTGTGAGTTCTTCACCCTAACCTTCAGCACACTGACAAGTGCATGCTCAAGCAACTATGTGGCCTGACTACAGGAGATGAATGGTAACTGAATGAAGGCAACATAGAGAGCATCTACATATTGGGAGAATTAGGGGAAAACTCTAGTTCCCAACTGCAAATGATATAAAAGCATCACAAATCGCACAAACAGTCCCACGTACATTTCAGTGGCATGTTTCCAATCACAGCAATCTTCTCTGCTTCTACATAATATATTAAAATGTGTACAAGAAGTCATGTTTGGGTTGAAAAGAAGCAGACACAGAAGTGATGCTGAATGAAAAGGTGATCCTCAGAAGAACAAAACCGAAATGTTATCTTTGTCTGCCACTTTGGCCTTGCTGTCCATACTTAGCTGATCAGTGAGGAGTGAAAGCTTCTCTCTGATTCTCCACAACACTTATCATTGCTTTCTGAGGTGTTTGGGTATTTTTGTTCTTTGCTAAAGCTTCAAGGTCTCATGGAGATGTCAATCCTTCCTCATTAACAAAGCTTTGCAAGTCGTGCACATTAACTCTAGGCTCAACGATCTTAATTTATAGACTTAGTAGCTGTATATGAAAATGATGAACAGCTCCCAGCTGGCAGGCTGCGTGGCTGCTTACCAGAGCCTGTTGGGCTGCTCCCTTGCTGGGCTCCTTCCAGTTGCTGTAGTCACCCCTTGCTAAACATGCTAATAAGGATCTGTTGCTTATTCTTCTGCAGAGGGCATCATGGCAGCAGCAACTGCTTGCAGATTTTCAGCTAATTTACTTCTTTCTGGCAACACTTTCCTCACATCAAAGGGGCTCAAAGGGGTGAGAGGTCTTAGTCGCAGCCTTTCTGCTCCCTCTGTGCACTGCTCTGGCACTACAAATGCATGGATTCTCTGTTCACATTGCTACAGCATCTTCCATTTTCAATCCAAAACCAATGGAAGGGTCTTTAAATGCAATAATTAGTTTGCATTTCTCCATGTCATCTTCTTGAAAACTATGTTAATCGGTGAACCTCTGTGACAAATTGGAGAACATCTGACCTTGGGGAAGTAAATATTAAGTGAACATTTAGTATGACCAGTGTAGACCATGAAAAATGACTTTCCAGATATTTAACGCTTTCGTCTGAAATTGTAATGATGAGAAGAAATGTGAAGGCTTTTAGACGTGTGTTTTTTGGAACTGGAGTGAAGCAATGAAATGAGTGGAATTTCTGTAGTATAAATCACTGTTTGGCCCAAACTCTGAGTACTTCTGCAGCTCTTAATAATTTTGTGTCAGGCCCTTGTAATTCTCTCAGTGTACAGCGTTTGTGGTCAGTGCTGCCCTTCCTTCAGCTTAGCCCTACTGACACTCCTTTCCATTGTTTTCTAAAGGCTCTTGTAGGACTGAGTGGTGGCAGGCTTTTCTTCACCTGTGAAACAGGAAAAAATGGTCCCATAATTCCTTTCACCATACTGTCAACACACCCTAACTAGTTTCTAGAGAAAGCAAATATTCACATGTGTTTTCATACCACAAAACCCAGCATTTCAAACCTGCTGGAATAGTGCTGGCAAACCCTAATCTCACAGAATCCCAGAATCATAGGGGTTGGAAGGGACCTCCAGAGATGCATCAAGTCCAACCTCCCTGCCAAAGCAGGTTCCCAACACCAGATCGCACAGATAGGCATCCATCTCAGCTTGAGCAATTAGGGATGACAGGTTTTTTCTTCCATGAATGAAATACCTCTGTTACTTGGTAGAAGTCAAGTTTTGCATGTATTGATGTGTTTGAATTTCAGTTAAGAGAGTTGCTGTGTAGAAAACTTGATACTTTACCTTCACTCAGCCTATAGTAGTTATTCAGGGTTGGTTGACGGCTGGTTGCAACTATATGGGTAAGTGAATTTTTCACATCTGAAGGGGTTAGATGGGATGTGATCTGATAGGATTAGATCAGATTTGGCTTTTGATGCTTCCAGTGTGTTCAATATCAGAAGTTCAATTTCTGGGGCAGGCTCAGCACCACTTGAGTGTTGCTGACCAGGGAGGTGCCAAAACCCTGGGGATAGAGCATGTATTTTGTGCCTGGCTTCCAGAGCAGTAGGAACAAGTATGAATGTTGGGAGGTACCTTGGCTGGGACCTTGTAAGAAGATTGTGGCACGCACTGTTGCCCTTGACTCTGCTTTGGACCAGTGCCTGACTGGAATAAAACAAGTCAGGGGTGTGTTGCATTGAGCACAGTGTTAAAATGCTGCGTGCATGCTCCTTGTACCGACTGTGTTGGTTTGTTGTTTGTTTGGGTGGCGAGGGAGGGGGGGGGAGTTGGTCAATTTCTTTAGTTTCTGTAGTATATGGGGAATATTTCTTTTTGTGTCTTACATTTATTCTTTTATTTCTTAAATAACATCAGTATTCTAAGAGTTACATAAGGCTTATTACAGAAGTCAGAGATTTGGAAGTTAGGGTATTCTGAGCCAAAAAAACAGGAACCAGAAAGTCCCAAGCTGCAGGTTATTCCTGATAAGGGTGAACTCAACAGTACACACTCACAGATTTTGCAAAGATGCAGAGACATCAGGGATGGCTTTCTACTGGACACCAGACAGAATTAGCTGTCACAGTGCTTATCTAAAGGGAAAAATTGCCAGTGTAATTAAACTGCTCTAGTTAGACAGGTACAGTTCCTTGTACAGTCACTGCTGGCAGAAGGAGTGCCCGTGCAGGGAGCTCATACCAGTGTAAGCATGGAAACGTGCTGCCATTCAGCACAGTGAGGCCGTTTGCCAGCTGCCATGTGCCAGGTGTCTGCCAGCGGTGCTCATAGTGAAAAAGATGTTCAGCTGTGCCAGAGTCTCAGGCAGGGCACACATTCCCATTGAAACCTTGAAAATAAACGTTTTCAGTTATTTCCAGTCATTTTCCTGCATTTCTAAGTTTCAGTTGCCTTTGAAAATCTCCTGTCACAGCTTTCTCTCTCAGTCTGACTAAAAGATGATTTTAGTTGTTGATATTCAACAGGCTTCTGCTATTAGATTTTTGCAGGGGTCAGCATCCTGGCTGTGCTGCAGTTCCCATTAGATGGGGGCTAGAAAGCTGTTTCCACTGGGCTGCCCTCCTGCAGCAAACCCAGCTTGCCTGGCCTCTTCTTCCCCCACTGGGCCTAGAGCCTTAAATGCCCAAAGCAGGTGTGCTTTCATCCTAATGCACTAAAAAGCATCCTTCTGAAAAGGCATAAATCCCCTTGAAAACCCTTGTGACCTGTGGTTATTATAACCTGAAGAGATTATTGGTTTTAAAGCTGAAAGGTTTTTGACGCTTCTCAGATTGTTTGTGTTGTCTTATGAAGGTTGGGCCAGAGAAAGGGGGACCTCGTCAATACAGAAATGTTCTAGAAAGGGAGGGGGGGGAATCTGAGATAAAACTGGGTTGGATGTTGTGTTGAGGGATATGATTTAGCTGAGAAGTATTGGTGATGGTTGGACTGGATGAGCTTTTAGGTCTTTTCCAGCCTTGATAATTCTGTGATTCTGTGATACTCTTATTTCTTCATCATCCACATGCAGCCTCCCATGCTTAGGCCTATCTGAACCAGAGTTGCTGCCTTGATGTGTGATTTTTGCAGGGTTCCTGAATCGCTGAATATTTGGTTTGTTCACCAGCTTGCAGAATTTACTATTACTTGTGTTACGCACATCTGCATGTGGGGGAAAGCATATTTCCAATGTGGGAACCCTGTTACACAATTGTTAAAAGCATCTGTTTGAATCCTTCCATTCCATCTTTACCTCATTTGAAATGGGACAGTTCAGACTGTGAGTTTAGCACAAGGATATACGATGAGGGTAGTCAAACCTCTTTATATGGCCAAAAATCTGTGTCATAAAGAACAGCAAAAAAAAGGCATCCAAATGCAACACTGAAAATTAGATAGCAGTTTGTTTCTACAGTCTAATCCCAGTCGTTTCACTGTCCTAAAACAGGCTCACAAGCACGTCACAGTGTTGTGTATGCTCTGGAAATAGAGATCCTCGTGAACACAAATACGTGCTGATGTTAAGCATGCTTTCTGTGTTTCAGAATTGGCGCTGCTTGTGTAACTGTAGGCTTACAAAGTACATGACATAAAAATGAAGGGGTCAGCTGTTATTTTACCTGTAGCTGACTACCTACCAGTCACACCATTTTTTTCAGCACTGGTGTCTGTGTACTGGAGAGGTAAGCTTTAGCTTTGTAGCAAGGACTGGGTGATGCTGGTTGGCCTCCAGTCCTTGCCGGGGAGATGGAAGGGGAGAGCAGAGCCATGCTGTGTGGGCAGCAGTTTCTCCAGTCCCTCTTTCTTCCCAGCCTGGGGGCTCCCACCCCAGTTCAGTAACCACCACTGGGGGTGGCTCAGCTGAAGTCACTCACTTTGGTGTGTTCTTGAAACCTCCCTCTGGTTGAGTATTTCACGTACTTGACTGGGTCTGTGGCAGTGCTGCTGGTGGCAATTTCAAGCAATCTCTCCAATGCAATAGGCAAAATTTATGCAAAACCTGAGGCTCTTTCGCAGCTATAGCTGTAGGGGAAAAGTGTGCAGTATGTTTAGTTCTTCATAGACTTTGTCTGTGCATTTTCACAGGTTGCACAGCTTGCTTGCTTGGTCTCAGTGTTGGGCTCCAGAGCAGCAATGGGGACATTCTGTTCAAAACTTGCTTTGGTAAATTACAAATACAAATGATAATGAAACAAAAGCTACTTCTACTGCCCTGTCAGCTATAAATGATGCTCTACAGCCCTCGGCACACCGGGCAGGCGGGACTGCCACCTAGCGGGCTCTTTGGGAATGAAAGGAATGGGGGAAAACCCTACAAAACGTCCCTCGGGGTCGGCCACCAGTGCTTCCAGCTGTGACTGGGGATTTAGCCATGAATGGTCTGGGAAGGAAAGGGTTTGGGGGACTCCACAACTGCAGGGATGTCCCAGGGTGAAAGAGAGGAATCGATGTTGCCACGAGTCACTCATGTCATCTGTCTGAACTTCATTAAGGCCTTTGACACAGTCCTCCATAACATTCTTCTCTCAATAGTGGAAAAGTGGATTTGATGAGTGGACTGTTCAGCAGACAAGAAACTAGTTGCAAGATCTGAAGTACTGCATCCAGATGCAGAGTCTTCAGCACAAGGGAAATGTGGACCTGTTAAAGTACATCCAGAGGAAGGCCACAAAAATGATCCCAGAGATGGAACACCTCTCCTACGAGGACAGGCTGAGAGAGCCGGGGCTGTTCAGTCTGGAGAAGGCCACAGGGAGACCTGATAGCATCCTTTCAGTATCTGGGGAAATGGCTTCAAATTAAATAAGGAGAGATTTAGATGGGATATTAGGAAAATGTATTTTGTAGTAAGGCTAGTGAAGAACTGGATCGGGTTGCTCAGAGATGCGGTGGATGCCCCATCCCTGGAGACACTCAAGGTCAGGCTGGATGGGGCTCTGGGCAATCTGACCGAGCTGGAGGTGTTCCTGTTCACTGCAGGGGAGTTGGACCAGTTGACTTTTAAAGGTTCCTTCCAACTCAAACAATTCTGTGCTTCTATGATCTATAAATAGCTTCTATAGATAATCAGCAATGAGACAGACATGTCTGTCCATACTGATAAATATTGCTCTATTAAAACCAGATCCCTGGTAAAGGAATGGGAATACAACCACTGTAACTTTTGCTACGAATCAGGCTGGGAGCATGCTAACTTCTAACCTTGGACATTTTTTTTCTATTAACTATCAAACCCTGACTTATTCATCATATAGGACTGTCAAGGAGTTTGATGAATATCTTCCAGATTATTTATGAATTTTATATAACTCTGGCTCACTTGCGACAGGTAATCTGTGCTGCAACCTAGCTTGTGTTGTATGGGCTGCTGTGTCAGGTTGTACACAAGTTGTCTGCCTTAGGTGCATGAGAAACTGAAGTTTAAAAATCTCTGTTTGCAAGTCTACACGAGAGAGAGGAAAACAGATAAACCTGCTGCTTACTGGGGGACTTTATACGAGAACAAATGAACCCAGGTCTCTTGTTGACAGAACATTGCTTTGGCTTCCAGGATTCAGGATAGTAATTCTAATAATTGGTAGCAGTCTCCTAATAATGGGTGAGAAAGTTGTGTGGGAAGGCTGTAACACAGATGTTGTAACTTACAGATCCCCTGTAAAGTTCAGTGGCAGATGACTTTTTCCTCTTTCTGTCTTTGATAAGACAGAAAACTCATTGATAAATGAGTTGTTGATTTCTTAAAAATGGGTGTCAACCTTTATTACATTGCTTCCAGAAATAACAAACACTGAAATGTTCATGGCTGCACAGGCCTTAGTGATCAAAGCATCACTGGGTTTGTGTCCTAACTACTTCCAGCATAGGCAGTTTCTGATAGTGTGCTACATAAAGAATCAATGTAGGCACAAACCCACAGTTGACATACATTGTGCCAATGACAGTGGCTTCTGGCATCACTCCCGCAGAGGTGGCTGCACT
This sequence comes from Excalfactoria chinensis, assembly GCF_039878825.1. Lineage (NCBI taxonomy): Eukaryota > Metazoa > Chordata > Aves > Galliformes > Phasianidae > Excalfactoria > Excalfactoria chinensis. The sequence continues at coordinate 60,368,690 of NC_092827.1, read as the reverse complement.
GTGTAATGGTTTCTTCCTCCCCCTCCACAGCAGACAGCACTCTGTGTACATTGTCTGCAATATAAGCACAGTCAGTAACCTAGGTACACAAAACTTCGGTCAGATGAAAATAAGGCAGGTGGCAGACATCAGGTGTTTCCAAAAGGAGGCTGTTTTGTTTTGATTTGATTTGATTTGGTTTTCAAGTGAGCTTGAAATTTCTATTCTCATTCAGCCCAAGCTGGTGAGCTCTGTTGAGGAAGAAATACTGACCCACTTGGGAAGTATTTAAAAAGGCGTTTTTAGAACAGTGAAGATTTTTTGTTGCACACTAATTCCATTCAAACCCTTGCTTTTACCTGTGTTAGTGTCCACAGAGTATGTGCATATAGATAGATGTCTTGAGTTTGATGGAGAGAAGCACCATCTGCTGCCTCTAACTCCCACCCCATTGGACCACAGATTGATCCACTGAAATGCCTTTGGTGTCTTCTGCTTGCAGTAGTTCTTAATGTTTCTCACATCTTCTGATCTTGTTGAACCAGCTTCAGCTCAGCAGTGAAAGGATGTCTGCTGCTGCTGCAAAGTTTCATTCTTAGCTGAGTTTTCCACTAAAGGATCTATTTTAAAAACAAGCAAACAAAAAACAACTTGGAAGTCTTTATTTCAGCACCCTATGTCAAGAAGCAGCATTGTTCCTGCAGGGAGGATGAATAAGGAAAAACAAAAGCACAGTTATAAAACTAAACAAAACCTTTTCCTGCTCTTCCTGCTATACATCCATTTTTGCAGGAATATCCAGAAATGTGACAAAGTTTATACTTGGAAATGCTGAAGTCTTTTGTGCTTTTACCCAGAGAGTGGAGGCTGACCTCTGCTTTAGATTCCCAAATCTGTGATCTTTACTTTCCTTAGTAAGTGTCCTGGCTCCTCTGAAGTCTCCATGCCCTTGCTGTGTTATCCATAAATGAAATGGGGACTGAAGAAAATGCAGTAAAAATTTAATGAAGTTTTTCCTAGCCAGTCTTTGACCTAATCCTTGTAAATCTCAGTAGTATAACAATCAAGGACAGCTGATGAAATTGAAGGTTCTCTTACGACAACAGTGCCCAGATTTACTGATCTCTATATTGTTTGCATTTGGAATGACTGGTTGAGATGAGTTAAAGGCCTTTCTGCCTCATTTCCTCCTTATTTATCTGATCCTTTCTGTTGTATTCTCATGTACAGCTCTGTAATAAGCAGGAGAAATAATTCCTCTCACACTTCAGACTTTATAGTCAGAAATGTTACCATTTTCATATAATAATTTGCAGCTATAAAACCAAATGTAGTATTAGAGAGTTGATCATTTAGTATTCAGAGCTGTAGGATTTTATGATGAAAACTTGCCCAAAGAGTTTTTTGGAGTGTCAGAAGGAGATCATTTGCACAGACAGCAGTGGGGTTTTGTAACAGAGTTGTATTTGATCACTTACCTTTGTTGCAGACAGTCCATGCTAACTACTCGCAAGGATCTTTTACCACAGTATATACTGAGCATATAGTAACTTTTAATATTCAAGGGCTAGAACCACTATTACTGCTTATGCCTGTACTACACATCTAGCTCCCCTCTCTCTCATATTTTAACTTGATGAGTCTGATCCAAATTCCATTGGCATTAATGAAGAACATTCATTGACTTCAATAATCTCTGAATTGCATCTAGTACCAACCACATTAGCATAATCAAGTGAGAAGCAATTGTTATGGATGCATTATTTAGCGCTGATCGGGGAGGTAATGTGAGCTCCAGTGTCAGCCAGTGTTAGATGCTATTTTTATAAGGGCTTGATTTATCAAATTGCTATTGCAGGCTATGAATCTTCTGGCTGTGCTTTCACTGCTTTGCATGTATTCTGTATTTATGCTACAGGTCCCCTAAAGAATGCATTCGAAGGGTTCTACCATTTCATAGAATTTCCAACTCTGTAATTCTGTCTTCTGCAAACTAACATTTCTTATAAACCAGAGTGCAGTAAGTATCGGGATGTGCCTCACATTCCTGCCTGCATCCTGCACTGCTACAGATAAGGCTTTGACCTGATAGCTCCATCCGTGCATGAAGCGAGAGAGGGAAGATGCCAAGTTTCTGATGCTGTTAATTGGAGTTGGGCTCCTGGTACTCAGTGCTCCTCAGCTGATGGAGACCATGAGAATAAAGATCAAATTACCAATGACGCATCCCAGAGTAACTTTCTCCAGCAGGAGGAGTGATCAGCTGTCTTAACACAGGCACTGTCAAGGAGCAGCCGGAATGCTGGCAGGCCTCACACCTATGGCCAAGCCCTCATTCGTTGCATTCAGTAGCAGTGTGGGGTGTTACCCTGTCCAGGAGAGGCTCTGGCCATGCCTGGGAAGTGAGTTTAGTTAGGAAAGGTTTGCCATGTGCAATAGTCACCATTGCTGGAGATCTTCAAGAAAAGAATCAATGCGGCAGTGAGAGATGTGGTTAGTGGTATGGTGGTCATGGGTTAATGGTTGGACTGGGTCATCTTAGTGGTCTTTTCCGACTTTTATGATTCTGCGATTCTGTTTTCTTTTTTAAATCACTATTCAGCTTGGCTGGTTCTGGAAATGTTTGCAGCAACAGCTGTCAGCAGTTTAAAAACCAGACTTGAGGTGAGCGATGTCAGCAGCCACAGTAGTGTGGAGACAGGAGACAGGAACACAGAATCTCATTCACTGAATTCTCTGTTAGCGAAGTCCAAAATGATTAACTGTCATATCAGCCAAAGCACAGACTTGTGTCAGCGGTTCGGATATCTTTACTTTAGATCTTAGCATCCAGGTTGATGTACCTCTCTGCCAGCTCAAGTCAATAAAAGTTCATCTGCAACCTTATTTCATGTTGGAAAAGCCAAGTAAAAGAGAAGCGAAATCATATTCTGCCTTGTCAGGTGGGAATGAAGATGCTAGAGAACTAACTGCTTTAAGTGAGCTGGTGGCCTTCTGTGGGTAAATGGGTGGCATTACTGTTGCACTGCAGCACCGAGGTCTGCTTCAGAGATAGGGCATTAAAAACTGAACCTGCTATCATCATCACAGGAGCCAAACCTCAGAGTCTTTCTAACAAATGAAAGCAGGTAAAGTATGCTGACAGGTTGAGGAATAATATCTACAAGAAATTATTTACAAGCATGTGATTTAAACACGTAGCTATTTACATAGTACTGAAATTAAAATGTGAAGGCTGTTCTTTCTGCCAGGTACGGGTAAAGGCCTAGAGCTAGATGATGGACATGTGAAAATGTTGAAGCCATGTTTTCCAAGGGGATCAATATAAAAGAACTTCAGGAAGGGTACATAAAGGTGATTTACTTTTCACCTTTTTCTGGCTTACTGCAGAAAAATGTAATTGAACTTCAACTGGTCTCTGAATTATTTGGCCTTCTCTTAAGGCTGCAGAGAGAGATCTTTGATAGATGTTTATTATGATCTTGATGGAAGATATTGTGCTGTGCAGCATCAGAATCAAGGGAGGAGGGGTGAAAAAAGAAAAAGGCAGACTTTTTTTAAAGAGGGTTTAGTGCATGCCATTTCACCTTTGTGGTTTCCATTGCCAGCTCTATCAGTAGAGCATAAGCTGCCATCACTCACCCTTTGCTCTTCTTTTTCACCCTCACCTCTAGGGATAAATACAAAAGCAGGAACTCGGTCACTTAGCATTCTTGCCATCATTTTTCTGCACGGTATTTCTAACTACTGAAACTCTCCGATTTTTGGAAGAGCTGATATAAGGCAAGGCAGATGTGGCGAGATGCTGCTTTCCTCTGCAGATTTGATTGAAAATGTCTGTGGGATTCAAATTCTGTTTCAGATTCAGATGCTCCTCAGTGTAAATGACTAAGTAAAATAAAGTAACGTTATTGTAGTAGAGGAACGGGTCTACTAAATTCTTGAGAGCTCAGAGTGGAGCTGAGCCACAGGACACGTTTCCATCCTGTTGGGCAAAATGTAAGGCATTCAAAACAACAGACAGAGCAGTGGAGACATCCTGGTTGTAACTGGAAAGCCCGGAGGGTTCAGGATCCCTTTCAGCAGGACAAAGATGTCTGTGTCTCACCAAATGCCAGGAGAATTACAGTCATCTGCCAACTTGCAGGATTCACAGAACAGAGCAGGAAAGCCATACGTGCTGATAAGGAACAGTTTGCTAGCTTTTGCAAATCAAAGGGCTTGAAAAGCACTAATAATAGATTTATTGCTGCACAACATCCTTTCTGGTTATTTATTTCTGGACAGATACAGGATGATCGGCATCCTGTTTTATTGCGTTTTGTTTGCATGAGGAGAACGCAGAAGCGACTAACCGGGAGTTAAGTGCTGATTAAAGCCGCGTTTAAATTTATCCTGTTTTGCTCGGGGGTGGCCACAGACTCGGGAAACCCGAAGTCAGATCAGTGGGTGTTTTTGTCATCATTCTATAGGTGTTGATCGGCGCGTTAAACGACATCTCTCAGGCCACAGCGTGCGGGCTCTCCATCTCAGCTGGGGTCCCGGTGCGGCTGTGCCGCCGGAGGGAGGCGGGCGGACGGGACGGGACGGGACCGCCAGTGCCGCCCGCCCGCCGGTAGAGGGGGCACGGGCTCCCGCCGCCCGCCGGAGAGAGACCTCAGCGCCTCGGTAAAGCCTTCCCTTAACAAAGGAAAAGGGCTGTTGACCCTCGTGAGGGTGTGATGTTCACGTAGAGGTCTGCGAGAGCATTTGTCGGGGTGATACTGTCAGTCTGAGACTTGCCTTTGAGCCTTCGCATGCTTCACCCTGGAAGGCAATTTGCTGAAAGCTTTCAAGTTAGGTGGATGAAATATGTGATGATTTTTGCTATCCCAGCTAGCAGGTGTGTGCAACAGCATAATTGCTATTCCCACTCCCCCCCACCTCCCCAGACTTTCCCCTTGTTGCAGAGAGCTGCACCTAAGCCCCTCACACACAGGAGGGTTCGAACAGTAGGTCTGCATACATACATAGGAAAGCAGTTGCAGTATTTGGATGATCCCTGGGTTTCATGATCCCCACTTCTCCAAAAGAAAAGAAAAAAAGCACTGTGAATTCTCCTTTGTTGTTTGTTATTATTGTTTTGTTTTTAAATTGATTTCAGTGGGTTTAAGTAGGTTTTTTGTACCCTCTTTCTATCACGATGGTTTTGGTATGTTAATCAGTAAGGCATTGTGGCAGAGTAGATATTTTTGACGTGTCGCGTGGGATGACCTCGACGATACTTGTGTGCACAGCAAGCATCAATCTGCACTTATGTTCCACACGTATAATGTAACCTCATACACCTCAGGGACTTGCACTTCAGAGACTTCTAAAGGCAAGACTCTGGCTGGAAGCTGTCTTTCTTTTGGCTGCACACAGCACCCAGTAAAAGTCTGCATTTGGCACGTCATTTCTGAGGTGTGGCAGAGTTATAGATGGTAATGCGAGTTGAAGTTTCACAAATGAATATGTTGGAGACATGTACGAATTCTCGAGTTCCTTCATTATACGTTGTGCAAGCATTCAGTTAGCTGAGGCATACTTGACTTTTGAATCATAAGGAAAATGCCACTGCCCAGATTGCTCGCAAACTCGTCTGCTTAGCAGCTTCGTTGCATCAGCAAAAACAACAGTGTGTGTTTAGAGTGCTCTGTGGAGCACAATGTTTGCTTTTCTCCGTTCAGTAATTTAAATGATCGGAGCGATCCTCCTGAGAAGGAAGCAGTAATTTCATTGTTATGGATCAATTTGCACGTGAAACTGAGTTTTGGAATAAAGTGATGGTGAGTAAGCCATGTGAGTGGGGAACGGGGGCTTATTTTCCTTCTGACTTTTATTCAGCAGTTTCTGCAAACTAAGATGGAAGAGGCTTTGGTGTTCTGACTGCGGGGCTACATGTTTTTCATTAAGGGGGAAACAGAACGTGCTGATTAAAGGAGGGGTGAGATAGCGGCAGGCACACTCGCTGTCGTGTTCCATGAGAAATCAGAGCGTGAATTCTGTGTTAATATCAAGATCCATGTCTGATTCACAGCCAGTTGTTACAACTTCTTCCGAAAGGGAAACGTGTCAGCTGATTGAATAGATGCATTTTGTTGGAGCAGCTGCTTTTAACAGAAGGCTGACTTAGCTTCTCAAATCATTTGCAGTGTTGCTACATGTAGGTTGTTTGTTGTATTTTTTCTTTAGAGAAAAAGGGAAAATGAAAATAAATTCCGATTTTACTTCCCATGAGACAAAAAGTTTTCCAATGACACGTTGTGATGATCGGCTTTCTGGAGACTGCATTCTCTGTATGAGCTGTGTTCTACGTGTTCCATTAGTAGCCATTTTCTTTTGTTTCTTTTGTTTCTTTTTGTTTCTTTTTCTTTTTTTGCCACCACAATACAAATAATACCTTGGTTATCGAATTATTAATTTCTTCTAAAGAGAGTAATGCTTTTTTTTCTTGTTTTTTTTTTTTTTTTTTTTAAATCAAAAATAGCATTAATCAAGTTCATAGTCTGTACCCATAGGCATAAAAAGCCCAGACAAATACTTGGTGCTTTAAGTATTGGGAGGTAACTAGATGCATAGCTGCAGGTTAGGACAAGAAAACTTTATTGTGCCTTCTCTTGTTGCTGATGGTAATCAGGACATTCATATTAGCCGGATGAAAAGAAAAAATCAGCTGGAGGTTTTTTAAAGTAATGTAAGGAACACATTTTTTCTAAGGGAGAAAGGCAGCCTGATCTAGTTGGTGAAGCGTATAATCAGTGCGTCTGGCTTATCTCCTCGGGCTCTGCCATGGGCACACATACATGAGCTTCAGGAAGCCACTGTACAGGCTGTGTGACTACACTTTCTTACAAAGTAAATTGTACCTTACTCATGCAGTCAGGTACCCTATCCATGGCTTTTCCCCCCCATATTCTTAATATTTTTGTTAGGGCACCCATGACTCTTACCCACCAGCATATTTAGTGTTTGATGACACCGCTCCAACCAGCAGCAGCTCTTTCTTCCATGGGCAGCATAGCTGTTGGGAGAGAGTAATTAATTAAAAATATGTTCCAATTTGAGACATATTTGTATTTTCTTCTCTTTTTTTCTTTCTCTTTTTCTTTTTTCTTTTTTTTTTTCTTTTCCTTTTTTTAACTAAATTAATCTTTTTGGCTAACTGCGGAAGATATATGACTACATAAACAAGTTATGTTTTAGAAAAGTATGAGTGGTGCAAATCTTTGCCCATACTTCATGTTTACAAACCGTGGAGTTCTTCATTTCACTGTCTTGTATAAATGATTTGTTCAGAAGTCACCAGCTTCTGACAACAGTTTTGCAAGTAAAAGTGAAATCCTGTTGAACCTCTAGGCCATGGTCCTGCAAACTAGTCATAAGCCAGGATTTTTGTTGGTAAAGACAGCCACTGTGGTTGCCTAAACATACACACTGAGCACATTCCCATGTGGGGAAGTTGCCTTCTTTCCGGAGAAGTTGTGACTGCCCCATCTCTGGAGGTGTTCAAAGCCAGGTTGGTGGGTGGCAGCTCTGCCCATGGCAGAGGGGTTGGAAATAGGGGATCTTTGAGGTCCCTCCCAACCCAGACCATTCTATGATTCAGTTCATTACCTTCACAAAATTTTGGATGAACTATTGTCTGTGGCAGCTTTGGAAGCATTTCTCCTTAATTACTTGCTAACTGGTTGCAGTACTTCTTAAAAGCTGAGAGAGCAGTTTAGTCTCTTCTGGCCTTGGCCATTTTCCATCTGTGTCCCATATGAGGAGCTCTGCCATCATCTCTTGCCCACAATCTCCTGTCAACGTTCTCTACCAAGAGCAGAGCCCAGTGCACAGGGATCAGCTTTACCAACTCTTCATGAAGAACGTACAAGGAAAAATTTTGTCTGTTGGATTTCCAGTCTCTTGAAATGATACGCTTAAGTAAACTTCCTGTAGCTCCTGGTTGGGCATGTGCCATGACTCCCAGCGAGTCATGGTGAATGTGGGAGGTCTCCAGAGCCCTTCTGCAGGATGTCCATCTGGTGGGCTCGCTGTCATGCCCACCCACTGAAGCATTTCATCTGCTCTGCAGCTATCATCAACTTAACCACCTAGAGAAGGGAATGTTCTTAGTATAAACGGAATTGTTGGGGTCTAAAGTCAGCGTTGATGTTGCATTTGAAATACGCTGAGAGGACAGCTCTAAATGCTCGTTAGTTTTCAGGTCAGGATTCGGTGAGTTTAGTTCATAGGAACATGTGCAGTTGTGTGCTGTTGGCAAGTCCAGAGTCACTCTGCTAAGATTCTTGGGGATGTAGCTCAAAAACTTGGCTCTGCAAAACTCTTAAGTTAGCCGTGGGGGTTGCCAGCTTCACCATGCAGTGGAAGGGAATCAGTCTTTCCTTAAAATGAAAAGTGCTAAAGCAAAAGTTAATCTAAAATGTGCTTGAGATAACAAAAACACTAGTAGGTTTTAAATATGAATGTCAGATACACAGTAGGAATCTTGATTTGAAGAGAAAGTAACCCTTCTTTTGAACTCAGCAGGCTTTCTGCCATCTCAGATGCGGTTGGTCTTCATCTTCTCCACATTCCAGGTTCTCAAAACACTGATCATAGTCAGCTTCTCTTGCCAAGGAGAGGTCCCCAGCATTTTTGGGAGGCCCGCTCTTGTCTACATGCAATACATCAACATCCAAAATGGTTTACCCATTGCTGACTGCGTGGAAAGTTCAAATCCACAAGCATGCAGGAACTGCTGATCCCTTTGCATGTTATGCTGTGGTCCTAATGTATTTTATGAGATGGCAGACAGCAGAACATACTGAAATGCATTTTATTTGCAGTTATTATATAAAAATATCTTTTTTCCTCTTCCACCTAATTCTCACTCCTATTTAACTATCTTGATTTGTATTTTGCATTTCTTTTTCACTCTGTCTGTCAAACTGAAGCATTGCTACTGCACACCTGCACTTGTTTTCTGTTAAGTTATCCAAATTCTGAAAATCCAAATCAAATATTTACAGGTAAGCTGCTCCTCTGGAATCTGGTAACTTCCCTATCAGGCTGTAGGCTATCCACTTCCCCAGAGAAAAGACATATATATCAATGTGTTTATGCTTTGTAATAATATTTGTCTAAGTGAGAAAGTGTGAAGTCTTTTTCTTGTGCCATATGGCTTATGACTATTTACAATCCAAACAATAACAGCTGCTGCTGTGTAAGAGAAGTCTTTTTTTCTGTGCTGGAGATGCACTGAGTAGTGTATGACAAAGTATATGTCCACAGATGTATACCAAATATTCCAATTTACCCCTCAACGTTCTGTTTATCACTCTTCTTGGAGACTGTTGGATCTCTTTCATTCTGTTTCTTTTAACATGCTTAGGTAGTGAAGAGAGCATTGAGAGCTTGATTTCTTTATTTTTTTTTCATGTTTTATTTTTTTACTTTCATGTGCTTATAGAGAATCTGTAATAGATGACCGCTATCCACGTGCAAGAGAAGAAGGATGTTCTGGTTGGTGCCCAGCAAAACAAAAACATGAATCATTCCCTTAAAGAAAATCAGTTAACTCTTCTAATCAATAAAGGAGAAGTTTCTAGTTGGAATGACAGGTAGTCTTTAGACCTTTAAAACACGGGTCATGTGATGCTGGTGGCATGCTTATCCTTTAATTCCACAGTACAAAAATACATATACCTTTTGCATTTCCCTGTCAACTTCAGCCATCTGGGGCTCATCTCAGTTGCCATTTGGAACCTCTTTTTTTGGGTTTGTTCGTCTGCTGGACATTCTGCATTTTGATGAATTTCTGAGTTGTTGTATCAGGATTTGTAATAGGTGAATTACTGCTGTCAGTCATTCCTGTCAACAGCGAGAGAACAAGTTCAGGATACTATAGGGTTGGTCTACATACCCGATCCTATAGCTACAGAGCTCTGATTGGAAATGGCATTGAAACCTTTGCCATTTCTATGCTTGTCAGCAGGTCTCTGGAGCCATGGTTCTCGTCTGTCTGCACTGAGTTGTTCCTGTACCTGCCCTTTCCCAAAGGGTCAGACGATTGATGCACCATATTTATTATGACTTATCTCTTGAAGGCTTATTCCGGGGAGGATGAAATGTTCAAGGGGGATATTTCTCAGTCATATTCTTGCTGTTGCTCAGCTATCTAACAATGCCCATTAGCAAAACAGAATTGTAGGTTTCCTGCAGTGGATGCTTTATCTCCCTTGAAGCTTTGCTAGTAAATAAAACCCACTGGACTTCATCCTTCTTAATAGTGCCTTGAAATGGGGGGGGTGAATACAAGCATTCATGCTATCTAACAGTGTTCATTGTTACAGTGCAGCTTTCTCATTTAAATGCCTTAAAATTAAGCTAGATTAATTGCCTGACAGCATATAATGACTTCTATCATTTCACATTGTGTTTTCTAAAATGTATCTGTAAGTATTCCTGTGTCACTGGGGATTTTTCATGTCAGGGTTACAGATACCATAGAAACAAAAGGACTGAAAGGAACCTTCTGGTGGTAGCTGTGCTAGCAGTCCCAAACCACACTGCTTCAGTGGTTGCAAACAAGCCTTTAATTTGGATGCCTTTCTGGTCATCTTATACAGAGATGTTTTTGACTCAAATAGTTTTCTTCCCTCTACTTGGTGCGAGCAGCTCTCCATCTGTGACTACAGTTCACCACATAGTAAAGTGAGCAGCTTCTGCTCATTTCCCCATGTATGACGGATGCTCTGTTGCCACGATAGTGCTGGCCCTTAGAGTTGCTTTTCCATGTCTGTGCAGTGACTGGAGGGGGTTCTGAGGAAGGAATCTGACTTCTGTCCCATGGAACTGAACACTTGTGACTGCTGCAGTGGGCTGTAGGGCTCATCACATGTGGCAGCCAGGTCAGCATATAAATAAACTGGGGCTCTGGATAAATGAAGGTCAAATCTCTTTATTGCAGAGCAGAAGCAATGCTACTTACAGTTAATGAAAAATCTCCCTTATAATCTGCAGACTGTGATACGGCACCGTATAGCTGTGATTCCATAATTCATGTGCTGAGTCAACTCCTTTCAGTGCAAATGAAGGAGTTACTGGGGAACATGCACCTCAGTGTGAATTTCATCTCATCTGCCAGAGATAGATGGAATTATCAGAAATATTTGTATGGGAAGCCATAAGCACAGCCTTCATCTACATCAGGGCTAAAGGAAAGAGCTTCTAACAAATTCCTAACTGAAAAACTGTGATAGGCACTGTCTCCTACCCCATCTCTGCTTCACTAGAATAGGCAAATTGCTTTGACTTGCCTGGATCAATGTGGCTCTGCCTGGGTTATACTTGGAACTGCAAGAAGAGAAATCAACACAAAAAAACGACAACAAAAATGGCAGCTGGGAAAATTGGTCTGTATAAACTAAACCTACATTTTCTCGTGGCCTTTGCCTGCCAAAGCTATTCTGTGAGCAGTAACAATGGATTGCATAAACAAATTTAAGGGAGTGATGGAATTCGATTTCATGCTTTGTTCTTTTTAGCTGTCTGCTATGTTAAGCGGAGAATCCATTTCAATAGCCACTATGCAAAGTTCTAGAAACAGCTGGGATTATTTACTGCAAGGCTGCTGCCTAGGGATAGCTGGGCTTGTTGGCAGCTCTGTGTTAGAGCAATCAGTGTCAAGGAATCTCCTCGTGAATAAAATTGCTTTGCTGACCTGTGACATGATGTGGTGCCATTAATACCAGATGTTGAAGCCTCTGCTCCTCCTCCAGTTCTGCTCTTGGTTCACACCACAATGAGATTTGTTATTGAAAGATGTCCCTGCTCCCTGAGCAGGGAAGCAATGAGCTTCACATGTAAGGGAAAGCCGCTGTATTGCCTTAGCTGAGGGAACATCCAGAAGAACTGTTTTGTAGCACTGACTCCATAAAAACAGAAGAAGTAAGTAGCATAACTGGCAAAATGTGAAGATTAAATTTACACTCATTCCTTTCTGCTGCCCCCTGGCTTTGGAAATAAATCATAGGGTGTCTGTGCTTGCGATCAGCTGTGTGAGCTGGGGAAATTGAGTCTCTGGTGCACAGTCGGCATTACTTGCTAAAATCACTTTGCTTTGGGACTTCGTAAGTGCCTGCATTTTGACTTGGAACCAACAAGCTTCAATCTAAGACAGTAATCTCCCTCAAATTACATACACTAGCTTAGCAAGTTAGAGCAAGCAGGGCAGCATCCCAGTGGGACTGTGTGGAAGATATAGAAAGAGTGTAAGAAACCTGTACTTTCACATGAATCCTAGTGAACTCTCTCTGGGATGTTAGGCTCAGTGGTTTCCCCACAGAGTCTTGCCAGGACCCAAGTCAGGGACCTGCATGTGCTTATGGAATGATCTTGTGACAGCAAGTCCATAAGCAGGCAGCTCCAGCAGTGATTGTGCATACAGGTTTCTACCTGGCGTGCCAGAGAAGATTGAGCAAGAAATGAGGTAAGAAGGAATTCATTCCATCCTACTGCAAAGTAAGGAGGAAGGTCCTGCTCCTTCTGTCACCTATCTGTCTGTTAGGGATCTTCCTTCCTGTGTTTTCACAGACTGATAGCATGACAGCTCATTTTGCTGGAAAATACAACATAGGGATGCAAAGAGAGAGCAAGAGCAGAATCTTACAGAAGAGTTTTTTTAAAGTATAAATTCTGTGTCTTGCTTCTTTCCCCTTCAGAAGTGCTCCGTTTCTTCGCTCAGCTGAAGGGCAGGGAAAGCTGAGCAAAAGAATCAGGGCTTCAAGCTCCTTGGGGAAGTTTCAGGCCCCATTGTAATGAAAGAAGGCATTTGGGGATGTTCCCCCTGGCATGGCTGTCACTTGGTGTCCAGGGAGCACTGAGCAGTCAGTCAGTGCCCCAGGCAGAGCTCAGGCAGGGCTGGAGTTCTGCAAAGGCTGCAGGGTTTGCAAGACTTGAGGCATTTGCATGACCCACCTTATAGCAGGTTTTAGATGTGCTCGACCTATCAGCCTGGACTAATTCCTGCAACATTAATTGCACTTCAGAGTACCTTTGATTTCATTATTTCTGCAATTCTGTTCCTTATGCTGTCATTTTTATCTGAAAAAACAAATTCCCATTCGTGACTTCCCACTGTCAGAGAATGAACCAGTACCTTCAGTGAACTGGTGGCGCAGATCCCGTGTGAAAAACCTACGGCTGTTACAAGAATGTCTAACATATACCCCTGAAATCCATTTTTGCCCCTTGATTTAATAGTCTTCTAAGCCATCATTTCGAAATGGGATGCTGCCTGTGTTTTATTTCTTGGGTTCAGTAGTTAGTGATAAATTAATCTCAAGAGAGAAAGTAACTGAAGATGATGAATAGAAGAAAAATGTTCATTATTAGCTCAGGCAGCAAATGAATCCCTTTTCAGAAATTCAGGAAGTTGATAATAGTGGATTTTTTTTATAGATGATTACCCTCATGACAAATCTATCGCTTTGCCTCCTCAGACAAGTACGATATGTTTTGTCTCTTTTTTTCCTCTCGACAAGGGAATTCATTTCATAATGTCACCCTGTTGGAAAATGTGTATATTTCTGGTAATTACTGGAAAATTACACTGTTCTTAATTTCCATATAACAGGGTGGCTGTGATTAAAAAGTTAGACATTGACGTGCATAAAGGTACTGGGATAAGTCATTTGGTTTCTCCTGGCTGCAGCAGACATTTCTCTGTAAGATGACACAATACAATTTGTGTATGCTTTTTTTAGTTATGTATATTTTTAAGCACTGTTTAGCAGCGATCCCTTTATGAAGCAGAGCTGTAATCCCTCACAGATACTGAATTTCTTTACCTTCCCAGGGAAGGCACTGCTCACCTCATGTAAATTTTTACCTGATTGGGGGTAATTCTGTGTTTCTTTTAACAATGCCACTCAGAGCAAAAGAGAAAGAACTGAGTTCTTATCCAGTTCCAGATATATAAGCCCTGCTTTCAGGAATGCAGAGGTGAAATTCTGTGTGAGCACCTGTGCCCCTACAGTAATGTGCTACATTCAAAACTTGTGCAAAAAACAGGATGTCATGCTGTCCTCCTTATCTGCAAATCAATATATTATCTCTGCTTTCTTAGACATATGCTGTCTTTGGGCTTCATTTAATATTTCTCCATTCATTGTTCTCCTACAAACTCAGAGTCAAGATGAAGGATGACTGATGGCCTGTCCTGATTCTCTTTGCTGTAGGCTTAATGAGTGAAGTCACAACATTTATTAAATCTTGCCCAGCTCTTTATAGCACCTCAGCTGTGTTGAACATGTCATATCTGGCCACCATTAGGTGTGGCAGGCATCTTTATTTAGAGGTGACAGCATGCTTAGCTAAAATATTTGCCAAAGGAAAGAAGTGAAGCAAAGTTAAGGGTGAGAGTTCCCTTTAGAAATGGAAAGAGAACCCAGAACTGTGGTCTCTGGGGAGTCCTTCCAAAAAGCACTGGAAGAGAATTATTCAATGAATTGCGAAAATTAGGGCTGATCCTCCTATCAGTGTCCTGAAATAAGGCAAGGTTTGCTTTAATGGGTAGACCAGTAGAGCATAGATCCACCCCATGCCTCTGTTCCTGTGAGATGGATGGCAGATTGCTTTGGGTTATTGGAAGGGTTCTGCCATGTGCCACAGACAAGAAAAGAATCTTTTTAATGTGGTTCCTGTGAAGCACGGGAGCAAGGAAAGCTGTCAGAGTGAAGGTAATGGAAACACTTAGAGACCTCTTCCAGGGGAAGACCCTCCATCCACTCCTCAGCTGGCAGCAGTAGCGGCAGTAGTAGGAGCAGGTGGCTCTGTGTGAATGAGACAGATGCGTGGCAGCTGTTTAAAATATCTCTCTGTCTGTGGCAAGGCCCTCCTTTTCAGAGTTGCCTGACTTAAGCAAAGTCTTTGTCTGGTCTCTCCTCTCTCATCCGAGGCAATTGGGTCCTACCAAAGGCTGCCTAAAATTTCTGCTGTTTAAGAGGAGCCCTCCTTTATCTTTCTGAAGCATCTATTCACCAGCTAATTTCAAGGCATTGCTGAAAATATTGTGTTTTTTCTTTCCTTTTCAATTTCTTAATCACTTTCTTCTTGTTGTTTAATTAGTAACCTTTTAGATATAACCACTTTTTTGTTCTCTTAGATCAAAAATAGTGCCTCAGATTCCTGTATTGCAATGTATGTTAGAAATGATAGAATTGCTCAGGTTGGAAAAGACCTTAAAGATCATCAAGTCCAACCACTACCTACCCATACTACCCTAACTCTAACAACCCTCTGCTAAATCATGTTCCTGAGCACCACATCCAAACAGGTTTTGGATGCAGGGATGGTGATTCAACCACCTTTCTGGGGAGTACTTCCCTAAAAAAAATAGATGTCTCCTAGTTCTGCTATAGTCAGTGTAAAGATTTGGCCTGCTTTCTTTCACTGAACAGAAAAAGACAAAGAAGAAAATGGCTTTTAGAGACTATGAAATAGTTAACCTTGATGAATTTCTGCACATCAGTTTTGGTCAGATTTTTATGTTTTTCCTCTAATGCTGTAAGTCCCTTGACTGATGCTGGGATGCTTGCCATGACAGTATAATTTCTGACTTACAGAGATTGCATGTGTTCCTTGGTGCATGCAAGAATAACTTCAATTTTCCTCTCCCATCCCTTACTCCCCTCTCTGCCTCCTCAGATTTTTTACCTTGTCCATCCAATAGTGACAGACAAAAAAAGAAAGGGCAACAACATCTTACTGTTTTCTTCAAGGCCTAAGGAATGGGGGTACATATTCAGCTGGTTACATTTTTGAGTTTTTTGTGGACATTTTCACCTCTTAGTTTATAGGCTACAGTCCGGAAATGCCTTCCTCATGCAGGCAGCCATGATCTACTGCTCTTGAAGAAAAAAGAGGAGGGACCCTGAAAGCTTTTTCTTTCCCTTCCCTATCCTCCTGTCTCCCTGCCCTCACATGCACTGCCCCAGCCAGATGAAGCCTCTTCTCAGCCAAATGCACCTTTTCTATTGCAGGGATACATTCCTTTCAGATGTTTTAAAATGTGCTTCTCAAGAAAAGGAGTGGAAAACTTGTCGTCATTAGTGTGGAAGGGAAGAGCCTTGAGAACAGTGTATCTAAGCAGAGTCTGCTGAGCTTACAGCAGAGGCTGCTTTCACAGAGCACCTTGAGCTGCGTTATTCAGGTGTGCTCAATGGGAAGAACATCATGTGTGCACGGCTGCAGCTTTGCTAATCATTTTGTGGTTGGCCTGCATGCTACACCGCTGTGTGTGTTTGAAATCTGAGGCTTTGTCGAGGCAAAGTCTTTCCTCATTAGGAACTGAAGGCTGCGCCCTATTGCTCCTTATGTAATATTTCAGTTTTTTCTTCTGGTAGATATTTGGGAACAGAAAGTATTTTCAAGGAATGATATGAATTAGGCAAACATTTGGGTTTTCATAGCTCTCCAAAATTTATGAACACTGGGAAGTTCATCCTCTAAGAACCAGAAATATAGATGATGTGAGCCTAGAAATAAAAGCATTTGTAGACGTGAAGATATGAAAATCAAGAGGACCCACCAGAGGAATATATGCAATGTGATAGCTGCTATTTTCCCCTCTGTAATAGTTGCCTATGGCAGTAGGAATGTTTTGTATGTATGCATTCAGTTGCTGCAAAACTGGTACTGCTGAATCCCGAAATCCTGAGAACTCAATTGAGAGGTTTTGAAAAATCGGTACCTGTTGAGTTACTGCTGCAGCAAATACAAACTCCACATCTGTCATCAGTGCAATACTTTGCGAGGTGAATCTCGTCTAAAAGCAGGTACAGCAAGTATGATTTGCCCGAGTTTCTTCTTTGAACTTAGAGAAAAATGTTCTCCACCTAGGTGAGCAAGAGCCAGCTGCTTTCTTGCATATTCACATACATGTCTAGTCCTGTAGAGTGGGCAGAAACTGAGTTAGTACACTGAACTGAGCAAGGGTAATTTTAATAACAGGTTTAATTACAGTCTTAGATCTGGATTGTCAGGTTTGTGACAAATGCATGCTCATTTGCACTGTACTTCATAAAGTCAGCAACAGGTACTTCTTAACCCATTTTGGTTTAAAATAACTGCGGTCAAAACAGTCCTAAGAGCCAGATTTTGGTGTCTTAAAGTTTGTTTTATCTGTTGAATGTTCTTCAGTGTACACATTCTCATTAGCAGAAAGCATTGCAAAATAATTGCCTTGCAGGAATAATATGGTGTTAAAGCCAGTACCTTTGTGTGCCAGGAAGAGAATTAAGGAACTGAGTAGCTCTTGTACCATCTTAGAATTTGTGTGTGGTGATAATTGCTTTCCTGGATATCAGTGGTATGTCAATAACCAAATCCTATTCAGGAGCTGCATCTTAAAACCACTCTAAAGGCTGTTAACTATACATTTTTCATTGAATCAATCAGAGCTCAATTCCCACAGCATTGGAAAAATCTTTTCTTAAATCTTCCCCTTATTTCTACTGTATGAGAGAAGCCCCTTAAAAATTATTTTGCCTTTGGTTGGCAGAACTAGTGTCATTAATGCAAAAAGTAGGAAATGGCACACAAGCACTTATGTTCTAAACATTCCATTTATGTCCATTACTTGTACTGAAAACGAATGCCTAATTGCAATTATATTTTAGAAATAAAACATCTTTCCTTTTTAAAACACATTTTGTATCTTTGTGAGGACCTCTGGAGAATGAAAGCAAACAGTTGATTTTCAGGCTGATTTTTACTTACATAAAAAACATCATTAAAATGAGAGTTTGATTCATTTTCCAGTAGGTGTTAATTTGAAATGAGCTGTTCATGCTAAATAGATAGTTGTTTTTCCAAGTATCTTTTGCCTTTCAAGAAGACCCCCAATAACCACTGACACAAATTTGAATGTTTTTCTGTTACTCTTAAATCAGTGTTAGAAAGGAATAAATTACTCCAGAAGACATTATAAAATTCAGAATCTATCAGTTTTAGTTCTGTCCCTTCTAAGCACGTTTATCCTGTTCCTAGCAGGAATGCGGGCCTCTTTGATTTTTCTTCCCCTCTCCTAAACTTTTGCAATATTTGAGTCAAATAGATTGACAACTGCAGGATTTATGTCTTGGTTCTGTGCTCCAGTATTTGAATTCAAGAAATAGTTGATACGCCTTTTGCTCAGTTTTGCTGCCTCTGAATTCAAAACCCAAGTGGGTCATAGAGGACACCACTTTCGTCTCTTTTAAGATGTCTCATACATCCCCCTAATGCTTTTCATTACGCATGATTAACAGAAAAGTCCCAGTCGACTGTATTTTTAAATTAATCAGCACATTCTGTTTTCAAAAAAAAATGTGTGTGGAACAGTTATGTTTACCACGTTATCGATGCTCTATTATTTTTCTTTAGCCTATTACATGACTACCATGCCAGTTTCAGTCCTACTTCAGAAATAATCTTTTGCCTGTATTTTTCCAGTTATATTTTTCAAGACTTGTGAAATAACTAGAGGAAATGCATCTATTTTCTCTTTCATTTATGTATGGCCAAGTTTTTGCTTTCCTATTCCTAGACTTCACAGCTCTATTTTCAACTTTTGATTACAGAGACAGATATATGAGCTGAATATGAGCCAGTCCAGGTAATGGTGATGGAAGAGCTGTAGTCCCTAATCTTTGTATCTTTCCATGAGAAAATTCCTGTCCAAAACAGACAAGTTGTGCATAGTCTCACACTGGTTCCAACCATCCCCTGCCCCAGGTTCCTGAAGGAACTGCCCTAAGAAGTTTTACATTAGTTTTGCCATAGTGAGGAAGTAAGGTTTAAGCTTTTCTCCAGTCATAAAATGTGAACTTGTCCCTCAGCTTGACTTGACCATTGCTGCTCAAGGTGTGATTGAATACCTTGTCTCCTTGAACTGGGTTTACCTCAGGTCCTCCTTGGGATGTCTCCAGAAAGACAAATTGCAGCTCATGACATCCCACTACAATATGAAGGGAAAAATGCATGTTCCCCTATGCTTTTGTCTTTTCCTTATGACATTAGTCAAAAAACCACCTTGGATTTATGGGATGATGCTGTAGAGGCAGTCTTGACTTTTTTTTTTTTTTGCTATGTGGAGGAAGGCTCTTCAGAATGACAGTGGAATTGCCTGTCATGTTTTAGCACTTCCAATAATACTTGTGTTCCTTAAGTGCTGATGAAAACAATAATTAGATACCAGTGGTCTCTTTCTGCTATTTATATGAATCCTGTTAGGTGCTGTTGTGCAGCCAGAAGTAATCCAAAGAAAGACAGGCTGTCCACTGTTATAAATACTAGCCCACGACTTTGTCCTTAGTGACCTAAGGGGTACCGTAGGTTGAATTTTTATTAGCAGTACTTCCCCAATAAAGCTACTTTCCCTCAAACATCACATATTAAATTGATTATGCACCGTGTCATTTTAAAAGTATGCAGTTGCTGTTTGATTTATAAGGTCAGACTGCCTGCCAGCTCAGCAATTTCCATCCTAAAATAACAGATCCAAAAAAACCCCAAGACCCGCAGTCGGCTGCTTCATGTTGTAATGAGTCAGCTGCAGATATGTACAACTACTAATTTCAGCCCATTTGTCCAAAGGGACAAGTAAAAACATGCAATTTTCTAGCAATTACAAAGAGTGCAGAACTCTACATGGAAATGGTGGGTAGAAGTAGCAAGAAAACAATTTAGACCAGGAAACAGTTTCTGCTATTTTCTGCACTCTCTCTTTGCCTCTCCATTTGTTTCCAGTAAGTAATTAAATGACACAGATTTTGTTGGCCAATTCTAGCAGAATACACACACAAAAAACAAACCTGGTGAAGTCAATGAAGTGGCTTGAGGTTTGTAACCAAATGCATACTTAGTGAAGGAAACTGGCAAGGCAGTGGAAGCTTTAATAAAGTCTCTAACTTCACAACAAAATGAAATAAGAACTGTGCTGAGCAGCACATAGGCTAACAGAGTGTAGTGTAGGTAAGGCAATTCCATGTATGTGTTTGTATCTAAAAGAAAGAAAAAAAAGTAGGGAGGCAACCCTCAAAACTAAACAGTGCCAGTACACGGTTCAGGAGAATAAATGCACCTTGGGCTTAACTAGAACTAAGAGAAGAAATAGTTTTGCTCTTACTGCTAGTAGTTCAGTGTTTGGAGCTCACTGACCTCTTTGGGATATTGTGCTAGAGGTACTGGTGTTGACTATTTAAAACCTACTGCACAAGAATGTTGCAGTGACTTTCCAGTTAAAAGCTATGAGGCAAATTAAGGGTAGGAAACATCCCTCTCACAGTTCTTTGTTGGTAGCAGGAAACAAGTTGAAACCACGCAGTACAGCATCTGGTAAATGGAAACCAGATCTTCCCTTTTTAACACTACAGAGGTCACAAGGAATTCAGGTATCCTTCTTATTGTGACTGAGCCAGTGAGCACCTGACAGCTACTCCAGGTGCTACCTTTTGTCAGTCCAATCACTTACGGTCGTAATCATGTGTGACTTCGTCATTTTAAGGTGATATATAGAGCCTGATACTCAACTTGTATATTGTTTCTGTTAATGATATGTAGTTAAGCCCAGAGCAATAGTGTAATGAGGCAAAACCAATAGAGTTCATTTGTGAGGCCTGTGAACATCTTTAACAGACCTTGCATTTAATGAAAATATGGTATTGATTAAATTAGATCCACAATAGCATAAGCAATAGTGCTGAATTTCCAAAGTGTGCTCTGGTTGAGTTAGAATTTCAGATTTAGGCTCTAGGGCTAGAAATGGGGTGAATGCATATCCATAAATAGTGCTTTCATGGTATCATTACTAATTAGTATAATTACATCCCAATGTCATTTGCTTAACTTATGAGTTGGCAGCATGGTTGAACGTAGATTTGGGATTCTTTTTCTCTTTTCTGTTTAGAATTTGGTTATTAGGATGAGGTCGTTAGTTTACAATTAAGTTACTTTATTTCCTGTAGCACTAATATTAATGGAACACTTCATCACTGAAGCCCATATCTTGTCTCTCTGGTAAATAGAAGGAGGAACTCCTATGGGTTTTAGCTTCCCACTCCATCATTAAAGCTGCAGGAGGAATTTCTTACATGTGTTATATGAGAAAATGAGACAATTTCTTATGAAGTCATTTTTGTGTGCGCATTCCAACCTCCATGCCTCCAGTGGACTCTTTGGACTCTTTGCCAGCACAATCCATCAGTTTAGATGTAGAGGAAGGCATTGTTTGTCAGGGGGAAAAAAAGTGAAAATTAGCTTTGACTGCAAAGTTCTACAAACCCAAATAATTCCTATGCATTTAATTGTATGGTATGTGTTTGGCAGTATTTGGCATCAGATTTCAAGAGCAAGCTGTTGCACTTGAGTCAGAGAAATCAGAGGTGTGAGTTCTCCTGTGGAGAAGGACTTGGGGTAGATAAAAAACTTAAGATGAGCCACTTGTGCACTTGCACCCTGAAAGGCCAGCTCCATCCCAGGCAGAATTAAAAGAGTGGTGGCCAGCAGGGAGAGGGAGGTGATTGTCCCCCACTACTTTGCCCTTGTAAGACCCCATCTGGAGTGCTGTGTCTGGCCTGGGGCCCCCAGCTCAAGGAAGATATAGAGTTTTTGGGAAAGATCTAGAGGAGGGCCACAAAGATCATCAGAGGGCTGGAGTAACTCTCCTACAAAGAGAGTCTGAGGGATCTGGGCTTGTTTAGCCTGGAGAAGGCTCTGAAGAGCCCTCATTGTGGTCTTCCAGCACTTAAAGGGAGCTTATAAACAGGAGGAAGATCAACTTTTTAAGTGGTAGATATTAAAGGGATGAGGGAAAGAGTTTTAAACCCAAAGAAGGAAAATTTAGATTAGTTGTAGGGGAATTCTTTCACTGTGTGGTGAGGCAGTGGAACAGGTTGCCCAGAGAAGCTGTGAATGCATCTCTGGAGGCATTCAAGGCCAGGTTGGATTGAGCCCTGGGCAGCCTGGTCTAGTGGCTGACAACTGGGCAGTAACTAAATGAACCAGCACTCTGCCCTTGTGGCCAATAAGGCCAATAGTATCGTGAGGTGCATTAAAAAGAGTATGGCCAGCAGGTCAAGGGAGGCAATCTTCCCTCTCTACTTTGCCCCGGTGAGGCCACACTTACAACAACGTGTCCAGTTCTGGGCTCCTCTGTTCAAAAAAGAAAGGGATCTCCTAGAAGAAGTCCAACAAAGAGCCACAAAGAATATTAAGGGCATGGAGCATCTCCTATATGAAAAAATGCTGAGTAACCTGAGTCTGTTCAATCTAGAGGAGAACAAGGGGAGATCTGATGAATGTGTTTGTAAATATCTAAAGGGAGGTGAGGGGCAAATGGATAAGACCGGGCTCTTCTCAGTGTTTAGCGACAGGACAAGGAATAATGGCCTGAAACCTGAACATAGGAAGTTCCATATGAACATACTGAAGAACTTCTTTACAGTAAGGGTGACAGCACTGGAACAGGCTGCCCAGAGAGGCTGTGCAGTCTCCTTCTATGGAGATATTCAAGACCCATCTGGACATCTACCTGTGTGACCTGTTGCAATGTACCTACTTTAACAGGGCATTGGACAGGACCTTGAGGTCCCTTCCAACCCAAGTTGTCCTATGATTTTATGATTCTATGATTTTATGATAAGGCCTTTCTCCTTGGTGCAGAATGGCAACAAGGAGAAGTCGTCTTCTTTGGAACACTCTGGACCATCAGTGTGCAACATAAATAAAACTCTGTTGCTACCGCAATATAATGCTGGATATAGGAAATAAATAAAACAAAATGAAATACATATATACATAGGAACAGTTAAAAGAACAAAAATGTAGGGCAGATTGTTTTTTTCCCATCTGTAGTGAGAAAAAAAAAAAAAAATGATAAAAAGAAAAGGTTCAGTGTTATTTATTGGAAGTCGCAGCATCATCTGTTTGAACCATCCATCTCGCTGTTTGCAGCATTCCCCTCTAGCGGTAGGCGTGTGGAAGCAGGAGAGCAGCTGCCTGCCACAACAGCTGCTGTGGAGCAGAGCAAGGCCTTTGCCTATGGAACCAAGTGGCAAATGTTCAGGTCACACTTTAGGATGCAAATTTATGTGAAATTAGTCGTATTGTTGAAAAACTGTATTTTGTATTCATATAATTTCACATGTCTAGTATTTCATCCCTTGAAACTAAGTGACCTGCAGCTACACACTACTGCCATAAAGCGCATATTCCCCTTTTCCAGCCACCTTTGCCAGCAGTATCCACTCAGAGCACAAGGCATAATGTTAGTGTAAAACATTCTATTTTAATTCCAATTCATTTGTTGTCTTTTATATTTCTAAGTCATTCTAGGTATTAAAACAATCCCAACTATAAAAGGTCTTGAGAATACATGGTAGGTGTTTTTAATAGCATCGCATGTACGCATACGAATACCCTTCCTTGCATAGAAACTCTAATCCTGAAACTTCTGATTGGGTATCTTGAATTTATTGAAAAATCACCTCTGTTTACTTTCTAATTGAAGCCTTGGGTGGTTGCTTTGCATCAGTGGCCATGTGAGGATGTGTCAGAGCTGTGCTCCTGCCAAGGCTGGCCTCCTTCCACCGCTGTGCTTGCCCACAAGCTTCTAGAGAAAGCTGCACTCAGACGACCGTGTCCCCTAGGCAGGAGGATTAACTGCGCTTCCAGTTTGTGTTAGGGTATGGAAGGGCTGGGGAAGCTGTTGTATGGAGAGCTGGGAATATTGCCTGAGCATGGAATTCTTGTCCTGGCCTTCCTTCATCCACCCTGCATTCCAGCCTCCTGCATTCATCTCAGATGTTTTCCAGGAGCCTTCCCAGGAGAAACAGCTGCTTCATGCATAAGAGAGGAAATATTGAAAACTCCTGAGGTTTTAAATCTTGGGGATTGATGCAATTTTGCTTCTTTGGTAACACATGCAGCAGTTAACTCATCTCTTGCCACAGTCAGGGGCTGAAGAATTAGCCTAGAACTTTCTGTTGGGTTAAATGAAGCATGATACCTTGAGGGTTCTCAGTACTATTAAAGTGAGCAGCTCTTTGGTATTAAATCATATAGCTTAATAGTATTTGGCAAGCATTGCTGAGGAAGAGATGGAAGTGATGTGATATTGGCACACAGGCTCAGATTTTCAACTCTGAGTACTGTTCTAAAGGTACTTATTCTTCAAAGGTAACTTTTTTAAAGGTATTTGCTAGTCAGGTGATAGATTATTTAGTGAATCACATTTGTTTGTTCCTTTGAGATCCTGCATAACTATTTAAAGTGGGGTGCCTCTCTCCCCTACAATGGCCAAAGTTATTTACTACAATGTATTTGGAAGGAACAATCAAAAATAAGGCTGCAATGGGGCTGACTCCTAGCAATTACTCACAGAGAGCAATCACAGCCTTGTTGGAGACTGGTAAAGAATCCAAGGACTGAATGTCCAAATGCCTACACCTATTCATGCATATATTTGTGTAAATAGGTAGTTTCCGAGTTGGGCCTGTAGCAGTTAAGTGTTACATAAAAAATTGATAGGTATTTTGTATCAGAAACATATTCTCCCAATGTTATAAGAGTATGATTTGTGTTAACATTACAGAATAACTTCTTTGTGACAGCAGCTTTAGACAGATTTTCTTGCAGTGTTACGATGAACAGGTACTTGAAAGTACCTGTAATGTCAAGTACTGAGCACACTACTTGAGGAACAGCCTCACCAGAGCTGAACACAGTGGAATTCGCTGTTCCTGCTGACTACACTGTTTCTGATACAAGCCAAGTACTTTTTCTTTTATTAATTTCTTCCAACTTGTTTATTACATACATTTGACAGTGTTTTAAGGAAAACTTATGTTTGTTGTATCTCCTGCCATATCATTTAATCAGTTTTCTGTGTTGTGCCTATGGACACACATGGAGCAAAAGACAGGGAAAAGAAAAACCTGGCATGCTGGAGAGAACTGAAGGAAAAGGTGGGGGGTGGGAGTGGGGTGTTAGAAGTTAGGATAAAGCTTAATAAGGAGAAGATAAATTAGAAAGCTCCAAACTTACATTGAGCTTGAAAGGTGCTGACATTTGTTATGATTTTGGAGGGAAGCCAATAGTGAAGCTAAGAAAGGAATGGAGGGAGAGGAAGGAAAAGAGGTGATCCAGGCAAGGAACGCATGTTTATTTGGCAGCACTTTGATTTGTATGCCTTTGTGCTTGTGGGATACCAGAAGGGAGGAGTGGAGGCTGCAGTAATCAAGATGGGATACGAGTGAGAGATGGAGCACACTTAAGAATGGAGATGAAAGGGTGGATTTGGAGGTGCTGAAGAGGTTAGTGTCGTGATTTGGATGTGGCTAAAGGGGGACGAATCAAACCCTAAATGTGGGCCAGAGTGGCAAAAAAGAAAAAAGAATGGTTTTGACAAAAGCACCAGAAGAGTTCTATGGAGAGGAAAGGTATCTTGTGTGTTTGTTTTGGCAGAAATCCTTGAAAAATGACAGGGAGTTACAGATTTTGTTGGCTAGCTGATTCATGCTTGAACAATGCTTATTCTGTTTGTTTGTTTTTCATGGAAGTAGTACAATATTAACTCCCAGCAGCTGAACCTGTTGCCAGTTAATTTAAACAGCTCTTCTATAAATCTCTAAAGGCCTTACATTTCATGACGTAACTTGGTTGAAGTGGTCGTTCGTTTTTGGATTGTATAGGACTTGCAGGCAACAGTGGGATAGGAGAAATACATGTGTTTTAAAGGGAAGATATAATTGGAAGATACTAGCAATTGGCGAGGAAATATTAGGCAACATGTCAGTACCTTAACTGCATAGTTTATATGTGTGGAAATGCACGTGCTCCCTCCTTGGGTGGTTTGATTTCACAATAGTTGTATGTCTTGAATTTACACTGATGTCAGTCTTTCATTCTCTCTGTCTTGTTTTGTTTTTGGTTGTTTGTTCTTTTTAAACAGCACAAGATAAAAGTAGAAAGGAGAAGCATAATTAGTTTAAATCTTGTAAGTAGTTCTTACGAAATTCTTTTAAAAAAGGGTTTCTTGTCAAGGACTAATTATTCTATCTATACCAAAAAAAGAAAACAGAGATAGTATCAACTTGTACCTAATCAAATAGGATGGGTGGTATTGCCTGTATTTCCTTCCTGGACAACAGGTTGCAAGGAAAAGCTATTTTTTGGCCATTAGTACTATGGCTGCATGTAGCTACTTATTCCAAGAAGCTCTGCAGTGACATGGAAGTTACCAGTCTTAGTCTCAACTGCTGAAAGTCGTTGCTGTTTCTTTCAGGATTAACAATAACGTTTAATTTCTTGGTGGCTCTCAGGTCCTAGGCAGGAGAAGAATAATGGGCTGTCCAACTGGGACTGCACTGCAGAGAGTCACCCACCATTGTCCACTACCATGGCGGCATGGAAAGCTGGAGATGCCAATACTGTCTACAGTATGATCAGTATACTTCTTTTCAGTGTCTTGGTGTAAAAGAGAGTTGAGTTTAAAACGCTGAAATCTATTTATAAAACTACTGCTTCCACCAGCTGGGAGTTGAAGCAATTCCTGTCCTGTATTTCCTTGTTACTTACCCAAGGACAGCTGTAGGTGTTTGGTGATAAAATTATTCATGCAACAGATCGCATCTCTTGTATTTAAACTATTAGAGGAAGACGTGTACGAGAGGTGTGATGAAATAAGAATGTAAAAATTTTAGGAAAATTGTCCCGGGTCCTGCCCCTCCCCTCAACAAACATTCCCTTGTGCAACATCAGGAGCTCCCTTCCTTGATGCTACTGTGTGTTATCTATCATCTTACAGCACTCATTACTGAAGAAAACTTAGCTGGAAACCGCCTGTTCCTTAGCCAAGCATTTTTCCTACACTAAGCAATCAGGGTGTTTGATTCATTTTAAGGAAATCCCAGTCTTAATGTCCTACTCAGCTATCTACTATACTGGGTGGGAGGGAGTGTAACTGCTGCTGCTGTTTTAAAGCGTTTATCTGCATTTGTTTGATGCAAAGCTTTGCATTGCCAAGTTTGTATGTACGTAATGACTGGGGAAAGGAGCTTGAGAAAGTTTTGATGACTTTCAAGCTGAACCAGGGTGTGCAGCAGCACCTCTTGCCAGCCAGCTCCTGGGATGCTCAGTGGGGTTTATGGCAGTTGACAGACCAAAGACCAAATAGAAAGGGCTGATTTGGAGGAGGGAGCACCAGAGGCTGCTGCTATCACTTCAGCCCCAGGCTGAAAGTTGAGTAAATCTGACTACAATAGCTGAGCATTCCCTTTGTAGCAGTGGCTCTCAAAATAATTCTCCTCTAGGACATAATTGGGTCACTTGCAGTTGGCTTCACGATCTGTCTGTTTTGAAGCTCTTCCTGAAATGCATAAATGGGTCATGAATGTTGAAGTCTTGTGCAGAACTGTTTTCAGGGTTCGATCAAGATCTGTGTGCACATACTCACAGAGGCAAGGCTTAAGGCATGCAACTCTGTGTACATAGCCTGCTGTCAGAGAGGAGGGCTGTGCATACTGGGACAGATTGACTTCTTTCCACTTGGATGATAACGAGAATACAGGAGCATGCTAGGGCAGCCAGAATAAATTGAAACTAGATTACTCTATACTTGCTGCTGGGAAATGCAGAACGAGCATCTCCATTCATCTAACATTTCCCTGCTCAGGCATTCAACTAAAGAGGAATGAGGGACTGCAGCTTTGCTCCTGCTAAAAATAAAACAGCCCTAGCCCTCATCTCCCTTGTCTGAAAACAGTGCTCTGTGGCAGTTTTACTTCTGCTTGGTTGGAGCAATAGCTCCTCATCCTGTTGCCTTCTGGTTTTAGTATTGCTTGCCTAAATAGAGATTTGGTTATTGTAATGATCCAATCCCTTACAACAACAAGAGTGATATTTTTTAAGGGAAAAAAAAAATTACCTGAAGTAGTTCTAAGTCAAAGTTGAAACCATTGAACTCATTGATTTCTTCTCTTGCTGCCTCTCTGAGATCACTTTTCCCAAATGTTGTTTTAGGAAATATTCTGTTTGGAAGCAGAGCTTAGCTTGCACCTGCAGAAACAAAAGCCGAATGATGTGGTCAGTTCTTAATCACCACCACTATCTCCAGGATACCTGTCTCTACTTTTGCACTGCAGCATTTGCTCTGCTCTGATTGCCTCCACATTTGGCTCCATTTCGCTCTGACTGCAGGGGCTTGACTTCCAGCACAGTTTTAGAGCACAGATCTTAACGCCTGGGAGTCACGAGTATCACCTGCATAGTACAGCACCAGGGATTTCATCACTGAGCTCAGCCTATCAGTTATGTTAGACCAACACTGGGACTCCCAGATGCAGTCTGACAGAGAGAGCTTGTCTTTGTCTGTCCCTTAACTTATGGAGAGACAGTTGTGAGAGCATATGCAGCTTGACTTTTAGCATTTTGTTTGCAGTGGTTAATAAAAGACAAAGAGGAAGGCTAGAGGAAAGGCAGTACTGCACAATCATCAACATCCAGGCAGAACCCATCAAGAATTACGTTAAAGATGCCTGAACAATAGTGACCAGCTCTGTTTCCTTCTTACCATGCATGCACACATATGTATAAGCATTTACATACACACACATGACAGTTTTTGATACAAAAGAATTTGTAATGTTTGCTTTGGCTGTAACTAAATGTCAGTTCTTTCAGGTGTCACATATGCTTCTAGGGAGCAAAGTAACATTATTGTGCCACCTGAGGTCTGTGAGCAGTTGTCCTTCTCTGCTAAAGCAAATACAGCTTTTATCCTGATGAGATGCCATTTCTCATTTACAGCAGCCTTCCTTCAGTGCTGCTTCCTTCAGTCTGGGGTCTTAAGAGGGCAGAGGAAGAAGGATGACTTCAGCAGAGATTATGTCTCATTTCAGACTGGCTTCTGAATGCCCAGGTGTTATCTGAATAGAAATGTAATCCATTCTAGAGTCTGTGTCTGGCAGTATAGATCTCATTACTCAGGATGTGCCTGTAAGCTTTTGGAGAAAACAGCTGAGATTTTTCCCCCAAGCCAGCATTGCTGCTATGCTGGATGAAGGGGAGGAATGGCTCTGAAATGTTGAAGCAGCCCAGATCCAACATTCATTCAAACTTGAAAAACTATCAAAAATCCAAATGGGATTGTTTGGGTTTGGGATTTTTTTTATTATTATTATTATTATTATTATTATTATTATTATTATTATTATTACTTTGAGATCTACCTGCACAGCAGTGGTAAATCCTTCTTGCATTCTTCAAAGTTGCTCCTTCTGTCACTGACGATGTCACAGCGAAACAGAAGGCTGTGCTTAGGTTCACTGAGCTGGAACAGTGCTCTGGTATAAACAGACCTGGGACCTGCTGAAAGAGGCGCGTGCTTGGCAGTAACACTACCTTGACTTCAGACTGGATGTACATCTGTGCCTCATTGATAATGTAATAACCTTCATTACATTTTTGGCTGAGAGCACCTGTGCACAGCCCGAGACGTCAGCCCAGGGCAACCATTTTGATTGAGGTGATATTAACAGCTCTCATTAAAACTGATGACTATGGCAGTGCCCAATAGCACTGCTGTACTGAAACGTCTGTCAGCATTTCTATTATAAAACTCTATTTTCAGGAGTTAATAACTGAGCCATAAAAGTTTGCCTACCTCTGAGCAGCAACCTGAATACTAAATATCAGATTGGGATTTCTTCAAAGCAACATAAATATTACGAGCCTAAGTTCTACTCTTTCTGAGGCTATCTTGTGCTTTGTTAACAGAGCAATGACAGTCATCTGGCAGTCGTAAGATGCCAGCAAAGTCATGTGTCTTCCTAGGCCACAATGGGAGAGCTGCAAAGGCCTGAAAAGTCTTGGAAGTCCACAGGAGGACGCATCCTCCATCTGCAGTCAGGGCAACTGAGTAGGCGATTAGCCTTTAAAATTGTGTGTTGTTCTAAAATGTAGTAGTATGATTATCTTTATCTTTTGGCTTTTTCAGTTGAATTTTGTACTGTATTATGGCTGCACAGCATGTTTTTGTGTTGTTTTATTTTTCTGGCTGGGTAATAATTGTCCTACTAATAGCTGCAGAATAGTTGTTTGAGGTAAAATATTCCTGGTTAATTTTCTGAAGGCAAACATGTTTACTTCATAGTAAGAATATCACCTTGATATAATTCGTACATAGTTTTGAGAATGGGTTTAAGTAACTTCTAAAATTTAGGCATTTTGACTTTGAAGTATGAATTTGCCAATGAATTATTTCTGAATCGTGTTCCTTTTTAAATATATTTGCCAGCGTGGACAGGACCTAAAAGATGCTTAGATTCATTAAGACACACATAAAACTAATGCATAAATTTAGACTGTGAAGATGTCAGCTTTCCGTTCTTAACTTTACTGGCAAATAACGTTAATCTGTTTTAAGGGTTTAAATCACAGTAATTAATTATACAATTCCTTGCAGACACAAAATGACCAGCTAAATCAGTGGGACCATAAGACTGCAAATATATGTCAGCAAAGAAGAATGTGGATAAACAGCAATTATGACACAGATCTGACAAGTAAAGAATCCAGCTGAGCCCTGGAAGTTTATATTTTGGCATCTGGATATTTGCCAGCAGCAGTGTTTCATACTTGACACCTTACATGGACAGGGTGTACTACTTTTAAGGATATTCTTAGACAATTATGTCCATCTTGGCTAGCCAATGTCCCCACAGGGAAAGGAGGGGGTGGGAGAGAGAGAGAGTGCACACAAATAATGGGAACATTAATGATGCTTCTTATTAGTCATAAGTTATAGAATCATATAATAATTTCAGTTGAAAGAGATTTATGGAGACCATCTCGTCCCAGCTGCCTGCTGGAAGGAGGGCTAGCTTCAAAGCTAGATCAGGTCCTGTCAAATGTTAACAGTTCCCAGGGATGCTGATGCTACCAGTTCCCCAGGCACCCTTCCCAGCGCTGAACCATTCTCACTGTGGAGCATTTTGTCTTTGTATCTAATCAGTATTTCTCCTGTTGCAGTTTTTGTCTGTTGGCACCTGTCCTGTTGTCATGCCTCTGTGAGAAGAGTTAGGATCTGTCTTCTGTAAGTTACTGCTTTTGCTAGTTGAAGGCTGTGGTTAGGTTGCCCTTCTGCTGTTTCTTCTTCGGGGTAAGCAAACCGGGCAGTATTTGGATTGGGTCCAGCACCACAGCTCTTTGCCTCTGCTGCATTCCTCCCCAGTGTATCAGTATTTCTCCTCTGCTGTCATCCAAACTGGCCATGCTACTTTGGATGTGGCATCAGGTGTTGAAGATAGAGAACGACCAACTCGCCAGACCCACGAGTGTTCTCTGGCTCACTTCACCTGGCACACAGTTACCCTCTATCATTACAAAGGCGCATTGCAGGCCCACTGTCAACTTGATAACCAACAGGAAACCCCAGAGCTTTTCTGCAAGGTAGCCAGTCAGGCCCAGGCCCCATTACTACATTCTTTGGCCCCTCGGTATGTTCATGGGTCATTTTTTAGTTTCCAGTGTTTGATTTTCATTTGATTGTGTCTTTTTCTTTTTAAAGGGTACATTCCAGGATTTCCACATGCTTTTATTTAAGAAGCAATGGAGAGATGAGTATAGATGTGAAAATTATTTCCTGTAGTGTATACAATTAATGCAACCTATGGAAGAATATAACCTTGCCTGTGCATCCTACTCATTGCACATATTACTACTGTTCAGCACATATGCATAAAGTTACATCATACATGTAATTGATCTTGTGCGTAGCTGACTAAAACATGGTAAGCATTCTTTCCTACATGTTATCTAAAGCATGAGACAGCGGTGTGCTAATCAAGAATTCCTCCAAGTATGTTAGCAAGGTAGGGAGATAAACATTGCAAACAATATGCAGAGTATAGGAAAGCTAATACGTAATGGTGTAGCTTTCTCCGGAGGTAGAATAACTCATTAAATGAGCCAAAACTACAACTCTGTGCTCCTTCTCCCCAGCAGTGTCACCTTCCCAGTTACCTAAGCTATGCTACGGGTGCATTGTAAATATATTTATAGTTTTAGTAAAAATTATTTTGAAGATGGCTTGAGGAATGCACGAGTGTTTTCCATATTCAAGTTATTAGTTAACTAAATGGCTCCTGTTTTTGCCTGGAAATAAAAATAGATAAATAAAAAGATGACAACAGATTGCCATAAAACATTTTCCATTTCCACAGATGAAAGTAGGGTTTGTCTCTTGATGTCAGAACAAATGCAATTTACATAATAGAAACCTTGAATATAATAATAGTAATAATAACAATAATAATGCGGTAGTAGCAGTAAGATGAGCAGTAAAGTTGAAATGAAATTGAGAAGGCAGCTGTGATTCAAGGAATGTGCTCTTCAGGATGCAAGGGCAGATGCTTAAATCTTCACTTTTCAGAAGGATTGATCTAAATAATGCCTTTCTGATCAACCCTTCTAAGAGCAAGTAAGCTATGCTCAACGTATTGATCAATTTTCAGTGTGTTTTAGATTAATTTAGATGGGATCTTACAGATAACATCCCACGGAGAGGTGGGATCAGCTGCTTAGCACTCCCCTCTGTGACTGAACTTGGCCAACAGGCTGTTCATGATGGCAGCAGATGTTGCTGCCTTTGCTTTGGGCCAAAGTTTGCCTTCTGGACTAGTTTGTAGGCCATTCCTCCCAGCTGCAAAATCCAGTGCAGGCAAAAGCTTTTCAAAATAGAAAAGAAAAAGTGGATGGTGAGACATCAGGACCTGGCACTAGCCAGTGTTTTCAAAAGATAAATGACAGAATAATCTTAATCTGCAATACATCACTGTGTATATCACAGTTGCATTCTTTTCCAGTTGTTGGACCTGTGCTGCACTCTTTTCTTTCAGTACATAATTAGTGAGGTTTCTGTGGCTGGACCACAATAAGATTTGCATTTTGCAAGGTCTACTTTTCCTTTCATCTGTGATGGGGACGTCTGGGGACAAGGTTCCTTGAGGCCATGATCTAGCCCTTTGGAACAAATACTAGCATGGATTTGCATAGGCAAGTAATTATATATGCATGTATATTTCCTTTCTCCAGAGAAGTCCATGTTTCACTAATGAAGAGCTTCACAAATAGCAAATTTAGGACTCTGGCCAGCCCCGGTGCAGATGTGCCTGCCTTAAGAGGAAATGAGCTTTATCACATGCATCAGTGGAGTATAAGATGCAAATCCAAACTCCTTCCTTCTGGAAGCTCCATGCCCCCTCTGAGCCTCTGAATATGGAGGTGTGGTGCAGCCAGATGATGGGTGACTGTGCAGCCTGCTCCTGCCCTCACTGAGATGCTCCTCAGATGGCAGGCTGGAGCCTGCTGTGCAGGGCTAGAAATCACTGCCTTAGGGAAAGGAATCAGAATTATTTTCAAGTTGTTTTGTTGTTGTTGCTGTGTTGTTGCTTGTTTTGGGTTGTTTTTGTTTTTTCTGAGAAAAATAACTGTGTGGCACATGCTCATAATTTCAGGATAAGTAGGTCACATTTTCATTTCAACTCTCATAATCTTGCTCTAATAAATGCATTCATTGTTCTGTTTTAACACGTAGAAAGCCAGTTGCATGCCTAGTTTTGTAATGCTGTTTCTTTTACATATTAAAGAAAGAAATGGACCCATTTTCAGTGCCGTATTCTTTTTTATGTGATTTTGTTTAAGGCATCAGTATTTCTATGTTTATTACTGCAAGGGCATTGTTTCTGTCAAAGGGTTTTCAGTTTTTCATAAAGGAGAATTTTGGTGTAATTTACTTTTATTCAAGCTAGAGAGCAACCTAAGAGCAGTTTTACTGCTGAGAGGGATTGCAGTGTCTTCAAGCTTCATTCCTGATTTTAAAAACACAAGCATTAATGTTTAAATCAATTCTGAAAATGGAACGTGCGTTGCAAGACCCTGTGCCTGCTTCTGAGTTGTGCTGCCCTTGAACTGCAGAGCAACAGAATTGCACCGTCTCCTTAAAACTTGCTTAAAATGTCTGACGTGGCTGGCTCCCAATGGCACAGCTTAACATTGTGCTGATTTCTCAAGAGGATGCGTTGCAAAACTCATCTCTTTCAAATTTGTTAGTTATGTAAGCCATGCTTACTGACAGGTTGACAGAACCTTAAGTAAGCCTCAGGAATCAATCTATCTGTTTTACAGACCTCGGTAAGAGTGATTTCATTATCCCTCCGTTTGCAAAAAAATATAAAGTAATACCCTGCATCTGTCCTGGATTGAAAACAGATCTGCTTAAAAGAACATTACATCAGTATTGCTGATAGGCTAGAAATGAGTCAGCTGGGAAGTTAAATCACAGTGCTTTTTCAAATAAAATATGATGGAATTACAAGCAATTAAAGCCTTCTTTGAAATAACAGAAATGTACAGGATGCATGTTGTGTTCCTCAAAAATACCTCACAGAGTTAGAGAATAAGGCAGGAACAGTGTGAATGAAGAGTATACCACACAGGTAACAAGGAAATAGGTGCTGCACTCATTACTCAGTACTGACTGTTGGTAGCCATCAAAACTTCATAACAAAACCCAGTAGCAAGATGGGTTTTTCATAGTCTTTAGTCATTTTAAGACATATGTAGGATTGACCTATTTTTTTTTTTTTGTTTCCCCAGATGTAATTTTAGCAAATTGAAACACAGCTTGTCAATGTCTGCCACTTTTAAAACTACGTAAAGCATACTTTAAATGCTATCAGAGTGCTTTGAATTTCCTACTTCTTCATTTATTTTGCTCCTCTACAGTTGGAGGTACTTAAGGACTGGGTTATAGCAGAAGTGCCTTAGCAAAGCATGGAGCATTTTTTCATAGTTAGTCATTGAAGTTGAAGCTGCCCTTGACAGTTCTACCTGCCCCCCTCCCCTTAAAAAACTGACTTCATGAAGTTACACTGCATTGCTATTTTAATCCATTTCTTTGGTGTTGGCATGCAAAATGAAGTCTCTTCCTGGTATCTGGGACAACACTGACAAAAATGGAAACCATATCATGTATTTACTGGTTGAGTTTAAGAAGCAGTTAGCAAGAGAGATGGGACAACTGCTTTCTTGATTGCTTTTGGCCTGCTTGCTTGGGACATGTCAAGATAGAGGGAGGCAATAGACCCAGTTTTTAAGGAAATGAGTGAATGAAAGATTGACTCCCTGCAGGAGGTATGAGTTACTTCCAGTGACTAAAATCACATGAAGGATAGGGAGCCAAATAGCTGAGAAAAGTGGAAAGGAATTTTGTTGATTCATTATAAGAGAAATAATGAAAGCTGTGAAGGTTTTGGAAAGCTGAGGTACGAATCACTGGGAAGCTTTATCCCTTCCCTTCTATCTTTCTCTTAGAGCTGTCAGGAAAGTGGGAGCAAGATCTGATCTAGCTAGCTACCGCTTTCTTTTTTCTCAGTCCACAGATCATAAATATTGTTTTGATGTTAAGAGAACTTATGTTACATGAGATTCCCATAGCTGAAGTAACAAGATATAAAGCGTATTGACTGGGAGGTGATGTTTTATGCGGAGGATTCAAAAATTTGTTGTGTTTTAAGAACCTGCCAGCAACCCTTAAATGATGTCAGATTTTCATGTATGCCAAAAATGACTGCAGACCGCCATGGGACTATCATTTCAACCAGAAACAGATCTATTTATTTATTTAGGAAGGCTTATTTGTATTCACCTAACGCCGAAGGATCCAAAAAGTTTGTTGGTAGAATATGCAAATTACCAACAGCTCAAATCATTGGAGTAATGGATTGCTGGGATCCAGATAAGGAAAAAGGTTAGCAGATAGCTCTTCTCTCTCTGAAAATTCAGGTCTTTCCAAATCTGGAATTGAAAAGTATTTTTGATAGTTCATAGTATCATAGTATCATAGTATTGTGCGAGTTGGAAGGGACCTTAGAGATCATCGAGTCCAACTCCCGGGATTCGAGCCCTCTGTGTAGCAGAGCGGCACTTCTACCCCCTGCTCCACAGGGGGGGATTCGAACCCGGGCCCCCTGGTGTTGCAAACGGGAATTCTACCGCTGCGCCACCGGGGCACACAAATAGTTGTATTTCTATTGTCCTTGAAATCATTTTCGATCAGAGATGAGAACCTGCTTTTCACTGGCATTGCTGTTGATGATGTCAGCGTGGTGGAAGAACACAAGGAATAGGGAGATAGTGCTATCTGTGGGAAGGATGTGCTGTTTGCACTCATATAGGACTTTCAGCATTACCTGTGTAAAAGGAAGAAAATTGTTACTTGAATATCTTACTAGTACACAAGCCAGATTTTATAAGAAAATCTACTGCATAATTATTAATAATTTAAGCTCATAATTATGCTATTACTGAAGAAACTTGACAAAGTTTCTGAGAAAAAAAAGACTCTATAGAGTTGTGTTTGTGTTTCTCCCTGCAGGATTTGTGCATGTGTGTGTGTGTATTCAAATAACTTGACTTAAAATATTTACGAGGTACCTACATTTCACTGTAAAGCCTTGTATGGCTTGCAAGTCGTCATCAGGCTCTCAAAACTGCTGTTCTCTAGTCAGAGAAGTGTAAGCAATTATTTTACTAAATTATCCTGGAGTGATTTTTTGACATGAAATATCAATAAGGATCAAATGAAAGTGCCATATCCATTAGTAGAAAGAAGAAAGAATGATGCCGCTATGCAGGTGCTGTGTTGTCACCTGAACCAGTTCTACTGGGCATCTGTAACATCAGGGAATGATACCCATAGATTCTCCCTGAGAAATCTATGTTTGGCATCTATTAGATCAGATAATTAAGGGTTGTGGGGTTTTTTTTTTGTGTGTGTAGAGCAATATCATCATCATAGTATCATAGTATCGTGCGAGTTGGAAGGGACCTTAGAGATCATCGAGTCCAACTCCCGGGATTTGAGACCTTCTGTGTAGCAGAGCAGCATTTCTGCCACTTGCGCCATGGAGATTCGAACCCCGGGCCTCTGGTGTTGCAAGCAGCAATTCTACCACTGCACCACCGGAGGCACACAACATATATCAACATATACAGAATTTGCAGTGGCAGTCAGTTGTCTGCTCTGCCCATGACTGAAGTGCAGCAGAGGACTGCAGGCTGTGATGTATCACTCGTGCATGCTTACCAACCAACTTGCTCAGAGATGGCATTACTCCACGTACACCAGTGTCTGCTTTGCTGCCTGTTCCAGCGCAACTAAAGCACGATCTTCCAAGAGGCAGCATTTAAGCATGAGTTTAATTTTAGTCACTTAAATAGCTGAATGAAGATGACCTGCATTTTTATTCTTAAATATAACAGTGCATATGACAAGCCTGTTGGCTGACAAAACAGCACTTTCCAGCATCCTGTAAGATCGAGCCCTTGTCTTACTACTTGGCAGAATGGAGTAACATAAACCACATACAGGTTTGTCTATGCTATCCTCGTGACCATATCGGGACATCCAGCTATGCGACTACTGGTTTTGCCCACCATTGAGCTTTATTTCCTTATTTGGTTGGTTGGTTGGGTGATGGAATTTTTGTTTCATGCACACTGAACCACCATTACGGTGGCTGAGGAGCATCCCTGATGTTTAATTCTCATCAGTGGGGCTCCTTCCACAGCCAAAAGTAACACTGCCAGCACCAACAGCATCAACTAGCTCAACCTTTTAAAAACTAGTACTCAACAAACAGCTGCCTTGTAGTCTTGACTGAGAAATGCACCGTGAAAGAACAAGGATAATAAAAGCCAGACGCTGACTTGTTGCTAATCATATCATCTTTTATATGATACTTTTCTGTATAACACGTATCAATGGATATCCATATATTGAAAAATTATTCGATTTTCCCTTTTCTTTATCTGAAATGAAGTTCCTCATTTTCTGTGGTATATGTTTAACTTATACTAAGACCTGTGATCTGTCTGTTTTGTTCATGCAATAACTTCAGGAGCAGTCAGTTACTTTATTTGTAATTTTTGAAGGATTTCTACTGTCTCAATGTTTCTCGAGGGAAATGAGTGATGTGTTTTAATTAATACTCTTGTATTTATTAGTAGCCAGCCATGACAAATGATTTGCAAATGGGTTAGTAATTAGAAGTGGGGTTATTATTATTATAGGATTTTCTTGTTTTTTTCAATTCAGTTTTTCAATTCAGTTACAGACCAAATGACATGGCAGGTAAATGGATAGTCAAGTACTCGGTGTAAATTAAACACTCTATTTATTCTGTAAAGCTTTCAGAAACTTGTCTCTAGAAGTCTGCATGCTTGGAATGCACCTACTTTTTAAAGTTCAGGATGTTTGTTAGTTTGGGAACACACGCAAAAGATAATGAATTATGTTTATTCTTTCTTCTACTGTTATTGAGAGCATCGTTGAAATTACTGCTTTTTCAAATGCCACAAAAATCTGATCTGCAAAACATTTTCAGACTATCCGACCAAAGCAGAATTTTAATTGGAGAGCATTGGTTGGAATTATGAATAACATTTTGGAGTGCACGACAGAGAGGGAGATGCGAAAGCACTGTTTGAATGGAAAGCACCAAACTGA
Source organism: Excalfactoria chinensis (assembly GCF_039878825.1). Classification (NCBI taxonomy): domain Eukaryota; kingdom Metazoa; phylum Chordata; class Aves; order Galliformes; family Phasianidae; genus Excalfactoria; species Excalfactoria chinensis. The sequence continues at coordinate 60,330,094 of NC_092827.1, read as the reverse complement.
GGCATCGTGGTTGCCTGTCTTCAGCCTCTGGAATGCCTGCCTCCACTCAAAAGGTTTAGCAGCAGCACAAGCAGGGTTAAGATTCCTTCAGCTAATTCTCAGGTTTCCTTAGGGTGAATTTCATCTTGAACTTAGCCTGTTTTGAAACGTTTATCTAAGCAGTCTGTAAGCTCTTCTTTTTCCTAATCCAGCCTGAATTCTCACCCCTTTGTCACTCATCTTGATTGTGTTAGACACCTGATAAGTTAACATTGTTAGCGAAACAGAAACAGAAAATCTTTACATGCTTTAGCAGTCCCTGTAATTTGCTTTGCGCTTCTGTTGAATTGTGGATCAAAGCATTTTGTGGTCCCTTCAGTAAATCTATTGTACCATCTTGTTAGGCACACAAACACAGGAAGTGTTCTGCTAGGGCTGCACTTTAATTCAAGCACAAGATATGTAAGCACAGCAGAGATATTTGCCAAGTCCTAAGCCAATAATTATCCCATACAACAGTTTACATTTTGACTGATCTTTAAGAACGAGTTTGAGAATCTTGTTTAAAAAAAAATACAGCCTTCCACATTTGCCTGGTACACGTGATTATTTAGTGCTGCTCTTCACTCACCAAAGTTTATCTGGCAAGAGTATTTTTAAAAGGATGTTCTGTAAAGAATTTTAAAAAGCCTTCTTTTTAAAGTGGTTGATAGTCTTCTTTATTCCCCTCTCAGGCAGCTGTTCCTACCTGTTATGCAAAAACACAGTGGCCTGCCTTGACTAATACAGCAGTTTCCTAAACCAGCAGATCTTCTGTCAGCCACGCGAGTTTGTGCAAGCGCTCAGAGCAAACCTCACTGGGGAATCACTGCCCCACACCATCAGGAAAATATTGCTGAATGCTATTATATGAAAAATAAAGTGTTCCTCATGCATGAGAACTTCTTTATAAATATTTTCCATTTTCTAATCTGCTGGCCCAGATCCACTGGCAATAGCAAAAGTGGGAGTGTAGAACAAGGGGTGTATATTGTTGTCCCTTTTTAATTTATTGGGTTTCTCATAATATTTGGTATTTTTTGCTAATGCCTAGTTACTGAATATAGTGATCGCATGAGAAAGACAGCTCTCAATAAAGGAAACAAATGAGAAGTTGTATCGGTGGTAAAATTCAGCCCTTACTGTTGCAAAGAAGATTTTGAAACCAGAGGTGCAAAAAACTCCTGCTGGTTAAACTGAAGGATAAGAAGGAAATGTACAGGCAGTGCAAGTGGGGATGTGCAGTCTGGAAAAAACAGAAATGCCATTCAGATGTGCAGAGATGGAATCAGGAAAGCCAAGGCACAGATGGAACTGAACTTGGCAAGAGAAAAATAACAAGGAGGGTACATTGGTTGGAAGAGGCAGACCAACAAGAGTGTACCCTGTCTGATAAACAAGAAGGGAGAAATGGCATTAGCAGACAAGGAGAAGGTATTGAGGTACACAGCAAGGTCTTCACCTCGGTCTTCACTGGCAATCAGGATTCTCATGTCTCTCAAGCCCTTGAAGCTCTAGGTGGGGGTTGGGAGAGCAAAATCCCTCACACTGTAAACAAAGAGCAACTTTAAGACCGCCTGATGAGACAGAATGTGTACAAATCTATGGGGCCAGATAACATGCATCCCAATGTCCTGAAGAAGCTGGATGATGTGGTTGCCAAACTGCTCTCCATCATATTTAAATAGTCACGGATGTCTGGCAAAGTCCTCGATTACTGGAAAAATGGAAACATCACTATTTAGATATATATGTGTGTATATTATTTGTATATATTTATATTTAAGAAAGGGAGAAAGAAAGACCTGGGGAAGTACAGGCTGGTGAGCCTCATGTGTGTGCCTAGGAGGTCATGGAGCATATCCTCCTCGAAGAGATGTTAAGGAACATGAGGGACGAGGAGATGATTTGAGACAGCAGCCATGGCTTCACCAAGGGCAGACTGTACCTGACCAATCAAGTGGCCTTCTATGACGGAGTGATGGCATCAATGGACAAAGGAAAAGCAGCTAGTGTCATCTACCTGGACTTGTGTAAGGCTTTTGACATGATCCCACATCACATTCTTATCTCTAAATAGGAAAAATATGGATTTGATGAATAGGAATTGTTCAGGTGGTTGCAGAGAGTTGGAGTCAGTGGCTCTGTGTCCAGAAGGAGGCTGATCGTGTCTTGTGTTCAGTGCTTTTCAACATCTTTATTGATGACATACACAGCGGTATGAGTACACACTATGCGTATTGAGTACACACTCTGCAGATGACACCAAGCTTAGTGGTGCAGTTGATTTGACAGAAGGAAGGGATGCCATCTGGAGGCCTGAGCGGGCTTGAAAAGTGGGCCTATATGAAGCAATTGACATTTAATGAGGCCAAGTCCAGGGTGCTGCACTTGAGTCAGGGCAGTCCCAGACACGTGTAGACTGGGAGAAGAACTCCTTGAGATTAGTGCTGCTGAGAAGTACTTGGGGTCCTGATGGACAAAAAGCTGGACATGAGCCAGTAGTGCTCAGCATAGAAAGCAAACTGCCTTCTGGGCTACCTCAAAAGAGGGGTGCCCAGCAGGGAAAGATGTGATCGTATGCCTCTGTTTTATCCTTGTGAGGCTCCATCTGGCTGGCATGATGCTGCAGACTGAGAGGCAGAGGCCGTAGCTGACCTGCAGGGGATCAGGCTTCTTTGTGCATGTCAGCTTATGTGTAACATTTATACTCCTTTAGAACTTGTTTACATTTTTGATTGTTTTCAAACTAATAAGTATTATGTTAGAGGTGGCCTTGCAGAGGCTTGCAGTGTTTGTGAATTGATTTTTATTTGTGTTGTGGTTGCAGGAAGAAATTAAGAATTTACTTTGTTTTATATGATCTTGTTGCTTAATAAGGGTCGAAGTAGTTGTGGCGCACCTCTTAGAGGAATCATGACCTCAGTCATATGGGGGTGTGCATCTTCGTTGCTCTGCTTTTGTCCTCTGATAAAGACTGCAAAGGGTGAGAGCAGCTCTATAGTGCTCAGCCCATCCAGCACCTCTCATTTCCTTCAAGTAGAGTTGTGGTCCCGTATCACAAGTCAGTGGAAATTTGGACTTCCATCTTTTCTGTTTGTTGTTTAGGGTTCACTGTGCTTTGTCACGCAGCCTCCAACACCATGCAAGCCAAACAACTGTCACCACAGCAGTGCTGTCACTGTGGCCAGCATCCTTCTGGAGTCACAGGCAGGCTCCTTCCTGATAGGGCCCTGGGTGCTTTTAAGGACTTCTAAAATAGTGCCTTGAGGTTTTGGAGCAGGGGTAAAGATTTTTCTTCTACCATGTCTTTCTGTAGCACTGGATGGCAGATGGTTTTGTGGAGCGAAGGGAGGGGGTGCAGTGAGTCAGGCCTGGCTGTTACCTGTACTTGTTTTTGTTTCTGAAGATTTACAATAATTGTGTCGAATCACAGAGCAAGCCTCAACTTCTTCGATTTCCTGTGGATTTGTATAAAATGCTTACATAGTTTTGTGCCTCTGACGGGTGGAGTTTAAAAGAAGTAAAGCTGCCTGTTTCTAACAGCAGTGATCAGTCTTGCTTCAGATCCCTTTAAAACCACCAGTACTTAAAGCAGTACTTGAAAACTGCCTAGCTGTAATCAAGGCGTATTTCCACAGGGTACTATTACAAAGATTATAAAAACTGTGCCCAGCTTGATTTAGTTTTACAAGGCTTCAGCTTCATTACAGCAGAACTGAATAAGCCTGTTTCTCCCCACAGCCCTCATGAGAAGGAAAGGGAGTTAAAAAAACACAGGGCCCAGCCATCACTAATGAGTGTCTGGTCTGTGTACGCAGATCTCTGTCTAAACTCCCACAGAGCATCCTTCCCTCTCCCTTCTTGCCCACCCCAGGCTATGCCAACAAGTGTTCCTGAAACTCCCTGAACTACCAGGTCCCAGAAGCGAGCTGGCTAGAAAAATAACCTGGAATTTGATTTCAGGTTTCTTTTTTCCCCAGCCAGATTAGCACTTTGATGCATCTCACCCCTCAGCTGCAAAAATAGTTGGCTGTGGCATAATACTGGGAGAGGAGAGGAGCAGGCACAGATATCTGAAGGAGAAAGGGAGAGTGCTCTTTAAACTATCCTTGTCATCAGAAAAATGCTTCAGAAACTGCCTGAAGTTAAAGAGCACAGGTTTAAATTGCCAGCTACTCTCACTGCCTGCATGAAGAACCTCTAGAAAACTGGGAAGCCATCACCAACAAGTACAATCCATATGTGTATGTATGCCGTGATAGTTAGAATTCAACCTTACATGTTGGATACCATCCCCAGTAACCTTTATGCCTCTAAAAATCACCATTCGTATGTAAATAAAGGGGATGATCAGAATGAATGGTGATTGATGGCTCCATGATCCCATAGACACCATATTTGCATTGCCATTAGGACCAGTTCTGTGCAATGCCAGATACAGATCAAATGGCAACAAAGATTTAGACATGTCCTGAATCAGACTTGGGCACATGGTTACTCAATTAAGCAAAGCCCACATAACAGCATGTATTTCAGGCTTGTGTTTGTGCTGGAATCAGAGGACAGATAGTTCCTAATCTGAAGTAATGCCAGAACAAAGGTTATCCTTCAGAAATATTTTAAAACAAACTAGAACGAGAAATGTAGTTTCGGACAGGTTCAGTGCTTCAAGTCAAATAGCTGGATTTTATTTTACTTGATTTGGAACTGAGTGCCTTATAATCAGATTCACCGCATTGTGTGACAACATGATACTTTACACAACAGCTACAAAAGGAATGAAAACATAGAATCTCTCCAGCTAAATCCCATTGGTTAAAACCCAGATAACAAACTCTAAACACTTGTAGCTCATGAAATCTAAACTGCTGTTTTATCCACTTTTTAATGCCTGCAAAACTGTCCTGAGAAAACTGAACCTGGGCAACCAGTTCTGAGTGTTCCTGCTTGATGAGGGATTGGACCAGATGGACCCAGAGGTCCCTTCCCACCTTGCACTGTGGTTCTGTGAATGCAAAATAGGAAGACTTTCTTACATTCTTCTTCTGGAAGTTCTTTCTTAAGGATAGAGGGTGGTTAATGTATCAGTTATAGCATCTGAGTGAGAGCAGTATCTCTGCATCCTAATGAGTGAAGTGAGAGAGGTATATTTTGAAATAAAGAAAAAGCTTTTATACAATGAGATCTGAGTTCAGATGTTTGAAACCGTCTGTGATTATATCACAATCTGTGTGGATGTATTACTGAACTTCATGTCTTCCAGGTGTCTGTGGTCAACTGAATGGGATATTTTGCAGAATCCTTGTAGGAAAACAGACGTCAGGTTTGAGAACTTGGGGTGATGACAGAAAGGAACAGACTGAATTTCTACAATGTGCTGCCCTACAGGTCACAGAAAGCAATCTGCAAACGTTGAAGAAATGTCAGGGAAGAGAGAAGCAGCAATGTCCATCCAGCTCTCAAAGCATCTGTGAAAAATTACATAGCCCAGATGGTTGAAATGGTTTTCACATTCGCGGCACATGTAGTCTGGTTTTAGCTATCTCCAGTGCAGTCGTTCTACTGATCTATGGTGGTTATTCTCCCCTCAGTGCATGAGCATGTTTCCCATTCACATAAATAAGAGTTATGTCTCTGTGTCCGGAGAGAGCGGATTTCATTTGTCTCATACTGTAGCAGCTTCTCACAGACTGTTTTCCTCCCACACTCTCCTTTTTCTTAAGCTATCCTGACCTGTGTTTTCTTTATTTTGAACTGTTTGTCAAACAGTTTGTCTCTTAACTATTGGAGAAGGTGAACAGCCAGAAATGAAATCCTTTATGGGTTCAGCCTTGTAAGTAGCGCAATCTACAATACGAGAGGTAGCTAAAAACAGAGAAAAAAAAATCATGGGAGTTTGGTACCGTAGGAGCAGTTTCATTTTATGTGATGATATCACCACATTTTTCCCTCTTTCCCCCCTGTACCTATTAGAGAGACGCTTGGCTTGCAAGATACGTGGGAAGGCTTCCTCTTATTTACAAGGTTATTTGGCTGTTTCTCATGAATTGCTTTTAAGATCTCTGTCACAAGGTACTGTCTGAGTGCTGGCAGTGATGCCTATGGCTAACACTGTTTAAAAGCTCCCAAGCCATGGCGTGTGAATTTCTTTTGTATAAGAGCTGAGATTCTTTAATGAACACGGTGTTCGTAGTACTGATTACCAAGTCACCTCGGGCAAATTTTAGGTTCCCAAGCCACAGGTGGGTGCCAGCAGATGCATGCCTCAGGTTAGTTGCCCTTGCCTTGCACAAGGCTGTGCTGGGAAGGTGGCATTCACTGGGCCTTGCCTGAGGCAGGGGGTTCACTGAGTTGGCACAGTCATTGCAGCTGTTTGTTATTCTTCTGGAGCCATTCATGTTGTTACAGGGGTTAGGCATGCTCTCCTCCCTATCATCTTCTGGAAAACTGATGTGTTTGCTCCCCTCCATTTTTTTATTTTATTTTTCTGGAGCCAACTTCTTAGTTCTGCTGCTGCTCTTATGGACCAAGTCCTCTGCCACCTTCTATTTTTGTTTCTTTCTCTATGACAGGAGCTGTCATGTGGCTTCCCAGCACTGCATTTCTCTTCACTTTTTCAGTCCTGCTTCACAGCCCACAGTGTTCCTGCCCACCTCACTGCCTGATTAATCAGACACACTAGCAGTAGAAGAGGTGCCAGGGGAGACAGGAACGGTTCCTGCTGTTCAGAGGCAGCGGTGACATGGAAGCAGGGAGCTCCAGGCTCCCTTAGGCAGCTGCTCTGTGGATCTAGGCCAGTGAAACACACTGCTGGAGATGTGCAGAAGTGATTGTCCCAATGGCCACTTGGTCTCCTTAATACTGCAGTAGTTTAGTATAAGGCCACATCTTGTTCTTCAGCATCCTCAGTGCTGGTGGAGAGTACAGTCTGCTGGGCTGCTCTCCACCAACCAAGCCCACCATGTTATTGGAGTCTGGAGCAGAAGCAAATTAGTGCTATTCACACCAGCAGTTTCCTCAGTGTGCTTACAAGACTGATAGCGCATAGCAGAGAGGAGTGCAGGCAGCAATCCTTTCTTCAGAGAGCTGTTCACCCTGCTTGTCTGTTTATCCTTGCAGATGGGGCTCCTACAGGCCCTGCCTCTACTCCTGGTGTCTGATGTCAGACCCTGTATCAGGACAGCCTGCCTGGCTCCAGTAGGGCTCCTAGAGGAGCTGTTTCTGGACATGCAGAGCCTCCTCCAGGCAGCCTGAGTGCCACTGTCACCCTGAGTAAAATCTGCTGCCCAAGCTGGGTTGCAGCTGATGGCAGCCTGCTCTAGCACTTCTTGGTACCACACGGCACCCTTTGGAAAAAGGCACTGGCTTGTGAGAACAAGACAGACAAGGTGAGGAGACAAGAAGAGGCATGAGAATAGCTCTGTGAGCTGCAGGCCACAGTGCCTCCCACAGCAGGCAGAAGGATAGCCACAACAGGGAACAGTGCACATCCAGCCTGTGCCACTGCCGCTATGCTGAGTGAAACAGCAGCTGTCGGCACAGGGTCAGATCCCTTTGCATGAGGGCAATGTAGGCATGCCCTCAGCCATCAGCTCCTGGCCTCACCACAGTGAACCCTGGGAGCGGGGCCCTGCTCTGCTTGAGTAGTTTGAGCACAGCCAAATGTGTGTCAGCGTGCTTGGCCTGGGGCACAGCGAGCCTCTGAAGGGTGTTTACTGAGCTGTACCCTGGCACCCTCATCCTTCCTTTGCAGCTGCTATTTACCAGAAGGCATTTGTGGTGAATGTAGCTGGCGGGAAGCATCGTCTAGGAATGAAGTGGATGGGTTGAAAAAATGTTCACACTGACACTGTCACAGGCTTTTGAAAATAGTTCACGTGAAGGCGTATTTTCGTAACGCTGCATTAAAATAGCGTTGCATGAAGCTGGCTCAGCTAAATCGAATTTACTGTCAGAATGTTTGCTGTTTTTGTTGCGGGCCTCTGTCTTGTTTACAGAGCTGCTGTGTAATGCCGAGAGCGCCTCGACTCTATCACTGTATTGTTCCACAGACGTGGCAGCGGCACGGCCAATTCATCGTGCTGGGGCAGAGGGGGCCGAGGCTTTTTCTTGGCAATTAAAGAAACTCATTATGAGACTAACCTTATTCCTGTTTGAGTCAAAAAGCCCCGCTATGACGCTATTTGTTTATGAAGCTCAGATTCCCTCAGGATTATGAGGATGTCTTCATTAGAAGTTATCAGAACAGCGGAGCAGATTTGTTTCTTCCACAGACTGCGCTTAGATTCAGCTTTTGCTTTCTCCACTTCTGAGGACTTAAGTTGCCATTCTGATAATTTAATTGTTCTTCCTGCAGTTTTGTAACCCTTGGTTGGAACTTTGTTGTTTCTTTTTTTTTTTTGCAATCATCATTCCTGAAACTGAGAAATTCACTTTAAAATAGTTTTTATAAGGGATCAGAACCCATAAAAAACAAACAAAAAAACACGTGGCCATTGATACATATGTCAGTCTACCATGCTGATTCTTTCTTTGCATGTTTTGCAGCCACCCCCATCCTTTATATGCCTCCTTTGTTTTCTTATTTAGATTCTTGTTTAGCCTTCCTGTAGGACTCTGACTCTGTTTTGTTTCGAAAGTTCCCAGCAGATTGTGGTTGCTATGGCTATGTGGGAACAGCATATTTTTGCTGAGTTATTTATTTGAACTGGGACTTTTTAATACCCCCTCCTTGTCATCAATCTAACAGAGACGTTTGGACAATGTATTAGTCACTACTGAAGTGACATGAAGCACTGTGTAGTGTTTGGAGACGCCCTTCCAGTGACAGACACCAAGGTTCAGCCCTCCTCGCAGATGTGTGAAGCTGCACCAGGCCCGCCTAACTCACTTGCAAGCTTAACAGGCTTTTCGCCTGCAAATCCCTATGAGCCTAGATCTGTGCAGGAGGGGTGAGTGTAATAGGAAGTCTGGGTGCCTCTGGTTCATCTCCCAACTCCCCTCTGCAGCACTGGTGATGGGGTGGGTGGAGCACACTGTTCCTGCACCAAACCCTGCTGCAACCCAAGAGAGGGAAGGGCTGGGTGCCCCACACCCGGTGCAGGCAGCTGGGGGAGAGGGGCTGGGTGCTCAGCACATGGGGCAGGCTCAGAGCTGGGGCTTTGTTTCCAGAGCCCTGACAGCAGCACAACAATGGAGCAGCTGAAGTAAACAAACCAACAATAAAGGCATTTTTGTACAGAATAGATCCATTATTCTTCCTGACAGCATGACTTGGATTTTGAGTTCTCATTCCTTGTATTGTTCCTTATTTGAAGAGAAAGGGAAAGCAGAACAAGGAATGATACAAATTAGACAGCCTAAGGCTTGTGCTTGCCTGTAGGATACTATGAAGGTCCTGTTGGCACTACAAATTAGAGTCATTTTGCACCCAGGTCCTTAAACCCAGCTGTATTTTGAAAGCAGTCAGGCCTTAAGCCTTATGTGCCTGTGTGATCAGCTCACCCAGGACTTTTGCACAGAGCTCAGGCTGATAAGCACAGGACAGTAAGCAATCACTTGCAAGACCAGCCCATGCAGACAACAGTGTGCTTCTGAGCCTGACAGCAGGGCTCACACAGCCATACAGACTCGTGTGCATATCCACTTCCCTTTCTGTCTTAACCATGGAGGGGATTTTGGCAAGAGGATGTTCAGAGGGCAGTTGGGACTGCTGGATGCAGATAAGTCAGATAAGTCAGCATGGATTCTGGGAAACAGACCTTTTTCTTTCTTTTTTTCCTTTTTTTTTTTATTCGTCCAGCAGAGGCTGTCTATGCCTATGCCTGACAGGCAGTCCTCAAGCTTGCTGAAGTGTTAAGGGTGGAGGCATTTCCCAGATACCTCAGGAGAGCAGGGATTTGTGCATTCACAAAAGCATGTGGCTCTGTTTCATCACTCTGGTAACCTCCCCAACTGGCCAAGGAAGGCGCTGTGCAGCTGGAGAGGCACAGCTATGGTGGAGCCATGCCTGTGGGAATGCTGAGGACTCATGGAAGCCTCAGGGTCTCATCCAGTTTGCTTATGCCTGACATGAGCAGCTGTAGCAAGGGACAAGCAGTAGACCACTGAAATTATATGAGCTGTGGTCTCAGTCAAACTCTTAATCCCCAGTCCACCCCAGAAAAGAGGGTGTCAAGAGCATCAAGCAGAAAACTGCTGTATGTTTAAAAGTTTTTAAAGTTACTGTGTGCATTGATGATTTGTTGGGTTGTTCCATGCCATTTTTTTTTTTGTTTTAATGTCAGCACTTGTGATTTTCTAATTGATACTTGGAGTTAGTTCTTATTCCCCTGTCAAGAATGAACCCATTTTAACTGGGCAATCTAGAAGACCTTTCATTCAACAAGGTGCTCATCCTGTTCATGTATCTGAAGCATTTAAACGTTGCTTGGAGGAATTTAAAAGGAAACCACAGAAACCACAGGACATATCTCCAACTAGTGACAGGTAGTAGACTGGCTAATAAATAAATGGCCATCAGCAGCTACCAGCGAAAGAGCTTACTACTACTCTCTCAATACTGAGGTAGACTGAGGTTCAGATACCCAGGAGTCATGGTCCCTTTTCTGCTTTTAATTTTACACTGTGGGGCAATTGTCTGATGGTTTTGAAAGCATGCAGATAGGCATTGAATGTTTGCCATTAAGCATACATAAAATTCACACACACATTAAGAATGTGGAAGTCTTGTTAAAAAGGAGTCATTCTCTCTGCAGCCTAATGCAAATATTCAGAGTGCTTTGAGTCACTCCAAATCGCAGCATTAAAAATAGCCTGGTAAACTTTCAGTATTTACTTTCTGAATTTTAAGCCATGTGGAGCGGAGGGAAGCATTTAAAGTTTTCTCACTTTAATCTTTGCTCCTGGTACCAGGAGGAACAAGTGGCTTTTTTTCCTTTTAATGAAAACAGGAGATCCTTAAGACTTGAAACATAAGCCTGAGCACAGGCGACGGCAGGCTTCCTGCTTCCTTCCTGTGCTCCCTGACAGCTGTCCCCTGCCATCAGGCTCTATCCTCTGCATCCCCTGCAGAGCAGCTCTGTCCTTGTCTCCATATCTCATGGCTGTACCCCTTCAAAGGTGCCAGGCTTTGTGCTCCTGCTATCCTTGACCTGAAGGCCACCGCTGCTGTACAGTCTGGGAGTAAGGGTGGCATATGGCTCTTCCCTGCACCTCTCATCCCCTCTGTGTTCAGGTTTCTTCTCCTGTGGTGTAGGAGATACAGAACTGACAGAAGCTACTTGGTTTAACTGCACACATCTGCAGATGGAACTGCCACCTCCAATGGCTGTGGAGCAGCTGCCAGAGGACAGTACAGTAACAGGCAAGCTGCCCCAGTGAGCCTGTGAAAGTAGTGGAGAGCAGTAAAATGACCTTAGATTATCACAATCACCATCATCTTTAGGAAATCAATTTCTGCCCTTTCATTACTCCCAGACAGCAATGCCATTTTTGCTCACATGAGAAAGAAGTTCTTGTAACCTGAAAAGGGGAAGTCCAAGGATCATGAGTGGCTTAAACTGGTGTGGAGTGACTTGTTCTGTGACACTCCATCTCAGTCATTCTAGCCTTTTAGAACTAAGTGATACGTGTCTTTGATACAGGATTTTATTTCTTCATTTGCTTCCGGATTAAAATAAAAAAAAGGTATTTTAGGGAACTGTGTTCAAGAACATTTCTAAGGGCCCAGCATTCAGCATTTAAAATCTTGTGAGTGTGCTTGCATATGTATAAGATAAATCAGCATGTGTGCATTGATACACACACGACTTACACATCTTCGACACATTTGCTTGCTTTTAGCACTTTAGTTAGTGCAGTCCCAAAGTTTTTGCTGGATTTCATCTTGGGTGAGGTTCAGAGAGGCATTCTGTATCCTGGCAGGGAAACCACAGAGAGAACTGCCAGGGTTGGGCAAATCCACAGCCAAGTTTTTGGAGCAAGGAGCAGGCTGAGGGTGGTGCTAAGGGTAGTGCTGGGGGGACACGTCCCTTAGGGCAGGAGAGACCAGGTGCAGGGGCTGCACCACAGCCTTCTGGCACCCGGTGAGGCGGTGGAAGTGACACACAGCCAGCACAAAGGGAAAGCCCTGTTTGTCAGAGGAAGGCCAGAAGCGGTACAACTGCAGCTGGGCGGCTCTGCCTTTGTCTGAAGTTAGCTCTGGGAAGCCAGCTAGACCTTCTGCTCCATTCTCCTGAGCCTCTGTGTATACCTGGCACTGCAGGTTTGGGGAGGCAGGGCTCTTCCTCAGGGCTGGGACTGATGGGTTTGCTGATGCTTTTCGACTGGAGTGCAAAGTGCTGTTGAGGAAAGGAGGTCAGTGACTTTTCTCCCTTGCTGGATCTGGAAGCTGGTGCAGGAGTGGCACAGATGCTTTGGAGAGCAGGCTAGGCTGGAAAGAAGAATTAACTTAATAAGCACATTGTGACAGTTGCTCTTGTACTGATGTGAGATGGTAAGTCATTTAGATCCCCCCGTCCTCACATTCTTTATAACTGTTTACCTGTATTTCCAAGCTACATTCAGATTGCACTAATGCTTTTTACAAACCTATCATGTGGTTAATTATAGCTGAATTTGATAGATACTGTCGTTGCACAATTGAATGAAAATATGTATTTAAGTTCAAACTGTTTTCACCCTGAGAAACATAAACTCTCCTTGTGATACTGCTGTGTGTGAATAGTTCTTCGGCTTGCTGTCTTCCTCAACAAAAAAAGGTAAGGAATTAAATGAGACAATTGTTTGTAATCACAGGTGAGATTTCAGTGCTGATTTATATTTTTAATGGCCTCAATTAAAAAAAAATGTGGATGAATATGAGGATTAGTAATGTTTAAGTTGAAAGAAAACAGGCTAATGAATACAAATGCAGAGTAGCAGGATGTGTATAAGGGCAGGCTATTTTTTTTCTCCCTCTCTGCTTTAATACTCCTGAAAGCATGCTTCTTCAGTTTACCTTGAGTTGTTGTGGTTGTTTCTCACTGGCTACAACTTCCAATTGTTCAACTTCTCGCACTTTTTGAGCCAATAGAAGCTGAATATTGTGCCTATGTGTTCAGTTGGTCTAGATGTGATCTTCTGTTCAGGGCACCCATCCTGGAGAAAATGAGACTTGGGTGATTCACTGAGTGACCAAAGCTGTTGGTACCTCATGGGATGGCGCAAGAAAAGAAAGCTCAGTTAAGAGTGAGCTTTTCTTACCGAGTAAAGCCTTTGAATCAGAGCATACCTTGGAGCCTTTTGTCTGCCATATGGGTGGGGGTAATTTGGTTGAGAAAATGCAGTCAAGATGTGAGTAAATAAATAAATAAATAAATAAAGTGCCCAAGGGCATGCAATGCAAGGCCTGTTTGCTGTGATGCATGGATGTTAGTTAACAAGCTGAGTTTTAAAATCCCAGAGCGGAATGTTCCCATCTCAGTCTCTGGGAATTAAATTAGATGTCAAAGCAAAGGTCTTTAGGAAAATAAAATCAGAAAACATTTCATTCTCAGCTAGAGCTTTATGTGACTTGTCACTTTTGTGTGTGCATGAAGGCTTGCAGAAACAGAGTCCTCCGTTGGCACTGAAAGGAGTGGTTGGCATTTCTTTTATGTTAGTGTCTTCTGTATAAATGAGCTGCAGTTTTAACTTAGAAGCTGTTGGGCTGTATGTCTATCTATAAAATATATAAAAATAAATATATATAAAATCAAGCTTACAATTCTCAGCTTTTAGAACTGCACATAGAACTGAACTGTGTTATTTCAAAAAATTCCAGTAGAGACTTTTGTCCCAACTTTAATGAGCAGGTTTGCCCAAATGTAACCGTCTGATACATCACAGAATTATACCTGAGAATTTGAAATTAATTAAAATAAAATAAAATAAAATAAAATAAAATAAAATAAAATAAAATAAAATAAAATAAAATAAAATAAAATAAAATAAAATAAAGGGGCAACTTAGGAACATTAGGACTGTTCCCTTTCACCACTCCTTAAGCGGTGACCAACATACACAGAGCACAGCCCCACTGAGAAGCAGCGAAGAAAAATATTTTCCAAATCTCTGCACTTTTAGAATCCTCATTTGGGAAAACTGTGGGGCTTGACTCAATCTGCTTGGAGAGGACTGGTGTGCTTGCAGGCCTCTCTATGGGAGCCACTCTGCCCTAGAGCGAGGCATTTTAGGTGAGGGCTCTTGTGGCATTGGTCATTTCAGGCAAGGCATTCAGCACAGGTTTGTTCACAGCCAAGTCTTGCAAGGACCCCCTGGGGACCAAGCAAAACTCCTACAGGCTGCCTGGCCCTGCCCTCTCCCAGCCAACCCCGCCTCTCCAAGCGCCAGAGTAAGCAGGGGAGCAAATAACAAGGAAATACAGTGTAGTGAAGAGTCATTTCAATGAATTTGAAAGATATCACTTGCAGACATTATGAAGACATCAGTGTGAAGGGAGTACTACACATTTTTAAGTGCAGATTGGCTATTTTAAAAGAAAATCATAAAATAAAAGAAAGAAACCAGGCTTTATTCCCTTTCTTCATAAAATATGAAGCATGTCATTTTTTTTTTTAATGCATTGAATTTTCTTCCTCTTATAGTCTATTGTAAATATGCAGTATTCTTGGTCTCGGCTGTTCAAGGCTTAGGTTAGCTTTCCTGAATAATGAGAATTCTTTAAGCAATACCTTATGAATATATTTCACATGAGTTTTTATGGCGGGTGTTTGGGGTTGCTGTTTTTTTCAGTATTTAAGGTAGGCTGAAATGGTATTTTCACAGACTGTAAAATCAGGAGATTTAAACATTCCTGCCCTCTTCTCCTAATTCTGTTTCCATTAAAAAAAACCACAACCAACATCTTTAGTGCCCGCATAGCTCTTGCTGCTGAAGATGGGCAAGTAAAAGCCAGCTGTCGTAAATTCTTAGGTTGAAGATCTTCCAGCAGACCTTGCAGCAACTCCCAGGCAGGTTTTTTGTTTTACCTCTATTTCTGTATTAATATTGAAGGACAGGTGGCGTAGACCTAACAGCTAGGTGTCTGGTTGTTCAGGGTATTCTCCTCTGCACTTTCCTGAACCTATTCAGATCTTTTCTGAACCTTATTACAGTGCTTGTAGTGAGCCTCGATAGCTCAGCTGATGGAGGAGATGCATCACTGTGCCACAATCTATGCCACTGAGCTCTCCAGACTTGTGCCAGGCATATTTCAGTGTCCCATGGCTAAGGGCAGTCCAGTGCTGAGGAGAGCCAACGATTTATTTTATATGCCATCTGTTAGTAAATCTTTATATAATGGTTGCTTTTCTATGATAGCAAGAAAAAGTTGACTCATATTCAGCCGGCAGCCTCTGGATCCTATTGTGAGAGCTGCTGCAGGGCCAGCTGTCTCTCATCTTCTGCTTGTACTCCTGACTTATTTCCTCCCAAGTGAAGGATTTTGCAACAGTATGTCCTTTTTGCAGATTGCCTGCTGTTTGTGTTAACACATTTCTCCAGTTTCCATATCCATCTGTGGGTCTGATTATGCTCTCCAACATACCTGCAGTTCCTTCAATCTCTGAACAATCCAGAAAGCCAGAATACCAGTTACCACCATCCTCATCAGAAGATCGCTCATGCCCTGCTCTGACTCACTCATAATTTTCAGTGCTTTTGACTGCCCTGTGCAGGCTCGAGCACTTCTGTGCAGGTTGCTGCAAGTTGCCACTGAGGATGGCTGCTGGCCCAGGATGAGCCTCAAAGCAGACACCTGGGTCACAGCTTTCAAAATGTGAATGGCCCCTAAACAAGCCATCTGTAAAAATACTGTGAAGTGACAGTGTGACAAGGAGCTACTGATGAGTACTCTTTAATACAATTTCCCTGCCATGCACTGAGCCTGATAATTTCATGTAGACCATGTCTGCATGACAAATGTCCCAAGTGAAGCAGCAACAGAAAGAAACCCAGTGAGGCTGGAGATATATCTTGTCTGTTCCTCCTTATCCACCAGGCATAGCATCATGTTAGTGAAGAAAATTAGCTTTATGTGACAAGAATTTAAATGATTTCTCACAAAGGCATGTGAGCATGAGATCTGGAAATGCTTACAAACAGTGCATGTCATTCTTTGTTCCCAAGCATTTTTCTGTAAATTTAGGTCAGAATGAAAGACCGACTGGAGTCTCCGTGAAACCTATTTTTGGTCATTAGCTGAGCATTTACTTGCTTTTTCTGTGTCTTCTGCAACATTAACCCTCTTCATCAGTGTGCCACAAACTCTGCCACTGAGCTCTCCAGACTTGTGCCAGGCAGATTTCAGCATCCCATGGCTAAGTACAGTCCAGCAGCAGCACACCTATTGTGACCCAGCTGTGTGTCACCTCAGTGGCGAGGGAGCCAGCCTCAACTTCTCTCCCTGCTTCACACTCAGGCTATGTCTGCCACGACCACCTCCATCCCCTTTCCCTCACTTGCACATCAAAGCTGTGCTTAACAGTCAGTGTTTCTTGTGTCTTGGTAGCATATGGGTAGGTTAAGTCCTGATTACTGGCAGCTTGGTGTGATACTACTGACTCTACAAACAACCTTTGCTCACCTTGGCTTATACTTTATTTTTCCATCCATGATAGGTGTTCAACAGCACCAGACTTTTGCTACTTTTCCCTTATTAATTCCCTCAGACTCTCAATGAGGCTTTCTGCTATGTCTTTCCAAAGTGTACAAGTGTGGATAACACTGACATACAAATACATGCTTTTCCCATGCTCATCATTCCCATATAAGCTGTACCCTTCAATACTAGTATTTCAATTGTGTGAATTCTCCACAGGTTTATGTTGTGCTGGTTAAGTTATATACTTTATTATGCTTTAAGACTTCCAGTTCCTCCTGTTTTATCCTTCATACCACTTTCATCAGCACTCAGGTGCTTAATGCATTTACAGCTCTGAGCTGCTGATTGTTCTTTTCCCTCTTATGACCTTAAAATGAACCTCAGTAGCTCTTCTCCCTTCTTCCCCACTTCACAGCTTGTACTCTGTTTCCTCCTTTCAACCGCTTCCCTGGGATTTGACTGCAGGCCACACTGTTTTGGCTGGTAGGGAAGAATTTAGGTCACTCTCTTTATGGCTTTTTGTGTTTTTGGGGGGGTTTTTTTTGGTGTTTTTTTTGTTTGTTTGTTTGTTTTTGTTTTTGTTTTCTTTCTTCCCTAGATAGTTAACAGCAGAATAGCAGGGAATCATTATCCCTTTATCAAAGAAGTCAAAGTACTCTTGGCAGAATCCTCTGCATAGCCGCACATTCATCCCCGGAGTCTCTGTGTGTAAGCATCTCTCTTTCTACCTGGTCTTTCATGCCCAGCATGGCTGGCTCTAAGGTGATGCCTTTGGAGCCTTCTGCATCTTCACCATTATGCCCATTTCTTTTCTCCATTTGTGCTCCATTCACCATGAACTCATGCTTTCCGCATACATCCTGTTCACTTTTTTGGAAATAAGCTTCTTACCCCTCCAGAAAAAGGCCAGAACTATGGAAGGTGGAGCAGGATATCTTTGCACTGGCTTCTCATTGGGGCTGGGGGGCTCTGAGCTCCCATCCAGCCAGCCTGGGCTTTTCTGAAGGGGTCAGGATCTTACTCCTGTTTGAAGGGAGAGGTGAGAAAGATAAGCCTCAGGAGCCAGCTCTGGGCTCCGTGTGCCTGGAGAGCAGCTCACTGAGAGGGGACCAGGCAACAAAAGCAGCAATTTGGATTTCTTGGGCAGTCTCACATGGATAAATCTCTTTGTGGAAAGAAGAAGGGAGAAGAACAGCCATTCCTCATCAGAGCTGCCATGAAAGAGGGGGGCAACGCGGCATGTACAAAACTTTCTATTCTGTGACCTCTCTCTTCCTTTGCCCAACTCACACGCCATCCCTGGGCACACGCCAGCTGGAGGGCAGAGCAGGTCAACAAAGGGAACAAAGAGAGGCCAACAAAGGGAGCTTTCTGCTGGCTTTGGCAGGCAGCACCAAGAGGTTTAGGGTTTCCAAAGGTGTTGGAAGGCCACCCGGCTCCTTCAGAAGTGTCCTCAGCCTCTGCCTGCAGAAGCAGCATGCAGCTGAAGTGCTGGCTTGCTGAGCACACTCCAAGTTGGTAAAAGTGCATACGTATGCAGAAAGGCTTGTCCCAGAAAGGTTGGGTTTGTTTTTGTAATCCATTAGAAAAGCCAATCCTGCTGGTTTAATAGATCTAGCTTAGTAACTGCCATGCTTATTTACTTGAAACACCCTGCAGTGCTTGTACCTCTTTACACTTACTATAGTGAAGCAGGGCTGGTACTGTTCCTCACATACTGTAGCAAGCACTCAGCAAACAGGGACTCAGCTGGATCTCTTCTGCAGCCTACAAACTCCCCATGCAGCAAGTGAGCATAACATGCGGGTAAGCACAGCCCCGTGGCCACAGGTACAGCCACCCAAGGGGGGGGGGGGTAGAGCCTGGAGCATAGGAGCTCAGCAGGGAGGTCATGATGGTGTGTACTGTAATTCGTCACTGATCTGATACCATCACTCACCTCAGTTATTTCTGACTAGTTGAAACTCAGCAGAAGTGATTTTACTTTGACGTATACCTAAACTGCATAGATGCAAACCCACGTGGTGAATGCACAGCTGTTAAAAACCAGAAGTGTTCTTAATTGATTTACAAGGACTTCATTAAGGTACTTAATGAAGCCTCAAAACTCCATGAAATTCAGAAGTAATGTATTAGGAATTCATGGTGAATTTACAGTGTTTGTTACCTGGATTGCTGCTTGTAAATAAGAGAAGGCTGCTTCTTTCTGTTACAACAGAGAAGATTGGCGATAGAATTTTCAATAGCAATTCACTGCTACCATATCATAGAATCATCGAATGGTTTGGGTTGGAAGAGACCTTTAAGATCACCTGGTTCCAACCCATGCTACAGGCAGGTACACCTCCCTCTAGACCAGATTGCTTAAAGCCCCATCCAACCTGGCCTTGAATGCTTCCAGGGAAGGGGCATCCACAACCTCTCTTGGCAACCTGTTCCAGTGTCTCACCATTCTTAAGCATAGGGGAGAGAATTCAGTAGCGACATTACTCTAAATGTTGTGTTCCTCTTTCTCTTCTTTTAGCATATTGGCATGTAGTTTTCAACGTGGAAGGGTATTATGAAATCCAGAAAGATGAGAGAGCCCGAAGCCAAGATAGATAAAATTCTATCATGATTCTCATAAACGTAGGTTTGTGTGGTTGTGGCTGAATGTTATGAGGTTCTTCATCTTTAGTGCTGTGCCAACAAACAGTCGTTATGTTATAGGGTCAGCTTCATCTATAACCATCATTAAATTGATTATACATGGAAAACACAATTAAAATGTGACTGCTTGTTGCTGTGCTCCACTCCAGAAAGTCATTGTGCTACTGATAAAGTTATCTGGATTACTGGCATCTTTTAGTTCTACCATATCACGTTTCCTTACAAAAAAGCTTTGCTTTCACCTCCAAAAGAATTGATATTTCCATTCGTTTTCCTGTGAAACTGCATTTTGCAAACACTGTGTAGTACTCAAGTTGTCACTTTCCAGCTAACACTCCCACATCCTCACATGGTTTGAGGCTTTATTGCAGAGCATTTCCCCTTTCCAGTCACAAGTGTCTGCTTACAGCTGGGTGTTTTCTGTGGTTGTTGCTGTAATGTTTTTAACAGGTTTACTTCTGTTATGTCTGGTCGTATGAAAGGTGTCCAGCAAAACAGATCAGTCTGTAAGATATCTGCACTTCCTTAGACTCATGGAACATGTGATGAGCAGCCTGGGCTGGTCCATGGCTATTTACATCCTGGTTTATCCAGCAGTGCCTTGGACTGGGACTCAGGAAGACCACAATTTCCTTTTCCGTTCTGCTGCTGATTTCCCATATTTCCCAATGCAAATCATTTCATTTCAGTGCATCCTCATCTTCTATTTCTGACCCAGATGTACTGTGAAATTTCCCTTAGTCTATACAGGGTGTTTACTAGCAGAAGGATCATGTTCAGTAGGCAAGTGGCCCAGGTCATTCTGCAGTAGACACTAAATACATGCTAAAAAGCTGAATAATATATGCAGTAACAAAACATGCTTAGACAATGGAACAACAGAAAAGGTCTTTCTGGGCAAACACTTGTCAGGAAAAATTTGTCCGTGATTCCACTACCTGTCATTTCCCGTTCCTGGATTTATTCTATATTAGTTATTTCTAGACTTTCCAGAGCCTTAAGTGTAGAAAAATGCTCTCATTTTACTTGGCATGTTCCTCTGACTTTGGCAACTCCAACTTTGGTAGCGTTGTCATTCATTGTTACCGCAAGACTTTTAACATCTCAAGTTGTGGACTGTTGGCATCGTGAAAGTTCGGGCAGTGAGAACAAGTCACTTAGGAAAGAGAAAGCTCCTTTTCACAGTTGCCAAGGTAATTGTCAGCTGTGATAAAGTCAGAGCAGTGATGATCTTAGATCACAGCTGTTTGTTTTTAACATAGATGATAGCCAAACCAAGGGGAGAGAAAAAAAAGCTATTTTCAGAAGCTGTGGTTATTGCTTTATATCCCTGTCAACATTCATTTTCCATTTCTTCTGCAAATTGGATTCATTTTGGGACATTTGAAATCAAGCATAAGCAGCTAGCACAGAGAGGTAGTGGAAGGTAGTGCTCGGATTCCAAGGGAGACCTTGTCTTTGTTTAATGCAACGGAGACAAGGGAATGGCTCTTCCCTGGTCCCATCTGGATTAGAAGGGTGAAAGGAAACCTCTGGTGGCTTTGTCCCCCTTCCAGAAACTGTTCTTGTTCAGAAGAAGTTAGTTTGAAATTGGCAGTTCACATCGTACCTTTGCAACATAGAAACCTAGAATTTGCTAGGAATTGGTTTAGGCCCTCCTGGCAGGGAAGTGAGGTATTTCATTGTGTGTAAGTAGTTGCCAACCGCAGTCCTCTTTAAACACTTGTTTTGGGAGGGGGGGGTATGTTTTCCTAGAAGTACAAACTTTGGGTACAGTTATTGCACCTTCAAAGCTACAGAAAATCTCAGTCTGACTTTTGTGGTAAGACATTCAGGGGTAAGATTATTTTATTTTTTTATTTTTTGCATATTTCAGCCACTGACATAAAATACCACTGCAAAAAATATTCCAAAACTTTCCAGAGGATTTTTGCTGTGGAAAGCACTAGCACAAGAAGCCCTTTGTTTCACAAGAGTATCCAAACCTGTGGTGAAGTCTTGCTCCTGTTGTTGTGTTGGTTTGTTTTTTTTTTCCCAGACAGGTGCCACAAGCTCTTTGACATTTGTAGAGCAGATGGGATGTCATTTTAACCTTGTATCTGATTGACAGAACCTTAATAACTCTCTCTACATGTCCTGCCTCAGAAAGCATGGGTCATGGGATTGTGGAGAGAGCTTTTTCCTCATAAGTGATGCACTTAACTGGTGTACCACTGGGTGAGAAGTGGGAGCTGTGCTTGTTAACTGGCCTGTAAAGGTTCTGGGGATTAATAATCTGGGGAAATAATTTCTCTTTGTTGAATTTTCTGTTTTGGCTACTTGGTCGCTTGCTGATGGCTTGGATTGTATGAACATTATATTATGCATAGACACAGTCCTAGGTGTTATTGTAAGTGAATATATGTTCTTATATAAATAGGAGTCTTGTTCGTATATGTAGTTGCATAACGATGTGTGTAGTTGAAAATGCGTAGAATGCATAAAGATGTCTTTGCCATGTTGTCTCAAGGCTGTGCGAAAGCATACATCTCTCCTTGTTTCTTCACTCTTCATGGCTCCCAGAGGAACAACTCTGCCAATGTCCAGTTTGGGGATTCCAAGCTCAGTGGAGTCTGACAGGCCTTGTGCCTGTGGAGGCCTCAGAGAACAAAGTAGCTGTCCTAACCATTTTTGCAAATCTCAGCACACTGGCATCATGCTTAAATCCTGGATGTAATGCGGAATAACTGTTTCATGTACAACGCCTGCTAAAGGTTGTACCCTCCCTTGCAGGGAGAATACACAGAATAACCACATTTGCAACGCACTTTCAGCACTGAAGTACCAACAGATAGCTATTTTTCCCCCCAGCATTGCTTCTGTAAAGAAACCAGACAACGATTTCACTTTTGGAAAGGCAGTTAGGCTGTATTTTATGGTGACTGTCATTCACTAGGACCAAGCAGGGTAGGAACATCCAAAGAAACATTTAATGCATTTCAGTTGGAATGTAAATGAATGAATAAAACCCTTGCCCTTGAGCAGCTGTAATTTCTAGGATTATTCCTATGAAGCGTATTGAGTTTGAGATTCTTGGCTTCCTTGTGCAGCAGCCTGTCCCTCTGGCAACTGTCATCTTCAATCATATCAGTTACACACTGCCACAGCCACTCAAACATCTCGTGCAAATGGTAATATTAAAAGCAGGCCAGGTGGTCGCAAGCTCATGGATAGATCTTCTGGGTAGATCAAAATCAGAGGATTTCCAGCTCTCCAGGCATCAGTAGTCATTTCTGTGGCAATGGTATGCAAAGCGTTTCAATGCCATCTATGGTGTCTTTGATACCTATGGGCTTTAATTAAGCAAAATGCATAAACTGTGGCATTGTATCCTTGCTTTTTGGCATGAATGGCACTCAGATATTCTTTTGAATAAATGCTGGCTGCTGTACATAGAGCTTACACAGACTGGTTTCAAAGAGTTAAAACAAACACAAGGAAGTACTATGAAAATAAAAAGAGTGGAAGGAATCTAGGGAGGTTATTTAGCCTGTTCCAAGCCCCAGAGCAGATTCAGTTGTACCAAAATGATCGTTGGGAGGCTCTCGAGAACAGGTCAGACAGTGATGAAGATTCTACACTGACCCCAGGCAATCAATTCCACTACGTGCAGCAACCCTGCCGCTGGAAAGCTTTTCCTGGCATTTAACCTAACATCACTCCTGCTACGATTAAACCTGCTCATTCTTGCCCTATCCCCGGCAGATAGAGTATTCTCCTTCTTAGTCGCATAAACTTCTACATATTTGAACATTATCCCATTCTCTGACAGTCTTCTTCTGTTTAGGCTATGGCATCCCAGTCCTTTCAGTCTGTGTTCATAAACCTCTTGTTCATGTGCCTGCCCTTTACATTTTCTTCCATCAGCCTGTGTCTGCCTTTATACCTGGTGTGCACTGGGTGTAAGCGTGACCCAGCAGAGCAGCTGGCGAACAGAGCTGGGACTGCATGTTCCATTGGTTGCACTGGGCACGGCCTACTGTGAAACACTGCTCCATAATAAGATGAAATGTTTGATTCATGTTCCACAGTGATTTTTGAGCTCTCTGAGCTTTCTGTTGTCTGTAAATTTAGTGAGCGTGTACTAGCCAAGCTGTTAATTAAAATATTGAAGAGCAGATGCCCCACAAAACTCCACTCAATATATTCTTTCACTTTGGCCTTGGACTGCTGGAAACTAATCTCTGAAAGTGGGTTTTCAACCAATTGTGTACGACTTTATAATGGTATTGGCTGATCGGGTTGAGTAAAGTAGAAACCTCATTAAATTCAATATGTATTTCAGCTGCTGCTACTTCTCATCCAGTACCAATTATCTTCCAAAGAAGGAAATAAGATTGATTTGACACAATTTATTCTTGACAAATCCATTTGGCTTTTTCAAACTCTTACAAGAAAGTGGGGTAGAAAAAAACTTTAAAGAACCTGTGTCCTTCCTGTGCTGCTCTAGCCCTCCCTCAGCCTTCCCAAGCTCTCCATGTGTTCTCCCTTTCATAACTTCAGTGCAGGAGTGAAAACACGGGATAGAGGCAGCAGCCATTATTGCTGTCATGATCTTTGTATCTCAAAGCCAAGTCAGGGCACTGGTGTGAGCATGTTAAGCCCATTTGAAAACATCAGGCTCACTAAGTAGTTTCTAATACTTCTTAGCTCTTTGACACCGATATGAATTGTCTGTCATATGTGGAGCCTGTTACAGTTATTTCTTATACAGTTCATCTGTTGAACTTTATTTTTACCAGCATATACACAGTCTTGGCAATAGTAAGTGCTAAATTATTTTTAAACAGCTTCTGTCCTGCCAAAGTCTTTGGATGCATTTGAACTTGACAGTTATCAGAATAATATGTGTGGTTGGGAGTGCTGCAGACAAGTGGGTCCTGATCTCTTGGCTCAGTTCCTTTCTGATTGTGGACAGACTTGAACTGGGCAAGTACAGGCATCAAAAGGCATAAGCTTAGGTAATGTTTGATACGTTGAACGTTCTTGTAAGCAACTACAAAAGAGAATACGCTTCTTTGCCAGCAGGAGAAGTCCATGTCTGCTAGTGTGATGTTACCTAGAGAATGGGAGGGGATAAAAAGGCACTGCAGCGCTTGGAGAATGCTTTTAGGTGGTAAAGAATTTGTCTCTTTGGCAAGTCAAAATGCAGTCTTCTCTTAATGTCTGCTTATGCCATTTACATATTAAGAATAAATAATACTAAGAAATCAAATATGATAAGCATATAAGAAACATTTTTATCTGCTGGACTTTTCAATTTCAAATTATAGAAATTAAAAGCTGGTGAGTAATGAAAATCATCTACATGAGGCCCAATACTTTGCTGGTATCTTATCACATTCTTATGTATACCCTAAATGTCACATATGTAATCAAGGTTAGCTGAGAAATTTTCAGGAAATATGATAAACTTAAGGGCTGCATAGGCTTTCCAGTCTTATTAGGCAATTGCTCGGTTAGCAGGAACCTTCACATTATTCATTAAAATCATCCAAATTCATGTATGTAGCTGCAAGCCACATGAAATTAAGTCATGGATTGTATCTAGCCCAGAGCCTCTTGGGCTCGCTACCCTTGCTGCTACCTTCTGAGTGGTGGGGATGGCAGGTAATACACAGTGACTGCAGAAGCTCGCCTGAATTGCCCCAAAGCCAGAGTGTTACTGGTGCTATTTCTCATATTCCCTTCACAAAAACAGTGAATTTCTTTCATTCCTTTTAGTCTACTTTTACATATTTTTCTCCTCAGTGACAAGTAGGGATGATTTCTAAAATGACCAGAGCTTCTTTGTATACACAAATAACATCATCGTTTTAGGAGCCAGTGTTTCACGGCCTAAAAACACATACTTTTATCTCATTGCCCCAAGTTACACCCTCCTGAGATTTCTTCGGCAGTCTAATCTTCCCCTTGGTGTTTACACACCCCTCACGCTTACAGATAATCATTGCATCCTCTCCAGTCCCTTTAACTTTCATCTAGCCAAGGGATGGCTGTTAGTTTAAATCTGTTTTCATAAATTACATCTTCCAGCAGAAGTCAAGAGGAACATGTGATGCAATTTTGGGATTAAGTGCATCAATAAGTTCTAAATATTCAAATTACAATTAATTTTTGCTAGGAATGTATTGCCCATGGGATACACACTGAACTGCAGGAGTGTCTTTGGCCATCTTCAAACAGAACTGCCTCATTATTAAACCTTTGCAAATGAAGATTTATATATATATATAAATATAGATATATATTTTTGAGAACTAGTGATACCAGCCTACTCCAGATGTACTTAAATAAAATGACTTCCTTGTAAAACTTCATCAGCACGGAGCCAATGTAACTAGCTCATTGCCCTCGAGGGCTGTTGTATCATCATCCATGCAGTTGCTTGAGTTGAGGAGGGTAAATTCCTCCCACTCGCACCACCACAGAAACAATAATCCTTCTGTTCACAAACTTCCCAAAATATTTATCGAGCGAATAGCTCGGAGGTATGTTTTCAGCAATGCCATAGCCTGTTTTCACTTGTCTCTCTTGCTTACTTACTTTTTTTTCCTTCTTTTTTTTTTTCTTTTTCCTTAATTACACTTTGGAAGTGGGTTGGCCAGTGCTTAAAAGCTGCAGTTTCAGATGGACAGCTTCTCCTAGCTTTAATTAGTTTGACAGGCACCTCTGCCTTCCAGCTGGGCTACCCTAACTGGAAGCAGCTGCTCTCTGCAATTACTCCCCCTCCACTACTCTGCCTTGGTGTCCTACAGAAGGAATGAGTGTCCTGTGCCCTTTACGTGTGTATATAGAGGTAAAATGCAAAGAACTTCAGGTGTGTCTGTGTGTGGGAGATCTCTCTTTCCTTTCTTTATTCATGAAATTTCATGAAAGTTTATGAAGTGAAATATTCGGTGTGTCATTTACAGTAGAGGGAAGACAAAACATCCAGGTCAGATATGATTCTCCACTTCCTTACTAATTCTTGTTAGTGAGCACAGGGCAGGTTTTAGGGTTTTTTTTCCGTGTCAATTTCAAACTGATCTGGGAGAGAGGGGCCTGAATGACTGCACAGCTCAGCTCACAAGGCAGTGAAGAGAAAGGCTGTGTCAGAAGAGCACGGGCTCTGGGGATCAGGCCCCTGCCTGTGCTTCCAGCCACAGCTGAAACAAATACTTATCATCTTGACTGCATTGTCACAGTCTTGTGAATGCTCCTGACTTCCTCATCAGCCTGGTGTTTTATTTAACATCCTACCACCTGGAGCCAGGTGATGTGAAACCCTCAATTTGTTGCTGTATTTTTTTTTTTAATAATTGAAATGTGAATTCCAGCTTATAGTTTCCAATAGAAGTATTAAACAGTGACTAAGCGCACCCTGAAGACTCAGACAACTGAAGCTAAAGCACTCCAAAAGTATTTAAAAATTCCATTACATTTAAACGAAAGCATAATTTTCAGGATAGTGACATCTGCAAACTTTTGAATACTTGTTACTACAACAGAAACTGCAATTGGTAATACGGCTGGTTGCCTGCTGCTCGCTAGTCAGCTGCTGTTTGCTTGCCCATACATTATCTCTTAATTTAGGTGTCTGGGCTCCCTGGGTGGTGCACAGACCAATGAACCTAAGGGTACAATTCTGAGATAGGAGAACACCCATGTTTTGCTCAGATCCTGTATGCAGGAGCTCCAGCAGGAAAGCGTTTAAAAGGAAAGATGGGAGAGCTGTTTAGAAAGTGAGAAAAGACTGTGTGCTTTGCATTTGTTAGAGGCTGATAATGTGTATGAGATCTATTTTTAGGGATGGCAGTGAGAGAAGCTCTACGATGGAGCTGTTCTAGCAGACCTTGAAAGAAGAGGTTGAAGCAAGCATGTTTGGTAGGGGGAATCGACCCTATGCTGACACTATCTGTGAGCGAGTATCAAAGAACTGTACTGGCTACCAGCCTGTTTTTACCTGTGGCTAGCTGAGATCATCACACAGATTTTTTTTTTGTATTGTCTTTTTTGTTGTTTCTGTGTTCAGTAACTTCACCTACTCCTTCACTAATGATATACCTGTGTGATCTGGCAGGTAGGCTTAAAAAGTGCAAAGTCTGAGCTCAGTGCTGAGTCCCTGTGGGAGTGTGAGTCCGGCTTTTGGTGGGGTGTGCTGCTTCTTCAGAGGAGTGTGCTGGGTTAGCCCTCAAAGAAGCAATTAAGTAAATCGTTTGTGGTTTGTTAGGTTTGGGACAGTGTTTGGCTGGTAAATAGGAGCATGGGTGCTCAGTGAAGTGTGAGGGAGGTGCGTGCTGGAGGACTTTTTGGTGGAAGTGTTCTGTTCTGGAAGAGAAAATAAACAATCTTTTTTCTTTCATTGCAAGTTTCTGCTATTGGCACATTTGCATCATGTGGGCTTCGGTGCAACATTTTGCCAAGGGCAGCTCTGTAAATTTTTATCTCTTCCTTGTTAAGAAGCAGATACATATTTTTGTTTTCCTTAAGATCCGTATTTGCATTTCATAATTAAGTCCCTTTTTAGCAGATGATAGCGGGTTCAGGAAGAACACTTCCTGAAAAACTTCTTACTCTGAGGAAAGCTATCTTCCCTTTGAAAGGGAGAGGCACTAAGCCTCTCCGAGGTGTATCCATTCTCACCTCAGCAATCTGAGCTGGTCCCAAGGAGACAGTCCCACAGCAGGCTGGCGTCTGTATGCTCCTCACCTTGCTACAGCTGCCCTGGCATGCTACTTGTGTTAGCACCAAGCATCTCTGAAATGCACAGCTAGCCCACACCGCTAGCTTGTACCTTATTCTTGGTTTTATCATGTGCTTTGGGATGAGATCATCAAGCTTCTTTTCATTAGCAGATTGCTAAGAGCTTCAACAAAGAAGTCGAAGGACACCATGTTTGGAAAAAGGAGAGCCTAGGCCTTATTCCCAGTTCTGAGGCTTGCTTTTTCTCCTTGTCTTTCATTTCTCTAATTCTGAAGTAATTTGAGATAAGAGCAGCCAAAGGACGCAGCGCTAAGTAGTTTTGTCTGTGTGGATTTTGTAAGACTCCTACAGAACAACAACAACAACAAAAAAGAGATTTGTATGCATCTTTTGTAGCAGATGCTTACAAAACACCGCAAGAAGTTGGGTAAGATCCTGTGAACTACAGTTTAGAGACAGCCCCCAGACATCCCAAAGGATGCTGAGCTGCTGTCTGAAAAGTTAATTAGGGCTTTTTGTAAAAAAAAGTGCTGCAAAAATACTGGTAGAAAATGAATGCTGTATAAATGGTGACAGGAAATAATGTCCAAATTATCAAAGGTGTCTTTGCCATGCTGCTCAAAAAGGAGGAATGCTGGGTTTGGGTTGAGAAGGCAGAAGTAATTGAAATGAAATGCGAGAGTCCTCATATATTTTGGGAATTGTCCAGACAGCACCCGGCATAGAGGGAGGTGAATGGAGCACTGATCTGTGGGTTGCTTTGGAGTGACAAGCTGTGCTTGAGGCAGGAGCGTGGCCGTGGTGTCCCTGGGGTGAGCACCATGTCTCACAGTAACACTGTGCCCCGTGCAGCGGAAGGCAGTCAGGCAGGATGTGAGGCCTTTGTGGAGCACCTCTGTGTGCAGGAATAGAGGATGTGAGCCCTTCCGTTTCCCTGTGACTCAGGAGGTCCCTTTCCAGAAGGGCTCTAGTGCTCGCTGTGTGCTAGGCTTAGATTTCTTTTCCTTATGAATTGTCAGAGTCACACCTACTGTTTTAGAAGCCTGCCATGCTGAGCTGTATTCATGTATCTACAGCGTGTGGTGTCAGGTATTAAGACTGCTGGAATGATTTCCCTGGGTGTGCATCTCTTTCTTCTTATTTTTTAACCTAGTAGGGCACAGGTGTCCAGGGGAACGGGGGAGGGAGGGGGAAGTGTGACAAGGAGAGCTCAGACTTTGACCTGAATGAAGTAATTCATTGTTCATAACTGCTTTCTACTTATAGCAGTAGACAGCCTGAAGTCCATCTGGTTTGTGTTGGTTATATCAGCCTGCTGCTCTATCTGCATGGCACGATGCTCCAAGTTGTCAGGGGCCAATATGTGGGGAGCTGGTCACTCAGCTCTGAAGTGAAATGGTGGTTTCTGACTGCACAGCAAAGAGTAGCTGATCTAAATACTTTCTGTATTAAAGCACTGTGTTTTAAATTGGATATTTTTTCCACCATTTCCTGACTGGTAGAGGATGCTGAAACTTAACCACTTCAGGAACATAGGAATTAGCAGCAGTAAGATGTGGAAATGCACATGGTAAACCCAACTCTTACAGTTTATATCTGTATGTACCAAGGGTGCCTGAGGTGGGGTAATGGCTTGTTTGGTGATGGCTGGATGTGCAGGACCCATCCTGCCCTAGAGCAGAGCCCTTCTGGAAGGGACACCAGCATGCTTGCTTTCTGCTGGAGAGTGGCTGCTGCCCCTGCAGCTGACGGAGATGATGGGGGACAATAAGATTAAAAAACAAACAAACAAACAAAAAACTGTAAAAGTGTGTTTCCTATGCATTTATGGGATGGAGTGTGCAGCTGGTAAGGGCTGCAGTTCAAATTAAAATTAAAGGCTGTGATGTGAAACTCTGCATGTTTCAATTTGACAAACTCCACCAGGGGTGAATAGGGAGAGGGCTGGAAGAAGATACAATCGTTACTAATAGCAAGTTGCATCGTAATTAGCTTGTGTTAAGGCAGTTCCATGGCCTTTGTGGGTCACCTGTAGGGACTAGCTGGAATTTTAATTTCTCCCTTTTCCCTGCCCCTATGCTCCTTGCAGAAGACTGTTTGTTTACTTCTCTGAAGCTTTGATGTTCCCATTTAGACCTGATATACTAGGCAGGGTGCCGGTGCTGAGAAGTCTGGGTTTTGTTTGTGCACACAGAGCTAATTGCCAGGCTTCTGAGCAGGAAGTCACTGCCCCCAGGCCATCTCCAGGCACCCACAAAGCCCAGTGACCACTGCACTATAAGGCACAACCCACTTCCCAGGGCAGCTTGGTCCCTCTTGGCCTCTTCCACGTAGTTTATAATTGATAGCAAAGTTGTTTGTGGTGTAGATTTCCTGGATTAAAAGTCTTTTACGTGACTGCCAGCAGTCACGATTATTTGCTTCGGATGATGTGTCATATTTTCTGGTTTGTTTTGATAGATATTTTGCTTTGCTGAAACCACTGTGTCATGCTTTGTGACACTGTGGTGAGGTGGTGCATGCTGCTGTGGGACAAGAAGGTGCTGATTCTTCCTCTGAGGGACATGGAGGTTTGCATTGGAGGCTTGCACTCATGAAGAAGGGTTGACGAAGACAGCACAGCCAGGTGAAGGCTATTTCCCTAAGCCTGAAATAAAAGAAAGGAGGACAAGTTCTTGTAGGACTGCCTTACCTTGGAGCAGGGGTCCTGCTCTGCCTAGTCCTCTAGCAGCAGGTCCTTCTGGCTTGGATATAGCAGGCTGTTTTCTGCATTGGTTAATCCTGTCTGGTGTGCAGATGCAGGGAACTCTCATTACCTGCACACCCACATACAGCTGATTGCATGACAGATAGCAGGATCAAATATCACAGAATCTCAGACAACTGACTGGATTTATTTCTGCCCAGTAGTGTCAGTAGATGCAGTACAACAAGCTTCTTGAACGTGGTGTTTTCTGGGCGCTTGTATTACTGTCTGGGCAACTACAGCTAAAAATGGAAATGAAAACTGTATTCTAACTTACTAAGCTGAAATAAATTTGTGGTAGCTGCAAACAAACTAAATCCTGCTCCCTGGGCTGCTGTTAGAACAGGGCTTCAAAACCCTTAAAGTATCTGGATCCCTGTTTGTTTGAGAAATCTCATGCTTTTGGAGCAGCTGATTCATAAAGTGCCGCTCAGATTTATCACTGCAGGACACTGGCATCATTGAAACAGAGGAACTTTATGAAATCTAAAATGGGTGGGTGATTTGAAGGAAGGAGAGCAGGGAAGCACTTATTGAATCTTGGGGAAAATACCACCTTATGAATGTCTGAAGATGAATTGCAGTAGATGCTGTAATTGCAAGGCCATGGGGGATGGTAGCTATCATAACCTGCCATGGATTTGTTGCTATTGGCTCAAGAGAACTTCTTTCTTAAAGCAGCTGCTCTTGGAGGTGAGCGATTTGGCAAGAGCTCTTCTTTCTTCATCTCCCTTTTTAAAATCAAAGGCTCTGACTTTCAGATATGTTGAAGTCAAACAGCTAAGGGAAGACTGCCACAGCCGTGCATCACCTTGTGCTGGTGACAGTTGCTGCCTCCACAAAAAGGTGTGACCTCATGGCTCAGGAAGCAGCTCTGGGATCACTGTGGCTCATACCCGGTTCCTGTACCTGCACTACAAGGCTCAGAAGCACAGTGCTCAGGGCTGGCAACTGCAACTTGTTGAGTCATCTCTGCATGAGAGCAATGACCTCTGTTGGCAGGGAGGCGCCGGGCATTGGGAACGCTGCCCACTGTACCTATTTGATCTTAATCACTGCTATGAGTCACCACGATGAGGTTTGTTAGATGTTGTGCTGCAGCTTGCTTTTTTAAAACGTGCCTCCAAAATATAAGAAAGACAGTGTATGAGGAACAGTGTGCACAAGAGGTGCCCGGGTCATTTAAATATTGAGATGAACAGGGTGCCTTGATCAGATATTTTACAGGCAGGTTGGCATTACTGCTGCATGTGGTTCAGCGTGGATCTGAGATGGTCACTATGTAAATTACCCCACCTGATTAAACCAGTTTGGTGTTATGCTAGTCATCTCAAAGTGCAGAGAGGCTTTGCTGGCACGCCTTATCCTCATACTTCACAGGCTTATAGGCACACACAATTGAAAGGTCAATTAGCAGGGATTTTATTTCTACTTGGGGGCTTTTGTTATTTCTTATTGCTAGTAGGTAATATGACAAATTACACTATGTCCTACATGCATACCCTAATGTGAATGCTGTCAAAGGTTTCCTTGGCATGGTTCTCTTTTAGTTTTTCTCTACACGCACCATTCCCAACTCCAGCAATAGTGGTTGTAACACAGTGCTTGGTCTAAGTCCTTGCTTTGCACAGCAGCTGCTGGGAGAGGAGGTATGGGAGAAGATCTCCTTGAGAGCAGCCCTTCAGAGAAGGACATAAGGGCCTTGATGGACAAAAAGCTGGACATGAGCCAGCACTGTGAGCTTGCAGCCTGGAAGGATAACTATAGCCTGGGTTGCATCAACAGAGGAGTGGCCAGCAGGAAGAGGGAGGTGATTGTCCTCCTCTGCTCAGTTCTTGCAAGGCCCCATCTGGAGTACTGCGTCCGGGCTCGGGGCCCCCAGCACAGGAAGGACATGGAGCAGGTCCAAAGAAGCACCTCTCCTATGAACTAAGGCTGAAGGAGCTGAGATTAATCCGACTAGAGAAGATTCCAGGGGCACCTCATTGAGGCCTTCCTGTACTTGAAGGGAGCTTATGAGCAGAAGAGAGGCTGACTTTTTACACAGTCTAATAATGATAGGACAAGGGGGAATGGTTATAAACTAAAAGATGTTAGATGTTAGGAAGAAATTCTTCATTCACGGTGTGGTGAGGTACTGGCACAGGCTGCCTAGAGAAGCTGTGGATGCCCCATCCCTGGAAGCATTCAAAGTCAGGCTGGATGGGTCCCAAGGCAGCCTGATCTGGTGGTTGGCAGCCCTGCCTATGTCGGGGGGTTGGAACTCAACAATCTTTTATGTCCTTTCCAACCCAAGTCATTCTGTGATTTCAGTGAGTTTTTTCCTCTGGCACTTGCAGGCTGCTCCACCCAGCAAAACAGGCAGCGGTAGCTTTGGGGGCAGGAAAGGAGCAAGAGAAGAAAGGTAGAGAGAAAGCGGGGAGCACATAGGCACCTCACTGCCTTCTTGCTTTCTGCAGAACTATTTCGGTCCCGTTAGCAGATGGTGTCATTTGTTGCTCCAGCTCTCCTGGGCTGGAGGGTGAGCACAGCTGGAGGGACACTAGGGATGCTGCCGGCCACCCTGAAACGGGAGTGCTCTGAATGCTTGGCCAGTGCGTGACAGCTGCACACCCACTGATATCGCAGCTTTTTTTTCCCTTGCGCAGACAGGTGCTTCCAGTAAATACCAGTCCGAACGGGCAGCTTTTCAACAGCAGCCAACAATTTCCAAGAGCTGAGAGCTGGCTCGGGCAGAGAGCCGCCCTCGCTGGGCACGGGGCCGTGGCAGGTCCGGAGCTGCACCGTATGCCTGCGGGTTCAGCCCCGGGCCCCAGCTCGGGAGCATCGCGGAGCTCCGATTGAATGTGCCGTCCCAAACGCGCCCGTGTGCCTGCACGGGCAGGAGACTGTTGGCTAAGAATTGGGAGCTGCCTGTAATTAATGACTATTTAATTTCATTACAATACGGGGGAGGGGAAGTAGCGCGAAACAGGAGGTGTGCATGGAGGCATCGCTCCTACAGCCCTTCCCTAAGGAGCGCCGTGCCTCGCGCACAACCGCTGACGGGCTTCCTCTGCCCGGGAGCACGGAGCCCGTGCAGTGCCCCACAGACAGCGGCCGCACGTGTGCCCGGGACAGCCCTCCCGCAGCACCCCCGGCCGCGGGACCCCTCGGCGGCCATGCGCGGCGGGCGAGCCCGGGGGCGGGCGGGAGGAGGAGCCTGGCCGCCGCCGAGGCAGCGCCGGCCGCCTGGTGCCGGGCGGAAAGTTTGAGGGCCGGCAGGCAGCGGGGCGGTGGCATGGCGGGGCGGGGCGGCCCGGCGGCGGGCAGCCGGCGCTGATCGGCGGCGGGACCGGGATGGAGGGGGAGCGGGGCCCGGGCGGCCCGGCGGAGAGCGGCCCCTCGGAGGCGTTCGCGCAGCTGTGGGCCGATGTGATGGGCATTCTGGTGAGTGCGGTTCCCCGCGGCACCTGCCGCGCCCGGCCCGTGCCTCGCTACCGCTCTGCTCCGCGCGGTCGGAAAGTCGCGCGGCTCCGCGGGCCGCTCGCGTCGCGCTCCGGGGGAAGCCGTGCCCGGAGCAGCGCTCCCCCGAGCCGGCGGGCGCCGTGCTCGCAGCGGGCGCCTAGAGGGACGGCCCGATCAATGGGGCCATTGTGCCCTGTGAGGCTGCGGCCGCGGGGCTCCCGGGGAGTGCGAGCGGCCGCTGCTACGTGCCGGGAACGAGTGTGGTGCCCGAGTTAGGTGCGGGGCCGAAAACAAGCGCTGACGTTGTGTAGGTGCTGCTGCTGGCGGCCTTCCAGAGATCCGGAGCTGCTTTGAGAGCAAACGGGCCGTCCCGGTGTGCCTCGCTTTCTGCTTTAAACGACCAACTAGTGGGTGTTAAAGGGTGCGAAGAGAAATCTCGTATGGAAAACTGCTCTGGAATGTAATCGGTGGTAAACATCGCCGGAGTGGCGCTGAATTTAACAAAGAGTTAAGAAGTTAACATTGTATGCTGCTTTTTTTTCAATCTTCTTTTTTCCACCTCTGTAGAGTTTGTTGTTAATATCCTAAATGAGATTTTTCATCAAAAGCAACCGATCAACAAACAAAACCGAGGCTGCCCTTCTGCCTTCCCCCACAGGAGTGCTTCAGTCACGCAGCGTTCAGTTTAACAGTGCCCGGCTGCGTACACTGTTTCACTGTTAATGATTTTAATCTAAGCATGCAAGCAGAGTCAGTTCTGCCAGTTCGCAGGGAGCGGACAGTTGGTACTTTATGAACAGTCTCTTTCTCTCGTTTTCTGGCAGGTTTCAGTACTGCATTTAGTAAAAGCAAAGGGTTATTGGATGCCTGGAAAGGAGTGCTGGAGGAGGCCAAGCAACAGAGTAGCACACAGGGGCACGATGCAGAAAAGATCTGATTCTCACACAACTAATAATTGGAATAGGTTTCTTCTGGCTGTACAACTTATTCTCCGCCTTGAGAAAACAGAGCTGCTTGTTTGTTAATCTTTCTTCTCATAAAACTAAGTGAGAGTCGTTTGCCTTAGTTTGCTTTTTTACAGGAAGGAATCATCCTGTGATTATAATGTTTCTTGTTTATATGGGCTGCAGGCATCACTGCTGTAAGCTTTTCGTACCTTGGTGCTTTGTATTACAACGCAGTCACAAATAACAAAAGCTACCCTTACACTGGGTTTCAAATAATTACCTAATCTGAGGGAAAATAGAAGCTCTCCTCAGTGCAAGTTATCAGCTTTGTATTTCAGGCTTTTAAAGTGTTTCTATCTTTTTTTGCTGCTGCAATGTACATCTTCCTGTGAACTATACATAAACTTGTTTAGCGTTGTCTTTCTGAAGGCAAGGAGAGGTAGCTCCCATGCTTCCTTCACTGCTCATCTTTTTGGTACTTAGCAATATATTCCTTTCAAACCTTAGCTGCAAAAGGCAAGAGGTAAACTAGGTGAGTATTTTTCAAGTGAGCATTTGGGAACTGTTGGCTGTGGTCCATAAGGCCGTGACAGCGGCCTGCAGAGCCACTCCTGTGTGTCCGTTAAGTGAGAGGATAGGTCTTGAATTCCTGGGATGGTCTTAATATGCTTCATAATCCAAAACGTTTAGGGAGCATGGAGATGGATACTGGAGTGATTCACTGTGAACCAAGAAGTTGGCATTGTGATACAGTGCAGGGTTGGCCCTGCAACAGCTTGGAAGATAACCAAGGCGTGCAGGAAGTCACAAGGTCTCACGGGAGCTGCAAGAGGGGAAAGCTGGAATGAGACTAGGAAAGGCGGATGTCAAAAGTTTGTTGGTCAAACAAATGACCTTTTTAGATAGCGGTCACAGGATGGATGATGCAGGTGAAAGGCACCTCAGGCAGCATGAAGCCCAGTGCAGGCTGGAGGCTCTGAGGTCAGGAGATGGCTCAGGGCTGCTGCTTTGCTGTCCTTGTGGCAAAGGACAAGCTGTTCTGTGTAAGAGCGATTAATGCCTGGTTCTGTCTTCCTCCTGGAAGGGAGGGGAAAGGGTCAGAAGACCTTCTCCTTCAGGTCTTCTCAAGTCCGCAGGAGCTGGGTACCCACCCAGGTTAAAGGCCACATTAGGGTCTGCTCCAGATATAAGAGGTGAGGCCACATAGGCCAGCGCTGCTGGTGTGTTCTAAATACAGACTGAACCCCTTGCTCAGGCTGATATCTCATAGTTTGTGTACATTTGAGTTAGTTAACTTAAAGTAGGACTTCGCAAGCAGGAACCTGTGATGACAGATCCCCAGGTCCGGAGGGGAAGAAAATACTTTTCAAGTGGTGAGCAGCATATTTTATGGACTTTGAAGTCACATAGATCTCTCCATACTTGACAAATTTTGAGTGTACTTGCCGCTGTACTGGGGCTGTGCTGAACTCAGTGTAACTTTTTACTTTTGCGCTTATTCTAATGAAATATTCCATAGTCACAGCTGCAGTGTAAGCACCTCAAAGCTATTTGTACTGTTAGTGGAGCTCACTAGGTAACATAATTTTACTTGAATGATTTTACTTAGTCTGTAGCAAGCTGGCATTGGAATGTTTGTGCCAATTTGCAGCATCTCAAAGCAGTGATGAGTGGTTGAAGTACGGTAGGGTTTTGAGATTGTAGTAGGTGGATCATGAGCAATAATGTAGAAATTCTCTGCATCCCTGGGATTCAACACCATAAAAAGGGTGTGTTGGTGGTTTTTTATTTGAGATGTATGGTTCATAAAATCAGATTTTTATTTGATGTCTTCAAACTCTTCATTGCTAAAGCCTGAAGGTTTGTGTGTGGATCTGAAAGCAAGTTGCACTATGAAATGAGAATCATGACGTTTTAATGATGTGCTGTCAAAACCCGGTCTGTTGACCTTAGTACAGGGAAGACCCAGCTGTGCCTTCTATGCTCGTACAATGTTCTTCCCTCTTCCTTCCGCAGCTGGGGCAGGTATTTGGATGAAATGCTGACACTAATGAAATCACTGGCAAAATGCTGATTGGTTTTGACAGAACAGGGATTTCACTGAAGAAGACTTCTATTTGTGTGAGAAGATTTTGTCTTCAGTGGCCAAGGTGCAGAAGATATTAAGGAATTTGCAAGAGAAGCAGTAGAATTATAAAGTTACCTAGCTCTTCATTTGAAAGTGGTACTTGGTTTCCAATTTCCAACTACTGAATCTGTTATAAAAAACAAGAGAAACTGTGCCACAGAAAAACCAGTGCATTCCTACTGACTGCAGTTAGCTGAGGAGAGAAGAGCGTATCTGCCTTGAGGACCATAAAGCTCCCCCTGAGATTCTTCTGGGAGCGGTAATATTTACATACACAATCTAGCTTGCTCTCCGTGTTTCAGTGACTATTTGAATTTCTTATCAAAGTAATAAAGAAACAAACCAAAAGAGAGAAAGATGCCAGCTGATAATACTGCTGTGATAACTTGTAATTACATACTGGCTAGCATACTTTGGGGAGAGGAATTTGATAGGAAGCCAGGGAACCTGGAACTCTGGAGATGGGGAAGAGATGCCCAGATGATAGCAGCAACAAAAGGTGCAGGGGAAGTTTGTGTCAGTTTCTCCCAGGACTTGCAGCAGGAATGTTGTCCCTTTGTGCCCTTTCAGCATCTCATACGAGTGCCTCCACTTCTCTGATGTCCAGAGTTCACACTGGGGTCGTGTATAGGTGCTCTGTGCTGTCATATCAAAACATGAGGGCAGCAATGTAGGCAGCTGGGTCCTGGCTGTGGTAGGGCATGTGTTTGGAAACAGAATGTACTCAACTCTTCTGGTGTCTGCAAAGCGGCCATGGGACTGTGAGCTGGCTCCAGAAGTGTTTGGGGACATTCCAGCTCGAAGGACTTTTGTTCTTTTGAAGTGTATTTAAAATTGTATCCCGGTTGCAAGAGTTAGGATAAACCTATCAGGATAACTTCTGCTCTCCAAACCGGCACCTCTCATTTTTCCTGTTTTACAAAGCCATGAAGCGGGCTATATTTTGCATTCAGATAAGGGGTTCAGAATGGAGAGTGGCTTTCAGTTTAGATGTTTAATTTTATTTTTCAAACGTAACCTGTTGCGTCTCCTTCCCTTCTGGTCTCCACAAGATGTTACGCCTGGCTACACTAATCCCTTTATGAAGAGAGAGATAACCTTTGGTCCAGGCTTTTTCTCACATGTCAGGTCATATAACACAGATGTCTCCATCAGGCAGCAAGGTCTCCACAAGATTCCGTGCAGTTAGGAGTGATAAGAGTTTTTGGTTCTGGTGCCCACTTTGTTCTTTCTGAAGGTAAACCCAGAGTTTGCATGGCCTTTGAAATACAGAAGATGAAGTATGGAAGGTTTTTATTACTCTTCTTTGTCTGCTGAGAGCTGCTATTTACTAGAGTGTATTTTAAGGTAAATTGCAATCTTGAGATACATTCCCTTTTCTACTGTGTTGCTGTTTGCTGTGAATACCAGCTCCGTTATTAGTGTTTTGTAATACTTTTTCCTCATATTTTATACATTTTGGAAATTAATCAACCAAGCTTACTCTGTTACAAGAAGGCTTGCAAGACTGGCATTCATGATTCTGCCTTCCTATTGTGGATATGAACAAATGGCATCGTCTAGAAAATGAAAGAAAATGTAAAAATTGATGTGAGAAATGGAAAAGTGTTGCATGCGCAGATCACCCAATAATGGAATCGCACTGCACAAAATGCAGTGTGTTATTTTATGCGCCTTAATTACAGTTTCCTACAGTCAGGTGAAAGCATTTCATTTTGAGTGCATCTCAGAGCAAATAACCTTCTGTAGAATTGGATAGTGATTAATCTCACTTAGTGTGGTGCCATCCAGAACTGGATGTAAATTACTCCTGCTGGCACACCTGCTGTGCAGGTGGTTAACGCACTGGTGATGGCAGTGAGCGCAGCTGGATGGGGCATGAGGCAGGAGCAGAGGGATGGCAATGTAGGTCAGATCAGAGGAGAGAAGCATTTCTATCCTTCCAATCTCCAATTAAAGCTCCAGGACAAAAGCTAGAGCTCTAGCTTTGATTCTGGGCCAGTTCCTTCAGGGCCACCTTCCCTCCAGATGCTGTGCAATGTAGAAGAGGATGCAGGAGCACTGTGCCTTCTTGGAGTCTCCCTCAATCATGTGGCAACTCAGCTTTAGGCTCGGTCCTCTTACAGCATTTTCTTCCAGCAGTGCCACAAGCTTTGTTCATTTCCACTTTGCCTATTATTGGGGTATTAATGGCTGGTGAGTACACTTTGTGCTTGGGCTTTGGTAGGTTAAGCAATACAAGATGAATAAGAAATATTTCTAATCACCCTGAAAAATAATTGATAACAATACCTGTTCTGACATGAAGAGCTGCTGATAACTTTCTGCTTTGCCATTGCGTGACCTGGCCCATGACTAACAAACCTGCAGCTTTGTGTCTTTTATTGGCTGTGGGAGGAAGCAGAGGCTGTGTCTGTGCAAATGGCAGGGTTGCTTTGCAGGAATTTGGGTTCCACGTATTTGTGAAGAAATGGGCATAGAGAAGGAATGGGGCATAATACGTGCAAATCTCTAAACTATTAGCTTTCTGCTCTAAAAGTACATTCTCCATTTAAGAAGTATCTACCCACATGTGATGAGATAAAAAGGCATTTAGAGCTTTCAGTCATTCTGTCTTCAAGAGGCTTGTCAGTCTCATTGGCAGGACAAATAATAGCAAAATAATTTACTAAAACACATTCAAATCCAGGAGTTCTCAACACAAACTTAAGTTATGGAAAACAGCAGCTCTTAAAGCAAGAAGAGCAGCATTGCTGCTGTCCAGTAGCAGGAATGTGAGCCAGGAGTGTGCACCTTGGCCCTGTATTCATCTCCTGGAGCTGAGTGGAATGTCTTTCCGTGCTTAAAGCAACAACAAGCCTTCCTTGTGTGCCTGTGTGCTTTGTAACAGGCTATTTCTGTTTGGACTAAGATGTGTATAATGGAATCCCTAACAGTTCAATTTCTTATGACACCAGGTAAGTCTTTTTGAGCTAGCTCCAGAGGCATATTGCCTGTGAAGAGTTTGAAATTGAGAGCGAGGGTTGTGTAACCTACCAGGATAACAGTTTTAAGCAAGGTTTAAGTGGAAAATTAGATGAACAAGCTTAAGAATATAACACAACAATGATTTCTAAATCATATTTTCAGGCTTCTTTGCTAAATGTTGTATGGTAAATGGGAGGACAAGCTCCTGAGGTCCGTGTTGCTCAGAGTATGGTCTTATTGGAGTACTGTTTCAGGTCTGCTGTGTTACAGACCCATTGGATTGTGCTGATTTTACCCCCTGTGGCCCTGTACGACAAACATAAACATGCTGTTGAGGTCAGTCTACGTGATCAGGCCTGCGGATGAAAAAAATTAAAATGAAAAACAAGTCGTTCTTATGTGCATGGGTGCACACACGCATAGAAGCTTATGAGTGTAATTATCAGGAATATAAATACGTCTTTTTCAGTTTCATTGCTGTTATTGTATTCATGACGATAAACTGCATTTTGCTCTGGTTACTATGTGTTAAAATTTTATGTGGCAGTGTTCTCTGCCTTTGGCCTATTCCCGATGTGTGGGAGGGCACGTATAAAGCAGATTAGGTAACAATTTAATACAATAATAAAGGCGATACGTTGAAAGCTTTGTAATGGACATGGCAGGAGTCAAACAGTGTTAATGAGAATATCAGCTTGCCTGCTGCAGTGCTGAATGAAGAGCACCTGAGCAGCATTCTGGTGCTGAATGTTCTCATCTCATTTGCTCCTGGAGGTGCTGTGGGTGTGCAACAAAAGATGAAGTGGCACAATGGATAAAGGGTCTAATTTCTGCACTGCTTACATAAAGATGTCACGAGCTTAGGGCACGAGACTTTACTTACACTGCAACCAAACATGGACCAAGGGTTTTAAACAAGAAAGGGGAGAAACACCTTTTGCCATTTCTTTACAAGTTCTGTCATGTTGAGCTCTATGGTTCTCCCAGTGCTGGCACCAGTCTGACCCTGCTGTGCAGAGCTGGCTATCTTCTCTTGTACTGGGGGGAACATGGATTGGAGAGTACTGACCATGAGGGTGCATTGCACTTCCCTGCTGGTGGGGTGCATGTTTGTGAAGTGTCTGTGTATATGCAGCTGGAGCTTCAGTGAAAACACACATTGGGGCTGATTGCATCCCACTGCACTTCAGGAAAATGAGTTGTAGGGTTTTAAGGTGTTCTGCTTGCAACAATAATATCTTAGTACTCATAATATATGTCTTCAATAATGGTATAGTGCTGCTGTAGAATTTGTGGGCTTTACAGAGTTGCAGAGATCTCAGGCATTGCATTCTACCTGTCTTAACTGTATCCGAACCAGTTCTGAACTGCATCCATCACTTCGGGATTTTGTACTTGCGGTCTCACAGCAGGAGCTTCCTGTGCATTCTGACTTGTGTAAAAAAAAAAAACAACAAAATCCTTTCAGACCAAAGGGTTTTTTATACAATTCTAGGGTTGGAAAACAAATTGAATGTACTTACGTTCTATTTCTAACTGAAGCTCATCACTTTCCTTTTTACCACCACCAGTGTCACCATGTAGACGTAAACTGAATCTTCAGTGATACCAAATAGTTGATTATTCTTGTGAGTTTTCAGTGGCTGGCTAGCTTAGCACAGTAACTGGAAACTGACCGCCTTTTTTTTTCCATTTAAGTCAAAATGTGTACTTTGTGAGGACAAAAATAAGGAAAAAAAAAAATGTTTTAAACATAAGAGTAATTATGTCCATATGTAATAAGCATCACAGCTTGCAGGCTCTGGCTTCCATTCCGGTTTTCTGTCGTATTCCCATCTCAGAATTCATAAATAACCACCATATAACAGGAAAAGGGTGGAGATGCTGCACACTGCGTGTTGGTTGTAACTTCTGTCTTCAGGTTTCCAACTTCAAGATGACCACGTTTACACTTCAAGAACTCTGTGCTTCAGAGTGTTTTGTGGGGATTATGTCCTGTTTTATATAAGAATCAGGGACAGCGGATTTCCACACTTAACATACATGAGCTGGAGACTGCAGTCCATTTTCCAAGGTTGTAAGCAGTACCTGGGATGTGTTAGTACTGCTAGGTGGGTCCGTGTTGTTACAAATGAGGCAGCAGCACTGGTTCAGCTCAAAAGCAGGTGGCTTCCCCCTCTGGACGTGTATCCTTACATCTGTTTTCATTTCATTGGAGAAAAAGGACTGAGTAGAGGAAGTTTTCCTGCTGGCAGGGCACATTGGAAATCTCCAGACGTGGCAAATTCTTTGGACGTTTTTGTTTGTTTTTACATACCATGCTTCTCTAAAGTTTCTCTGAGGTCGTGTTTT
Source organism: Excalfactoria chinensis (assembly GCF_039878825.1). Classification (NCBI taxonomy): domain Eukaryota; kingdom Metazoa; phylum Chordata; class Aves; order Galliformes; family Phasianidae; genus Excalfactoria; species Excalfactoria chinensis. The sequence continues at coordinate 60,287,489 of NC_092827.1, read as the reverse complement.
TGTTGTAGAGGAAAATGGCAGTTCCCGGTATCTCTTCTTAGTTATCCTGATTTCTCTCAGTGTTTCAGCTTGTAACGTTCCTACACTGCTTTCTGTGCAGGGTGTAAATAAAAGTTGGAAGATGCTTATTTTTCAATATATTTTGTTCCCTGATGTTTTACTCTGTTCAGTCTTTGAAGAGGTTTGTAAAGAGATCTGTTTATTTCTTGTTTCATCAGTGGAGTTTGCTCAGCTGTAGGCAGTGCAAAATGGTTGTCAGTCCTTAAAAATTCTGCTCTCCTCTTTAATTACTGCTACCTGAATGTCTTGCAGTGAAGCATGAAATGCAGTCTAATCCTCTGTCATCCCACTCCCCTGTGGTGGCGTGGTCTGTTGTTTAGCAAATTGAAGGGAAATTGGGGTATGTCACCTCTGCGAGGTACATTGTTTCTTGCTCAGCACACATCCCACAGTGCATTGTTTAGGTTTTGTGTCTGGAAGTGAGTATGTATATATGTGCAGATGGGTAACATTTGTAAAGCCCGAGCTTTGCATGATATCTATCTAAACTCCGGAAGTCTACCGAGAACATAAGGTCAAGGACTTAATCAAAATATTGGCGCAGTGATGAAGAATTACTTCATTCCACATATGGTGTGTGTTCATGCAGAGAAGAGAATGGTGAGGGATGCTTCTGCAGATCTTTGTTGCAGACTCAACCCTGATGAGTCTCATTGGGTTTGTTCGGTTCAGAGGTCAAGTTTGTAATCACCAAAGTTGAGACAAAAGAAAGAGGTGTGAGTTCTGAATGCTGATTTTCCTCTCTAGCAGACTGCTGCTTTCCTCAGGTAGTCTTTGCCAAGCTAATTGTGGTTTTTAATTCTCCTCACCTCAAATGTACTTCGAACACAAAAGATTCTACAAATTCTTTTTTTTCTTTTTATTTTTCATCTGCCAAACCTAATTACAACTACAGCACGGTGCTTGCAGATAGGTGTTTATGGTGCAAACTGCCACAGAAAAGGTGAGGAGGAATATATTACATCTTTGGGCCTCCTCCCTCTCTTGGGTAGAGCTGTTGCTGTGTAGGGCTCCTATTTTGAGCAGTTAAGAAAGAAAGAAAAGCAATGGCTCTCTGTTCCGGACTTCCACCTCACTCAGGAAAATGCATTTAGTATACTGAGCAAATGGGTGATGGCACACAGCAAATGTGCAGTGATTCTGTATCCAGAACTGTCTTTGTGTGGCTAGAAAAGTGGAGAGAGGATCCCAGTTGGGAAGAGTAGCTGGTAACCAATGAAGAGAGATTTGGGAAACTGGTGTGGAAGGAAGAGTTACAACTTCCATGAGAGGAAATGAGAAGAGCGTGTGCTGAGACTTAGGAAGGAAAAGGTCACTGTGCAGGGTCCCCTGAAGAGGCCCAGGCCTGATGGTGGGGCAACGGGTGTCAGTGGTAGAGATTCAGGCCTGACTGTGAAATGACAGGGCGGTGGGATATCAGAAGGCAAAGCCCTGGTGCCTAGTTGGTTGCACCTTGTTTTGGTTTTGCTTGCAGGCAGATGTAAAATGGGATAAGCTGTTAATGAGCATGTGAGTCATGCGAGGTAATGCCAAGGTAGGTATTACCTGCAGATGCTTCAAGTGGATAAGTTGTAGCAGAGGGCTGGCTGGCTAGCCAGAACAGGCTGAGGCTGAGAGGGTTGTTGACTGCTGATACAGCCAATGCCCTCATTGCCTGTTAACATGTAACTCATTCCCAACCAGCCCTGATGTGCATTCATACCTCTAAATCTTGGAAGAGAGATCTCAACAGGTGTGATTCGCCGTTCTCTTTGTGAGACTTCCCTTCAAGCCCTGGCTCTTCATGCATGAGGTTTACTATCTATCTTTTGGTTTGGGGCTGATAATGATGCATGCTTTGAAAAGTAGTGCAATGTGTAATGCCTTCATTTTGCTCTGAGGGCTCCCTGCTGTTCTTGTGGCTCTTGAGATTGGCCCAGGTACGTAGCTTGTCCTGCCACACTTGCTGGGTTTGTGGCTTGGTGTTCCCTGTGACTACAGGCTGTGCTTTCATCTCAGAAGCAGAATCTGAGGAAACTCATCCATCGGAAGCTTTCTTCTCATCTTACAATCTCTTTCACAGTTAGGTGAGATGTTTTTCTTCTGCATGACACCTTTCCTGACAAATGGTTAGTTTGCGGGGCGCTTTCCTTTTGATGTTCGGGTTGCTGTGTTGTTGTTCAAGTGCCAACTTAGTTTACTCTCCAAGTCCAAGTGTCTTGCAGCCTTTTGACTTGTGGTTCAGGGACTTGAGTTGGTCACAACAAACTATTGGGTATGGTAGAGACTCGTGATTTCTCACATGCTTTATTGACAGTGGGATTCTGCCAGCTTCTGCTTTTTAGGTTCTCCTTCACCACGTGGGGATTTTCACAGAGATGCACCCCCATCTGAAGCATGAAATATGATGTGCAACACTTGTGCAATGCATTCAGTGACCAGCAAAAGCATAAGTATTATCAGAGGGATGCATTACTGGGTAGGCAGCTCCATGGGATTAAGCACTTTCTTGAAGCAAGCACATAGCTTACTCCTTGCTGGGGTGCTCCTGAAAGTAGTAAATTACATGTTGCTTCTTCAAAGAAACGTGTATTTGAAACACCTGGGAGATGTGGCAACCACACAGTTTTTCAAGCCTGGACTCTGTAGGAATTGTAGGTAGGTAGAAATATTTCTCTTTTATTTGAGTAAGAGCCCTCTTTAGCCTAATTAGGAAGCAATTGGCAGTGATGAAGCAATATGGGCACATAGGAATGCAAAATGCACATCTCTGTGCACAGCTGAAGGAAAATGTGCAAATAAAATACCAGATTCCAGAGCAGAAAGGATTATACGCTGACAAGAGAGAGAATTCTTACTGCTAGGTTGATGTCCCTAATTGATATAAACAGGAAGCCCTGTGCAGTCTGTGGTAGTTAAAAGATATGCATCTAAATAATATTTAAATAGATTCTTGCATTTTTAAGACCCACTGGAGTGTAATTGTGTTCAACTTAATTAAATGAACTGAATCCCCCTGATAGCTGTGCATTACTGCTCCTAAATAAAGCACTCTCTAAAGAGACTTCATGATGCTCAGTTAAAACGATAAAATCCTTAGCCAAGCAACATGAAGTGTTGCATGAGCAGCTTTATGTTTAGTTCAGCTCTGTGCTACCTGCAACAGTTAAGAATAAGCATTGGTAATGCTGTGTTGGAGTCAGAACCTGGTGCTTCACTGAAGTGCTTCAGTTTTTCTGTTGCAGAGTCAGTTTTTCTGTTTTTACTGTGTTTGTGGGTATTATTTTATTAAGCTAAAAGCAGGAAGGTGTGCTAAGAACAGCCCACGCAACAAATAAATGAGAGCAGTGGGGAAGTTAACCACATTGCTGTCTGGTTTCTGCTTCTGGCTGCCTGTGTAAATGCGGGCTGGCTATTTAAGCAAACTTGTTATTGCCACTACTCCTCATAAATAACATGACTGTCATTATGCCTGCTTTACACACAAATTGGGATAAGCCCTTTCTTTCAAAACCAAAATATCTCCAAGAACAATATGCCTTGTGTCCTCATTCTTGCCACACACACAAATAAAAAAAAATAGCCACAAGTTGAAGAAAACTCCAAGTCTGCAGGAATATGTTATTTGCCAGGCTCTTGTAGTTCCTTGATACTGCGCTTGTGACCGTGGTGAGGAGCAGAGTACATGTAGTTGGCATGGGTTCGTCCTTGTGTTCAGTTCCCCTCTGTGCAACTTCCCAGGCTTTTGGGGGTTTGTTAGGGTTCTCTTTCCCTTGCTGCACTTCACCACTACCTCTTTGCAGCCCTGTCTGGAGGCCAGGGGCCAGCTGGCAGGGGCCTGAGGTGGGCATATTGAGGTTGCTTTTGGGAGGCTGCTGCAAAGGCAGTGGGGCTGGGCCATCTCCTCTGGCAGCATGGGCAGGGCTGGCACAGGTTGCAGGAAACTGTTTCTTCTGCTGTTAAGATTACTTGGGGAAAAATGGATTTCTGCCATATTCAATTATGGTTATTTCCTTTTCTGGTAAAACACTGCCTGTCAGGAAGCAGTAGGAGTGAAGGAGAGGTTAATCTCCAAGCATGCAGAAGATCTGGATGCATCTTCCAGACTCCTAGCTGCTGAATTTCCAGCAGGAAAGATCAGAAGAATAGCAGTTTCAGAGAACACTTGAGTGCAGGCAGCCTGGCTTTCCAGATCCCACAACTTTCTTGCCCTCTGCACCGGTGGGCTGTGTCACTGGGTACACAGCACCTTCTGTCATGGGGCACAGTGGCCATGACTGACTCCCACAGCTGCTCAGTATATGCCCACAGCCAGTACCATGAGGTCTCTTTGGGCCGGGGATGCTGCAGTCCTTCGGGAGAGCCAGGCTGGATAGTTGTGCTGGACCTGAGGCCTGGTGCACAAGAAGGGGGGAAAACAAACTTCAGGAAAGAGAAATGAAGGGGAGTGAAACAATGTTGTGCTGAGGAAGCCAGGAAAAGGGGTGGGGAGGAAGAAGGATAAGAAATTTCTTTCAGCGAACTTTCCTTTTTCTGAGCAACTTATTTCCTGGTGAAAAGCATAGCAAAGTTTAAGGTAAAGATATTCTTACTGCTGTGGTGCCGGGAAAGACATACAAGTAGAGACGCAAAGGTCAGAGGTGGTATTTGTCACTATAATTTGTCATTATTATTGTTTTTTTTTAATAGAGCACCTAGCACAGTAATAAAATACCATTTCCTCCACAGAGAACTTAAAGATTGAGAAAACTTCTGAGCTCTGGAAAAAACAAATCTGTGCTTTGTTTGGAGAAACTAATGAAGGACCTCCAAATTGGATAAAGAATTATTTTACTTAACTTTTTTTTTTTGCCTTGAGTAATACGGTGATGATTACATATATGCCTCCTGTATGCATCCCTAATGTGAACCTGTGTATATTCCATCTCAGGCAAAAATTACCTTGAGCTTGAACTGTAAATATGTAAGGGATGTGGTGCTGTGAGGGTTTTTGCTGCTATTTGTTGATGCAGTAAGTTTTACAAATCCAATTAGTTTTACCAGTCCAAAGTTTTGTGCTTTCATTGCTGTTTATGATGTTGATACATACTCGTTTCAAGATTAAAAGGATTAGGTTAGAATGAAATTCTGTAAAGCAAACAGATCAGTGTACCGGTAGATGGTATTAATAAACTGGATGTCATTCCTGCATGGAGGTTGACTGACAGAGAAATGAAGCTGCAAAAACAGTTGAAAAATTATTGCCTACTCCTTAAACAAGATCATCTTGGCACGCTCCTTAGAGTATGTTCACAGTTAAGCCCCTATTTTATAGTAGTTTCTCACTTTTTTTTCTTCCCCCCTCCCTCAATTGAAATAGAAAATGAAATCGTACAGCAGAGTCATTGTTAAAGAAGATTGAAGTGATTCTTGGTTCATTGAGCTACTTCAGTGCTTTTCATTGTTTTACTGTATTTCACCAGTACATCCAGCTCTGAGGGAATCACCCTTTTGAATGCTGGTAAAAAGAAGAAATCAGTTTTGACTACACTCAGATATAAATTTGGCCAAGGTTTACTTTCTTTGAGTTTACTGTACTGTTTAGCCCCTTGCCAGATACTCTAAACCTGCGAGCTCAAACTTGGTGACTTTTCAACTCTGTTGTGCAGAGATGCAGTTGTGTGCTCTGTTTGCTTTGTCTTTAAACATCCAAGCTGTTGTTTCTTTCTTGCATATTTTGCAAGTTCTTTGGGTCCTTTTTTAGGGTACTACTTTAATGAGTTGTTCACAACTCAGTTCCATAGGACCCAAACTGCCACAGAATTGTTTTATTGGCTTTTTTTTGGGGGGTCATATGCTACTGCTGGATAGAAAAGCTAGAATTTTAACAAGACCTTATTCACTATTACGGTTCATTGGGCCGGCTCACTGAGATGAAGACTTATTCCATCATCTACTTAAGATGTTTGGTTTTTGTATATCTGTTTCATTAGACTTTAGGCTACCCAGACCTGAAACAACACGCTGAAGTCCCTGATTCTGAAAGTAGTAGTTCATTTCCATTTCTGTAATGGTGCTTTAGTTACATATAGTTGATTCTTAATTCTTGTCACTCTTCTGTATATCATTTGTTTCTGTTCCCAGGTGCCAGGGCAGTTGATGTGTACAGAGGGATGCATTTCCACTCAATGTGGGAAAAAGATTTGGCAAATGCACTGTGTGAAAGGAGGAGGCAGTGATAACAAGGGACACAAATTAGTGATAAGTGATGCCAGGTGAAGCTCTTGCATGGCTTGAGGAGTTGTTTGCTTATGCTGCCTTACAAGCCGGCAGCGATTACCTGTGTCTGACTGATGGCCAGTTGGGTGGGTAGTGATGGCCTAGCAGGTATCATTGTAGACTAAGAGTTCTGATCTGTTTTTTGATGAGCTTATTGCAGATAACCTTGGGGAGAGGAGGATAATATACTGTTATTAGGAAAACTGGACATTAAAGGTGCTTTGAACAAACTTTTTATTCAAAAAATTTGCGTATAATCTTGTCTGTCAAGATAATGAGCATCTGAAAGAGCTGGTTCTGCTTCTGATAAATACCTACTTTATAAGGATGCTGGAATGTACATTTGCATAGATAAAACTTTTTCCTTTAGCATATATATTTATTTATTTATTTATAAATTTTTGTTTTAAATTATTTTTTTACATAGAGGACTTCCTTGGTTGCATGCCAGAAAGAGGAATTTCAATAGTATGCTCTCAAACTGATTTTAATTTACTATGGGGAAGAAAAGTAGATCACATTTGCAATGCTTTCAAGAGGTGCTTTGTTACACCTGGAGATTTCAGGACTTCACAGTGAAAAATGAGGGGAAAAAGATGGTGGTGCAGTTGGTGAAGGAAGTGTTAGATTTGCAACAGCTTTGAAAAGAGGAAGAGTTTCTCTTGCTTTAATGATATGATACGGTATCATACATAATGGGAAAAGGTTGCACAGCTGTGTGATTCAGTATAAAGTTTCTGGGTGTGGAGCGACTGTACTCTGAATTTAGTGGGCTATATCAATTATTTCATATATATTATACAAAATCTTTTCTGTCAGACTGCACCATTGTGCCTTTTATTTATTGTAAAGAATCTCAAATTGTTTAAAATATGCTGTTGAGAGATTGATGGTGTTATTAGATCTATTTTTATAACCGTCTGTAAAGCCACATAACTTAATGATTCAGTGCTCAGATGCCGTAAAAATTAACAGAAGGTCTTCCATTGAATCAGTGTGATCTGTATGTTTTCTTTGTTCTCTCAACATCCAGCTAAAGAGAGGTCAAGGGAACCATGACAACCCTTCAACTCATCTAAAATAGCTGTTCTCAATATAAAAATGTCATGACTCCTACACTGAGTATTTTATGCCTTCCCCTGAATATCAAGATGAGCGTGAGGCTCCCTGGTCTCATTCTTCTTTCTCACTCACATTTCTGACCCCATTGACTGTCAAGATTGACTTTGAACTTGCTACTTAATGCATGGTGGAATTGTTTCTTCTCCTGAATGGAAAATTGTCCTTTCTGAGCCCTAGGAAGAGACAGAGGCATTTTTATAGCAGCTTATTGGATATATTTTTAACAGCAGCTGTTTTGAAGCTAAGCCAGAATGCAAAATGTTGACTATATTCCTGGCAGAAATACGTTGCTAGCAAGGGACAGGTAAGAGAGTCAGAAATTGATACTGTACACAATTATCATGAGGCTCTGCAGTTTATCCTGTGGATGACTGCCCTCTTCATCTGAGTCTGTATTACTGTAACATATACAAGCGTTACTCAGAGAGGTGCATGGAAATGTAACTGGTGTAATTTGAAAAGATGTGTTCCTGATGTAAGTCTGCCTCCTTAGAAAGAATTGTGGAAGAATGTGAAATAGTCTCTTTTAGATGAGTGGCCTAAATTTGTGTATTCATTTGTAGCACAGGAAGTGCTGTCACAGTTTTATGTCTAGATCTGTGTCTGTGATGGGGACAGCAGTTCCACAGCCAGCCCAAAAAGGGGAGGGAAGAAGGAAGGGGAACAGAAGGGGAAAAAAAACAAACAATGGCAATGATCTGAGGAGGAAAATAAGCTTAGTTTTCTATTATAAACTATTGTAAGCCACATTATGGCTGCTTAGGGCAGTATACACAAGGTTCTATGAGCCCACATTGGAAAAATTCTTAAATAGGCTGCTGCGTTGTTCAGAGTTCTCCCATGGAAACCTGAGCATCCCTTGCTGTCTAGGTAGGTTAGTTCTGCTTAGTTCTGGAGATCTTTTTGGCTGTGTGAAGTCCTGCTAAAAGCAGTGCTTTTCTTATGCACAAACACATTCCCTTTCCACAGATGTTCCCATTTCACAACTTTTTTTGGTCCCTCTTCTTTCTCTCCAGCCCAAATGAGCCTGTTTGCTCTGGACCACGTTCTGGTTTCCATTTCTGTACTACTTACAGCTATCCAAACCAAAGGTATTATTTAAACTTATGGTCATGTTCCACACATTTTTGGTAGGTGTCCCTGTTAAGATCCAAGTGCCAGAAATAAGCTGTTCATGTTTACAGCCATTTTCCACACAGTAGTCCTGTGTCTCAAGTATGCAAATGGATTTTTCTCATCTTGGGCTGAGAAGGTCAAAAGCATGTCTTTGCCAGGGCATGATTGCAAAGCGTTGCAAAAGACCATCTTTACTTTGGCTGTGTCTTTTCCTTATACATTGACGAGAAATAAGTCAGTTTTTTCCTGCTAGTTTCTGAGCTGTTCCTAACCTCCCAAGATTATTCTTGTTCTGTGGCTATAGCTGGAGTGGGTATGGCGATTGTAATTTGTGTGGCTGCTTTGTGTGCTGTCATCTGTATCTCCAAACGCAGCTGGAGATTCCTCTGACCTAACAGGCTCATAGCATTCACATTTATTTTACAAGTTGGAGATTGTCACAGTTGCATGAATTCCACCCCCTAGCTTGGAGAATGAGTGCAGTTGCCTAATAACCAAGACCTCTTTCCTGGCATCCGTAGCTGCAAGAATAGGGGGATGGGCTGGAATGTGCAGCTTTGTAATACTGTGTCAGAATCTGAGGTAGTGAAGTACAAACTGTCACTGGATGTTTTTTGGTTTGGTTGGATTTTGTTGTTTTGTTTGGCTTCTTCTAAAACTCTTATTCTGCATGGAAATTTGAGCAGAAAGAACATACACCAAGGATCTAGGTGCATACCCAGGTTCATAGAACCTTTGTTACTAGCAAAGGTAGTTATTCCTCCTGTCCTGGTAGTTTCTGTTTTACTGTAGTTGTTTTTCAGATATGAATGTATTCTTATTTAATTTTATTGCCAGAAAAACTTGCTGACAAAACATTTTTCTCTTTACACTTTTAGATGTCAAATACAAAGGACTCTGGTAGCATGTTAAGTTAACTGATGTGCAGTGACCGATAAATCTTAGCTTCATAATAAGTGTATCAGATCATTCCAGCTCTTCTTTGTAGTCACTCCATTAACATGAATCTCGATGGATTCCTTTGGTATTCACATGCATATCAGAACTAATTCTCTGGGCATTCCAGGGTAATTCATCTGTTACCCTCTGTTTTATGACGCCAAGAAATGTTGTATGCATACATTATAAGATGGAAATTTATGAGCGTTGTTTGACTACCAAAGCTAGAAATCTGAGATAACTCCAGTTTTCATTAAAATGTTTTATTAAGCAGTAATTCTAGGCTCGCCCCTTCAGAATTAGTGGGTCATTTTGCTTTTCTGAGAGTCAGACTGTTTCTGAAAATGCCTCAAAAAGTAGCAGAGTTTGAGGAGAAACATGTTGTTGCTTCTTACAAATATTTCAGGAATGGTGTTTGTAATGAATATTTCTGCTGCTTACAATTTTTTTTTGCTCCAGAGAAGATCAGTGGGATTACATATCTTGGACGTTGCAGTTTGTGTGGCAATAAACACAACTGGTGCACAATGGTTTTCGTGGCAGGACTCTAATAACTGTTATATTTGTAGTAAAAGAACAAGAAGAGCTGTCAGGAAGTCTTCTTTTTTCAATCATTACTGACCTAAAGCACTGAAGAGCACATCATGGGTGCTATATTACAGATATATCGGTAAGAATATATTTGAAAGCTATGCCATCCTTCATTAGGATCACATAAGCTAATTCAAATATAGGACTGCCCCTGTGTGAAAGTGGGACATAGTGGTGCATAGCTGAAGGCTTACTTTTAAGTTACACTGGCTTGTTAGTTTTGGTATCAAATGGCTGTATGCTGTTTTTGTAGCTGTGAAACTCAAGTGTTGATTCAAGTTTGTTTTTGTAACAGAACCAAGCCCACGCTGTAAGGCTGTGTATAAGGAAGAAAAGAAATAGTCAAAACTCATTTGTTTGCTTGTTATTTCTATTATTTTAAATATCCTTTAGGTTTTGGCTTGCAAAGGAAATTATGAAAATTAGCATCAACTTTTATTCTTTATGCATCAGGGTGAAATCTCTTCTAAGCATCGTTAGTTATGAATGCTTTTATTGTTCTGTTTTATTAATCAGGGAATCTTTAGAATGTTTTGGACAATTCCTATGACTATCTTTGCCACCTCTGCCTTGCAAGGGAGATGAATGAATTCTTAAGTTGGATGCTAACGTTCCACATGTGGGTATTTTTCACTCTGTTCAACTCAGAAACAGACTTGGAATGCAAAGCACACTGGCCGTGTCTGTGTGAGGGAGTTTGAAGCTGCTTGGAGAAGCTTTCAATTCAAGGCACTGACAAGCCTAGAGTTCAAAAGTCATCTGCTGATTTGTTGTATCTCCAGTCTGACATCACCAGATGTCTCATGTAGGTCCTCTCAGCTGTCAGCAGCGCAGGAGGAAAATGAAGAAAAATGAAGCTTTATTTTCTTTAGTTTTGCATGTTTTTAGTAGTATTTAAAGAATAGAAGTGGATGATGGAGGTAATCATATGCATTTAACACACCATGTGTGAGGAAAAAAATGAGGTAATGTAAATCAGATACATAATTGTACAGTTATGGCATTATTTTTTGTATGTGCGATGCGAATGGATTCTACTTGGTATGAAATACTTGCTGTCTTTGGCTTCAGTTGACTTGTGGATCTGTTTTTCCTTCTGACAAAAGCAGTGCTTTTGGGATAATCCTCCATGTAAACTCAGAAAAGCTCTTTGCTGCAGAGGAAAAAATTGATTAATCGGGGTCTTCCACTACAACCTCCTGGAAAGCAGAGATGTAAATGCAGTGTTTACATTTTTGGCATCGTATTTTCATAGAATCATAGAATGGCCTGGGTTGAAAAGAACCACAATGATCATGTAGTTTCAACCTTCCTGCCATGTGCAGGGTTACCAACCACCAGACCAGGCTGCCCAGAGCCACATCCAGCCTGGCCTTGAATGCCTCCAGGGATGGGGCATCCACAACCTCCTCTCCTTGGGCAACTTGTTCCAGTGTGTCTCCACCCTCTGAGTGAAAAACTTCCTCCTAATCTCTAACCTAAACCTCCCCGGTCTCAGCTTAAAACCATTCCCCCTTGTCCTGTCACTGTCCACTCTCGTAAACAGTTGTACCCCCTCCTGTTCATACGTTTCTTTCACGTATTGGAAGGACACAGTGAGGTCTTCCTGGGGCCTTCTCCAAGCAATTTCTGTCCCATCATCTGTTCGGTGTGTTAAGCTGTCTTTCACATGGAACTTGTCCTTTTGGAGTGTTTTTTTTTTTGTTGCCATGAGTTGTGTTTGGAGCTTAGCCCCTCACTTGTGTCCTGTGCCTTGACTGAAATGCGCTCAGTTTCTCCAGGCTTAGTGGCACTGGTGGTCTTTGTCACTTCTCAGTTGGCTGTTCTTTACCATTGCATGATCAATTGCAGTGGCACAGCCCTTTGTCTGTGGAGTTTAATTGGAGAGCTGTCACCAAGCTTATTTTCCTTTAGAGACAGTCACAAGGCTTTATACTTTTGGAGGCCTCCTTTGCAGAAATCTCCATGAATCTTTTGCCAAAATAAGTGAAAATAGAGTATTTGCAAAGCTTTCTTTGATCCTTTGTGCATTGCAGGCTGCTGTCTTATCCGGTCTTAACTTCACTTGTGGTAGTGCTGACTTAGCTAAACAGAAGCTCACCTGATATATTTGGATTTGGAGGACATTACTCAATTCCAGAGTCATTACTGTAACTTTTTAAAGTAGCAACTGCTGTGCTGTATAAACATTAACTACATACATGTATTCCCTAGTAAATTTAGTACATGAAATTTAAAGGTGTCCAGAGTTCAGGAAGGAGACAGGCTGACAAAGTCACAGTGTGCTGGGATGGAATGGCTCGGAATCGGGTTTCATGTCATCTCTTGTAACTCGTGCAGGTTTTTATGTTGCCTGCAACAGTGAGCAATTGAAGGTTATGTTTGTGGGCTACTTTTCTTGTTTGGTGTTTGTTATCCTCCATGGCACAGTGGAGCTTCTTGTCCATACAGAGCATGCAGACCCTGTGAATGACACCTTGTGTGTGCATAGCACCAGAACCTGTGTGCTCAGCCAAGGCCATGGTGACCACTGGCAGAGTGTGCACTGGCTCAGGTGGGTTTGGGAGGCATTTTATTACCCAGCCTATTTGGAAATGACAGCTTGGGAGAAAGTAGCTGGAGAATGTGGTTGCTGCCCATTGCTCCTGAGGCAAGGAAGGCTGCAGCGTCTCTCAAGGATGCCAGTGTTTTGTCCCCAGTGGCATGGGAAGCTGTCTGTCTGAAGCTGTGTAAAGTCCAGAAGTCCCAGAAGTGAGATCCTCCTTGTGCTAAGGGACTTGATCTTGCAACAGTTGAGACTCCCATGTGAGATTATTGGCAGGTTGAGAGGTAGGAAATGCAGTAAAAAAATGAATAAGCATGTATTGAGAAGTGTGTGTATGTGTGTATTTAGCATAGTTATTTTGCTTCTGCTGCTCCAACAAGTGATACACAAGTTGTTCTCCATCTGTGCCATACACACTAGTTTGAAGAAACCACAGATGCTTCTGGGGAACCTTTCTGAGGAATTTTCGATACCTACTGGGCATGTGGAGATGTGCTTTAAAAAAGAAAAGTGTGTTTTACAAGTCTCAGGTTTGGTAGGCATCCACTTTGAAGTGGGAATGTTTTGCTCCAATTACCTGGAGCTGATGCTTTGTTAGAACGGACCTGCCTCTTCCGCACAGTCTTAATGCAGAAAATGGGACTACTTCTTTTCAAATGGCAATAGCTTCTGTAAGATGTGGTTTCTGTTTAAGAGATTTCCTCCTAGCTCATATGTTAACCCTGCAGTGCATCTTAGGAATACTATTAGCATAATTATTTTTAAATGCTTTCTTAATTGCTCAGCTTTTTCTTAATATTGAAGACAATTTCGTGTTTGTGTTGCATCTGTTTACTGATAGCAACAGTGAAATAATGCTGCGGAATATCAGTAATCTCTCAGAATGTGTACACAAAGTATAGGTTGTTATCTTTTGAAGAGTGTAAACAATAAGATGTGCCTTTTTGAAGAATGTATACAATAACACATGCTCTTACGTAAATTAGCCAACAAGAGAAACAGAAGTATTCCATTCCTTGTTTTGGTTTTAGTTAAGTGTATGCTTTCTGTACCAAAAATTGTTAGTCCACCCTGCCCCCTCTGAAGTTTACAAAGATTTCTAATGCCATTTATAAAATCCAGCCTTTTTTTTTTCCCCCTTTATTTCTCGAACATTTAAAAAGACTGAATTAATAGGTGACTACAATTAGGTCCTGGCTATTGCCATTTTGTTAATGGGGTGCCTAGCAGAGCAGAGTTTTGGGACTAAGTGAAGCCTGCTTCCGCCTCCAGAACATCTTAAAAGACCTACTGGCAGGGTGCCTCTGTGGGTAGTATAAACTCTCCTGTTCAAGTCATTTGGCTGGAATTGTTTGCAGTCTTGCTGATTGTGCTTATAAGCAATAAGTTTTAATGTTTGAAATTGCTGTTAATGATTGTCAAGGAAAGCAGGGCTACTCCCAGTAAATAAGGTTGGTGGAACATATGTAATGACTGGCAATGAAGTGAACAGGCAGCTGGTTGGAGAACCAGATGGAATATGGCTGTCTGTGGGTGGGAGCGCACCGAGGCAGATTGTGCCCAGGAATAGTACTGTGCCCTGCTGTCCCTGCTGCTTCTGGCTGTGCGGGAATTAGCAGGGACCCATGTGCTCCTGAGGGGCTGCTGTGACACCACAACTCATTGGAAGGATGATCTGCGAGCCATGTGCCGCCCATGCTGCAGGGATGTGATTCCATCGGGGTTGTGCTGTTACTTTTAAACCTTATTTTTAAGTTGGTTAACCTCTCCTTTTTTCCCTTTGTCTCCACCACAGGATGGCTCACTGGGAAACATTGATGACCTTGCACAGCAGTATGCAGATTATTACAACACCTGCTTCACGGATGTGTGTGAGAGGATGGAAGAGCTGCGCAAACGGAGGGTTTCCCAAGACCTTGATGTGGTATGTACAGAGGTTATGACTTTATTAACAATGATGACTTTATTTAATAATGATGCCATTTGTGACCCAAAACAGTCACCAGTATTTCAGTTTGATGATTTGAAAGTTACTTTCCTATCCAGGGAAGTAACAGTATGTGATTGCATTTGCACACACAAGTGCTTCAGCAACCTCAATTTAACACTTGGAAATCAACTGTTTATTTATTTGTTTATTTAGCCTCTTTGGGCATCCTGTTCCACTTCTTCACCGTCTTCATAATGAACCTTTTTTCCTTCTGATAATTCTGTTGAATACCCTCCCATGTCTTTTTACGCCTGTTGTCTCACATTGTTGTTCCATACACCACTGTGGCGAACTGGGCACCACCTTTTTGATAGTTTCTCCATAGCTACCAATGGGATACAGGTTGGTCTCCTCAAAGCTGTCGTTTTGGGTTTTTTTCCAAGCTAAATCTCCCAGATCTCCTAGCATATTCTTGTAGGGCAAGGATCCAAACCCCTGAAAACACATTGTCCCTGTATCTTTTATTGGGTCATCTCCTTAATGCATTTTTGTTGCCTTTTTGGAGGAGCCTTTTCATGAGGCGTGTCACAGAAACATGCTTCTGGCTTTTTCGATAATTTCTATTTCCATAATGTTCTTTTACATTTATAATATTTACCACTGCTTAGGATGTATGTGCATGTCTGTATTGTGCTTGTGTATTACTGATAGTTGTGCTCTTTCATTTTGAACCTTTTCTTTAGTTTTTGTGATGTTTATAAAAATCTTCTGTAACAAAGAGAACAGAGATTTTGGGTCTGATTTGATCTTTAAGTTCATGTTTCTTAACTGTATATGTTTCACTTGCAGTTCTGTAGATATTTCCTAGAAAAACTTGTCTGACTCTAAGCAGATTACTGTAGGAATTCTTCAGTAGAGCATTCCTGGTTTTGCTGTGTTGGTAATATTTCCTTATCACACACAGAAACTCAGAACCGAATTTTCTAGTTATTGCAGAGCCTGTACATTGTGAAGCTGATGATGTAATTGTTCCTAGTGGTTTTGCTTTGAAACACTGTGGTGTTTCTGTTATGAAATGATTTTTATAAGGAATAGGTTTGTATGCTGTCATTTAGTGCAGTACTACTTGCTTGAACATCTCAAGCTGTAAATGTCATATCCCATCTTGTTTGTTTGAGAAAGCATGGTATGATTAGTACCTCTACTGACGTGCAGTGCTGTGGCAGAGCCAGCCTGGTGTATGGGAGATTGGTGATCACAGCCTGAACCTCTGATTAATCATCTGAGGCAAGTATGGGGTCAGCTGTGGGAGCACAGGTGAGAGTGATGTAGCTGTGCTCCCGGAAGGGGTGGAGCTCGACTCCATCCCCTCTGAGACCTCATTTAAGGGCTGACTCCCACTGAGGCAGTATCTCTTGGAGATCGCTCACCAGTGAGGACTGCCCCAGCTTCTTCAGCCAAGGCACCACCACTGGTGAGTTTTCCTTTACTTATACTTTCTGTACATTTGCTACCATCTGTATATTAATAACCAATACACCTGGGATCTGATCAGACTTCTGCAGTTCCTCTACAGAATCAAATCCTTTAAGAGTAATATGAGAGCTGAAGATGCATAGTTGTGTTTTCTGCCTTTGTTTCCCCAGATCCTGGTAGATCCCCTGATTCAGAGTACATTTTCCTCCCATTCTCTAGCAGCTGTACCTGATTATGTGGTTTACTTTAGGGATACTTTTTGTCTTCTTGGGATTCCATTTTGACAGCTGAGGGGCTACCAGAACTCGTACTGACTTTAGTTATACAAACTGGCTGCAGGGTCAAGGCAGAGAGTTAGCTCAGCCCCATTCCAGTTTGAAAGATTTTTAAAGAAGGAAACAGGGGAAGGAAATCAAGTGTCTTTTATAAATCTATTCTTACCAAGAAGTTCCAACTGTTAAACAAAAGATGATTTCAGGAAATCCCTTTGTAGATGGACCCTTCTGTGTGTAGCAGCTGGCAGCAGAGAATTGTGGTTCATGTGCAAGCCTCCACATACCTGGTATGTTAGGTAGCTGTTGCCAGCCATGAAACTCCCTCTCCCGGCACTTGGGCTCTTGGAAGGAAGCCCCTGTCCTATAATATGAGGCATGTGAGTAATGAGGCACACTTTGTGGCAGGAGAGGACTCCCTTTCATTTGGACAGATGGGCCTAATTTGGCTGCCTTCTCTTCCAAAGCTGCAGAAGGCAGTCTGGGGAAAGCCATCTGAGCTTAATTAACTCACATCAAAGGTGCAGAGCTTCATGCTGGTTTAAATAGAGGCAAGCTAACCCAAGACAGACCAGTGAGTCATTTACTAGCTCATTCTGTTCAAGAGAAAGCATAGTCAGAGAAAATGGTTGTTTGAAAAGACATTCTACAGACTCCTCTTCAGTGGCTCCCATATTCAGCTTGCGCACCGTAGTAGTCTGGTGATGACTTTTGAACTTCTAATTTTCAGTTGCAATACCTTCTCTCAGACTTAGCTTAGTACTCAGTTTTTGCTACATCCATCACCAGCATTATCCAGTTTCTGGACATCAGATAGCTATTGTGCTGATAACAGATGACATCATAGATATTAGCTCACTTCCACAACATCCAAACTGCACTAACTGCAGCTGAAGCTTGATGTCACCAGTACATGGTCAGGTATGACGCAACAGGTACACTGGGAGCAGGGGATGGACTTCTTGACTGGCATGTATTTTCACTGTGATAGAATATACCTCCTTATAATCTGCTTTAGAATGAGCACCTGGTTTAAACAGAAGAGCTGCTGAAGTGTCCTCTAAAGTGGTAATGTGAAAGACAGAACAGATGACTCGTATTTTGTGATACCTTTCTGTGCAGCTTGAGGAAAGGTAGTGTATTTGGAGAGCTTTGGAACTGTGAATAAAGTTGGGAGAAATGCCAAGTTCACACAGCTTATCCCGTTAGCAAACATATGAAGTCAGAAAGCACCAGGCTTCCTGGTGCTGTTCACTGCCCTCCTCACGGGGAAGAGGAGGGACCCTGCCTAGCTCGGTAGCCTCTTCCCTGCAGTGGGGACATGCCAGAGCTGCAGGTGGGCCACACTTCTGCCCTTTTTCCCCCCACTGGTGGTCTTCTCCTTCTCTTTATCCAAGCACTTGTGCAGAGAAAAGCTGATAAAATACTGATGCATGTAGTACTAGCACCCATTCCGAGGGTTCTGCCAGAGTGAAGGCTCCTGAATGAGAAGGTGTGCCACAGGGCAAGCCCAAGCCTTGTACTGAGGTGAGGAACCAGGGAACAGGAGTCTCTGTTGACAAGCTCTCTCAATGCTACAGATGCTTTGTGTAAAAAATTCTGTTGGTATTGGCATATACCTTTAGATTTTAAAACAGGTTAAGTGATAAATGCTGGAGACCACAGTTAGGTTTGCTGAATGCTCTGGGAATGAAGAGGAATGGATCACCAAGGGGCCGAGCGTGGTACAGAAGTGCCCGGCAAGGCTGCGTCCAGAGGAATGGAGCAGTAACAAAGAAGTGCCTGAGCTGGCAGCATCTTACCAGGGACAGGCATTCAGTACTGGCTCGCTCAGAGTGCCCTTTGTAGCTTGTTCTCTGAAAGGACAGAAATATGAACTGTTCATTGCTGCTTCTGTATGCTTTGAAAACAGTTTTAGCTGTTTGAGAGCAAGTGTTGATATCTTCATTGTGTATTGTATTTTCTAATCAGCTCTCCAACCTTCCCTATCAGACCATGGCCATTTCTGTCTGGATATCCTGCTCTCGTGATGTTGAATTAAAAAAGAAAAATCACTTGGTGAAATTGTTTGGGAGAGCAGCGTGTCTTTCAGTGGAACAGCAGCTGCAGATGGAGCTAAACAGAGATTATTTTTCCAAATAGCAGTGCTGTCAGGGTTTGTTAGTTGTCCCTAACCACGATAGGTGCTTTCTGCACTTTGGAATTTTGCCTCTGTTTTTGTAATGGAGAATGTGCTTGGGTTTGGACATAAATGTTTGTGAACAGCATGGGAGTTGCCCACGTTTCCTAGCATTTGGTCTATTCCTGTGCACCATGTGTTTTTTTGGCTGTGGTTAGAGTAGACAGAGCAAATTTTCAGGGCCATAATGGATGTATCACTGGTAATATTCAGCTGGACATCTGCTAAAATGCAGTTACGGCCAGAAAAGCGACTCCATGAGGATGACACCTTGTTACTGCTCATCTCTGCTTCCTTTGTGTCTTTGGGATCATATCTGCCTGGCTCGCTGTCAAAACCAGGTTTGCCCTGCCCGTCAGCAGGGCAGGACATATTGATGTAGCTGTGAAAAAGCAAACTGCATTCTGTTGTCTCATCCATCACTGACAGCGGCCAGTTAACTGCTGCTGCCAAGGCCTGCATTGTTGCTGGTGATCCCAAAGTCAAAGAGCAGCCCGAGGCTTCCTGATGGATTCTGACAGCTACGGCTGTAAATTACATAAATTTGAAATGAATGTCATTGTGAAGTGACAAGAGACACAATTTACCTCTTTTTCTTTTTTCTTTTTTTTTTTTTTTTCCTCTGCATAGATTTAGTTCATTGCCTTACACAGAAAGGGAAGTGTTCAGAATCTCTCTGTGTCTGTATCTGAGAAATAGGCTTTGGTAGGCTGTAAAACTTGGCTTTATGAATCTGCATATATACTGATGCACAGTCAGAAAATAGAAATGAACATAAAACCAGGGCACAATTCCTGCCACGCTGCCCACATGTGTAAGTGTGTAGCCCTCATGCTTTGCTGCACTTGATTTTTGGAAGGTGCTCAGCAGCCAGTTGTTTGATGACAAATAGGGTTGACAGTGCAGATTATATCATTGTATAAATGTCCAACAAGGCAGAGTAGAGGGAAAGTGGCACAAACAGATTAATTAGTAGTTAGAGTGACAGAGTAATTAATCTTCAGGCTTTTTAGAGGTGTAGTTGCTTGATACTATGTTAACTGGTTGGTGGTATCACAAAACTACTGGAGAAACTCAGCCAACCTTCACTGAAGCGGACTGAAGTACCCAGGGCTGCTGCAGTCACTGATTGATGAGTGTTTAAGAAATCTCTGGGGGAGCTGGCCAGCTAAGTTGGAGTTAATGAGTAGCTTTTTGGAATCCGCCTGTGCCTGCAGCAGAGCTGGCTCTCGCCACATCCCCTGTTCTTTGTGCCTTACATACGTTAAAATCTCCAAGTCTGAAATAGTCCGTTTATCTGCCCCCAGTAAATTATCAGCTCTGCTTTGCAAACGCAATGTTGTGTGCTTTTACCTTTGTCCTAAGAGGACACCTCTATCTTGCTGGAGCAGAATCCCACTGTTTTGTTTTGTCTTGCTGGCTGCATGAGGCCCTCCAAAATATAAACAACATCTGAGTTGGATTAGAAAGGTATCCACAGCACAAAAAGAGAACTGGAGAGCACATAGATAAGGCGTCTTAAATTTTGGAGAGTTTCCAGGCCTTACCAGTTAGATACATGAAAGAAAAAGTAATAGTAAAAGATGTGGACTTCTAAGCACTTTCTTCCTCCTGTATAGGTTGAAGTAGGACTTTTTTGTTTTTCCCTTAACTGTGAGGTGCATAAGGTAAATTTACACGTGTAGGAAATACATAATAGAGATTTACTGCGTTTGCCATCTCAGTATTTTAGGGTTTATCTGTATAAGTTAAATTGATCATGGTTTTTCATTGTAAATGGAGCTTTTCAAAGGTAGACACAATGGAAATTGTGGAACAGGCAGGCTATTTTTAGTGTCTCATGTATCACACATCAGGACAGCAAAGGCATTAACCATGAACATAAAGCAAGGCTTGTTCCACACACAGCAAAGTGAATGCAGTTCTCAGCAGTCTGTTGTCTACTTAGTACTCTCAAACTTAGTTAAAAAAAAGAAGTCTCCACTCTCTGTAAGCTAATGATCTCCTGCAGTCTTGCCACTGTTTCTGTTGGAAGCCCATTTATGAATAATCTCTTAAGCAATATCTGTCTGTCCGTAGCCAAAGTGTAGAGGCTGGAGACCCAGCAGATTGTGCAGTTATGGTGTTTTGAGTCACCTTTATTTTCCCTTAGTGCATGCAGAGGACTTTTTGGAGCAGGATCTTCAGTTCAGCACTTCTGGACTTCAGAATATTTGTCTTTTTGTCAGTGTTCTGTGGCGAGCAGTTTGTCAAAGCTGTTCTTCCTTTCTGAATTGATATTACTGTTATATAAAAAACAAAACAAAAACAAAAACACACTGTGTTATAAGTAGAAGAGGTAACTTGCTTTGAGTAGTCTAACTGGTAACTTTGGAGGGGATAAATTCTCCTTTAATGCTATAAATGCTTTTGCACTCATTCTCAATCTCATTGTATCATCTATAGTGATTGTCCTGTCCCTTTGCATTTAGCAGGTCTTTTAGTTTGAACTTAAGATCAATTGAACATATTCTAACTGTGCTTTTCTTTTATGCTAAACACACTGCATATCAGCTGGAACTGTCAGACAAGATTTGTATTAACTCGGTGATTTAATCTCATTGGAGCCTGAGGACTTCGCGGTTGGGGGGGGGGAGGGGAATGGGAGGAATCGCTTTACTAACATCAGCTCCCTTTTTGAGTATTTTGTTTTTCTTTTCTCCCTTCTAAATTTAAGAGAGGAACACAAAAATGGAAGTGCAGAGAGCCGTGCTATCTGGATCATAAGGTAGATTTCACTGCAGTGGTTAAAGTTATTAAAAAGAGGAAAGAGAGCAAATGAAACTATCATATAAGAAGATACACAAGTTTTCATACATTGCTAGAATTCCCAACCACCTGAGTGATATTACTGTAAGAAGGGCCGTGATGTGTATTTGGCAGGCCATTGAGTCTTGGGGAGTGAAGATCCAGGATGTTGTGAACACACTTAACAGCGTTTCTAGATTTTCCAGGCAGTCTTGAGTTGTTTAGCAGGTATTTGTTTCTTGTGTTTTAGCAAATCTTGGGACAATGCTGATAGCTAACTATAAACGCTGGTGTGACTTGTGTGAAGACAAGGGCAGACAGAAATAAAATGGCAGCCAACACTGATTTAAGATACATGTGGGATCGTTAATCTCTTGAAGATTTTTTTCAGTCCTTTGTTCAAAACAGCTAACTTCAGGTACCTGTTTTGATAATTCTGATGGATTAAATAGAGACTTTTAGGGAAAATATTGGTACTGTGTCAGAAGAGTAACAGACTTTTGAAACATGGTAGCAGTTAAGCCAACAGAAAAATTAACCCGGAAAGTAGAACTGTATAGCTTATTCTTATTTGTCTTTGTGTAGTTTAGTTCTGGCTCACCAGGCAGTTTCTGTGATCCTTCCTTCTGTCCTCCAACCAGTCCATCTATATATGCCGAGGAAGACAGCAGCTTCATATGTCAAAGTAATGCTGTGCCAGCTTCCACTACTCTTGCATCTTTGGGTAGAGGAATAGCACTACTGGTTGTCAAGGAATAGTGAAGGATATTGCTCAAGACAGAAGTCTTGAAGTTAGTGAATCATCCAAAAAATAACGCTTGTAAAAATCATAACAGACTTACAGGTTATCAGCAAAAACAGGCAAATTAAAATCAGGAATAAATCAAGATCATGTTCCAGGGGGAATGAGAAACACATCATGAGTATTTGCGCACATCTGGATGTACTTTGGAAAGTCTGTTTCTTTGCAGCAGGAGGACACTGCCAGCAAAGATGCCCAGAGCAAAGCAGACTTCCATCTGCAAACTCAAAAGGTTTGGTTTCTTTTTTCTTTTTTTTGCCAGTCTGGCCCTGATCTTCATGATGTAGATTCTGCTGCTGCACAGTTCTCCTTTTGATCTCCCTATGCTTTATCTTTTTTCAGTGTTGTGCATGGTTTCCTGTTTCAGCAGCATTGCCTGAAGCACACAGAGAAATGTTCCATTTCAAACAAGACAGTCTATGAATTTTGTGTTTGAAGGAGAATGCAAGCATTTTGAAGATATGTGATTTGGTGGCTGATCAGTCTGC